>NC_069694.1:5118125-5455000 GCF_023699985.2 Odocoileus virginianus | reverse complement strand
TTTCAGGAAGACCATGGACAGCCACACTCCAATGGTTTTGACTGGCCCACTCTTTTTTAATAAATGAATGACACTGAAGAGTCTGGCAGTTCGGGGAGGCAGGGTTTTATGAGCTAATCACACCCCTGGGGGAAATTTGGTTGTGTGTAGTGTAGTGTTACCCTAGGGGTGTGATTACTCTGTGGCAACCACACCCACCTGTCATGCTTTATTTCTTAACTAATAAATCACTACAAATGATGTGATCTGCTCAGCCATATATCTCAGAGCTCTCCTTGCACACACAAACAGCCCCCTCCAGTGAAGCCAGTGCAGAAAAATGATGTTCTCTGAATCAATATTTCCCATCTTGCCCTTTGTGATAAAATTTCTAAAACAGGAGTGTGTTTTGGGTCCTGTCTTCTAACAGGGCATTCAAAAGAGGCCCTGCTCTTTCTTCCCACTTGAGATCTTATCAGGTGAGACAACCCCTTCCATCACAACACCTCAGAAAAGAGCCCAGTCTGGTATTCGGTGGACTCCTGCTAGATTTAAACAGGCGCTTTTCCTTGGAATTCTGGTTATTTGTGATCCCAAGGTGACCGGGAGCAGGATTTTTTATCAGGACTTTGCTGGACCGGCACACGTGCTTTTAAAGGTCTTTCAGCATAATCAGTGTCACTCCCATTGCACTTGTATTCCTCCAGCCTCTCTCTGACCACGTTCCATCTTCCTCAGCGATGCATTCATTTGCTTTAGCTCCACCTAGTCTAATTGACAGGATCTATTGTGGCTGCCTACAACTTTTGTTCCTCTGGTCTTTATCCCCCAAAATAGGAATGCCATGCCCATCTTTTCTTTCTTTTTTTAAAGATTTCTTGGGCTGGTTCCACACAGGGCAGCATTCTACATAAAAGGCAATGATAAGCGCAAGACATAGAAACTTAACACATCCCAGAAGTCCTACTGGAGCTGGACACCAACTAGAAAAAAAGGGTTACCCATCGGAGTCCTGGCAACGGTCAATAAAACACATCTATGAATATGCAGAGTAGAGTGATCTTGTTGGATTTTGCGAAGGGAAAAAAGAACATATTTAAGTAAGGCCCTAACTGTTGCTTTGGACTTCCCTGGTGGCTTAGATGGTGAAGAATCTGCCTGAAATGCAGGAGACCCAGATTTGATCCCTGGGTTGGGAAAATCCCCTGGAGAAGGGAATGGCTTTAGCCACTTGAGATAAATTTTGAGAACTTGAACCAAATCTGGAGGAGGAACTATATTGGGGAGGGGGATTCTGACCACAATGTCAACCCTGAAAGGAAGCGATGATCCTCCCCACGAGAGTGGCCAGGATATCTCAATGATTTCCCTCTTACTGTCCAGAATTGCCTTGGCAGTTCTGACCTGGGCTTCCAGTCCCAACCTCTAGGCCATGGTTCTCATCCCATGGCCCATGAGATGCAGTGCCTATCACATTCGGGCTTGAGGGGTGAGGAGAAGACTCAGTGAATGGTCACTGGAAGGTAATGAAAAGGGACCTTCGTATTTGAAGATTGTCTAGAGAATCGAATCTCTGCTTCTCAAGATGACTTGATATTAGTGAAACGTGTCATTTTCTCATTGGTAAGTTAGGAGCTGAGGAATATCCATTGACTTGACCAGTAAAGTGTGTGAGTTAATGGATTCTACTGTGCTGTGCTTAGTTGTGTCTGACTCTGTGCAACCCCAGGGACTGCAGCCCGCCAGGCTCCTCTGTCCACGGGGATTCTCCAGGCAAGAATACTGCAGTGGGTTGCCATGGCCTTCTCCAGAGGATCTTCCCAACCCAGGGATCGAACCCAGGTCTCCCACATTGCAGGCAGATTCTTTACCTTCTGAGCCACCAGTGAAGCCATGGAAACTGGACTGGGTAGCCCATCCCTTCTCCAGGGGATCTTCTTGACCCAGAAATTGAACTGGGATCTCCTCCATTGCAGGCAGATAGATTCTTTACCAGCTGAGCTATGAGGGAAGCCCCCACGGATTCTACTAAACATTCTAGTTTAGACTTATTCTGTTTTATTCTACACCCTTATTAAGTACAAAAAGGTGGGGGAATTGCCTGGCTGTCCAGTGGTTAGGGCTCCACACTGTCACAGCCAAAGTCCTGGGTTCAATCCCTGTTCAGGAAATTAAGACCCAACCAGCTGTGCTACACAGGACCCCCCCAAAAAAAGCACAAAATATTAACCAAATTTTAATATTTTCTCAGCATCAGAGCACATATCTCTGTGCAACGGTGATTATCACCAAGGACATCTTCTCTGAGAGCTGCCTATCATGACAACTGATTTTGTGCTCAGCTTCCACAGAGAGGCAGTTCAGTCCCGCAGTGCTCTATGGGCCAGTTCTTCTTTTGTGCTCACCCTAGGAGGGTGCTTCATGCCGGCCTGCTTCCACCGTGTCTGGAGAAGTGATCCAGTATAATATGCACAGGTATCACTCTCTAGTTGGACTTCTCCTCAAGTAGCTTGTCTCCTATACTCTTTACATGTTCCCAACAGTCCGTCTCTTTGACCGTCTTCCGTGTTTTATTTTAAAGTCTAGTTTTTTGGTGACTGGTGCCTGGTGGTAACTGCGGACTCACTTCTGGAGACTGATGATATTTCCACGTGGCAGCAGAAAGGGCCCTGAACCTGGAGACGGAGGGCTCGGCTTTGGGCTCCAGCCTCACACATCCTCACCGTGGGCAGAGTAGAAGAGAAAGAAATCTGGGCAGCATTCTGATTTCATTAGGCGGGCTTGAAATCTAAACCCCAGTACTTTTTACAACTCACTTGGGCGTTCTTACATGCGTCAAAGATGAAAAAACCCTGCTTGCGCCTTAAACTTACACAATGTTGTATGTCAGTTACACCCAAATGAAGATGGGGGTGGGGAGTGGAGAACCTGTGCTCCTCACTAAGGATTGACAGCGCACTTGGGAGTCCAGGAGACGACACGGCCAGGACCCCCAGGCTGGGAGAGCCAGTCCTGGGGCATCTGATGTGGGCTCTTACTTTGTTACATTCTTTAAGGAAAAAATATCCTCCTTACGATACTGCTCATGTTCATCATGAATAGTGCCTAGGAGCATGCTCTAGAAGCAGAGAAAACATACCTGAGCTGAAGTCCAGGTTCTAACACGGCAGCTCTGTGGCCTTAGGACACGTCCCTTTATTTCTCTTGAACCTCACTTTTTCAAAATCTGGCAATGTGGAAGATGCCAGTCTCCAGTGCACAAGTTGGTTGGAAGACCAAACTAGAATAAGGACACCTGCCAATTATCTTGTGCTTGCTCTGATGTTCAGGCAACATCCAAGGGCTTCATGTGAATACCTCATTTGACTTGCAAAATTTCATCTGAGAAAGGTCTTCTGGGGAGACAGTGTGCTGAAAAGGTGCTTTGTAATTGGGAAGGCTTTATGAATGCGTGAGATGCTCACGCTTCACATTGTAGAAAGACAGGTAGATCTAGTTTGACTTTATTTCTTCTTTATGTCTTAAATTATTTGCCCTTCATAGTCTTCCAGAACTCTCTGACATATTTATTATCCGAGGCTACATAACTGAAAAGCAAAGACGCTAGAATTCACATTTGACTCTTTTAACACTGAGATCATTGATCTTTCTACTCTACTCAACCAGTTCCTGGTTAATTGAAAGTATAGCACATTTGAACCCAACTGTTGGTTCTCCAATACACAAAGTGTGATCCATGGACTTATAGCATCAGCTTCATCAAATTCTAAAAAAAAGCTCAAAGTTTAAAATGTTTAGTTTCATATGTCACTTACTATAGTTTCTGTATTCTGGCAATGGGGCAAGTTTCTTCTAGGCCTAAATATCAATTTGGGGCATGTGAAGTATGACCACTGATTCGGATGTGAAATCCTTCAGGTTTGCCAAAATGTGCACTAGTAATCCTTACGTGTGTACTTGCTGAGAGACTTACAGCTGTTCTCCTTCTTTCAGTCAACTCAGGCACTCAATCGTGTCCGACTCTGCGACCCCATGAATCGCAGCACGCCAGGCCTCCCTGTCCATCACCAACCCCCAGAGTTTACTCAAACTCATGTCCATCGAGTCGGGGATGCCATCCAACCATCTCATCCTCTGTCGTCCCCTTCTCCTCCTGCCCCCAATCCCTCCCAGCATCAGGATCTTTTCCAATGAGTTGATTCTTTGCATCAGGTGGCCAAAGTATTGGAGTTTCAGCTTCAGCATCAGTCTTTCCAATGAACACCCAGGACTGATCTCCTTTAGAATGGACTGGTTTGATCTCCTTGCAGTCCAAGGGACTCTCAAGAGTCTTCTCCAACACCACAGTTCAAAAGCATCAATTCTTCAGGCGCTCAGCTTTCTTCACAGTCCAACTCTCACATCCATACATGACCACTGGAAACACCATAGCCTTGACTAGACGGACCTTTGTTGGCAAAGTAATGTCTCTGCTTTTTAATATGCTGTCTAGGTTGGTCATAACTTTCCTTCCAAGGAGTAAGCGTCTTTTAATTTCATGGCTGCAGTCACCATCTGCAGTGATTTTGGAGCCCAGAAAAATAAAGTCTGACAGTGTTTCCACTGTCTCCCCATCTATTTGCCATGAAGTGATGGGACCAGATGCCATGATCTCAGTTTTCTGAATGTTGAGCTTTAAGCCAACTTTTTCAACTTTTTCTCCTTCTGTAAGTGCTGTTTTTTCTTACTACATTGGAGAGAAGGCAGGAGACGTCAGACACTCTCTGATGCACGTTATGTACTCTGTGCTGTGCTGTGCTTAGTCGCTCAGTCCTGTCTGAGTCTTTGCAACCCCGTGGACTGTGGCACTCCAGGCTCCTCTGTCCACGGGGATTCTCCAGGCAAGAACACTGCAGTGGGTTGCCATGCCCTCTTCCAGAGGTTCTTCCTGACCCAGAGATCGAACCCAGGTCTCTGGCATTGCAGGCAGATTCTTTACCATCCGAACCACCAGGGAAGCCCAGGAAATCTGGAGTGGGTAGCCGATCCCTTTTTCAGGGGATCTTCTCCACCCAGGAATCAAACCAGGGTTTCCTGCATTGAAGGTGAATTCTTTACCAGCTGAGCTACCAGGGGAGTCCCAGGATATACTATCACTAGTACTTGAAGTATACTTGTGCCACGAATCATCACTGGTTCTCTTGCATTTAAATCCTGTTCTGTACAGTGAATTTTGCTTTGGTCCATTTCACTCCATAGGGCATGCTAGATTTGAGACTGGATTGTAGATTAGTACGCCGTCTTGCCTTCTTGTCTCTTGATAGTCCATTTACCAGAGGGTTACAACAATGATCAGTTCTGCTATATGACTGTAGGTCTAGTAAAAGATTTATTGAAACTGAAACTAACTTAAGATGTGCTTTTTTTTTTTAATTACAGATTTGATTGTAACTCTTTGGTTTTAATGAGTGGACTGCCCCCTGGTGGACAAGAGCTGTCAGCGCACACGAAATCTCGTGCTTTCGCTGTTTAAGATCTGAACTATTTTCTTCCGTGCCTCGGTCCGCCTCTCAGCTGTGTCCCGGTCTTTGGAACCTCGTGGGCTGTATCCCACCGGGCTCCTCTGTCCATGGAATTTTCCAGGCAAGAATACTGGAGTGGGATGCCATTTCCTACTTCAGAGGGTCTTCAAAATCCAGGATCGAATTCACCTCTCTGGTGTTTTCTGCATTGGCAGGCAGATTCTTTACCCCTATCTGCGCAGTCTGAACTACTTTCTTCAGGTAGTATGAATTATATTTACATGAACAGTTAGAACTAAATCCATAATGTGTCAAACTCAGTAATGTACAGAACTCTAAGATTTCCCCAGGTATTTTTGAAATGGCCTCAGAAAGCACAAGGACAGGATTTTCTTAATCTCTGTGCAGTAAATTTCCATTTTCCTGGAGTGACTGAGAACTTGTGCATTCTAATTAGTAGGTTATTTCAGTGTCAGTTATACAGCTTACATAGATTAATCATTTGCAAAAAAAAATTAGTTCACAGTATGTAATGGAATACACAGATTCCTAAATGTCAATTAATGTAGTAGTCGATAATAATACCTAATAATTGGGACTTCCCTGATACCTCAGTTGGTTAAGAATCTGCCCACAATGCGGGAGACCTGGGTTCGATCCCTGGGTTGGGATGATCCCCTGGAGAAGGGAAAGGCCACCCACTCCAGTATTCTGGCCTGGAGAATTCCATGGACAAAAAGTCGGACTCGACTGAGCGACTTTCACTTTCACTTATATACTTTATACTCAGTGCTTAAGGTATTTTAAAATTCTTTAAATTTCCCCCTTTCCTATGACATAGGTATGGCTGCTGATCCTCTTGTGCAAGTGAGGAGACAGAACTGCCACATAGCGAGGAAGTGATGGGGCTGGCATTTAAAGCCGTCTGGCCCTTAGCCCGCTGCTGCATGGCCTTGCTGAAGACAGCGCACTGCAGCGTCGCAGGATCTCTCCTGAGCGGTGCCGCTCATCACGCTGCGTCACCGCTGAGGACATCGCAGGAGGTTAACCTTCACTGTGGTCGACCTGTCCCCCCCCCCCCCCCCGCTTCCGGTACTTTCCACTAAGCTTTCCACTGACCCCTCATACTGGGGGCGCAATGAGTATCCTTATCAACGAGCTTATATTTCTCAAAGTCTCTTTGCAGAAGTCGCAGCCCTCAAACTATTTGTCATTCATTTCCTTTTCACAAAACCACGGTGGCTCCTATGTGATCAAAATCTGTTTATGTGACTGATTCAAAATAACGCATTCTTCAGACACGCTAGACTCAGACGGACCACACCCAGACTCAAACGGGGCTTAGCCAAGTGGGTAGGAGACATTTCATCCTCTGGGCAATTTCTCTTGCTCCAGTCGGATGAACCAGGCCCGCGTTTCCCCACATCGCATCTTAGAGATGATTTTTTGACACCAGACTTCATGAAGGTCATGAAAAGATTTGCTGAAAATTGCTGAACTCTGCAGTGAGACCTATCCAGCTCTAACACGCGGTGGCTTCACCCTCCCGAGGGCGCCTGTGGAGCGTGCCCTGTCCTGAAGCACCCCTTTCCTGGGTGGCTTGTTATTCCTGTCAAAATACTGCTTGAGTTTCAGACAGTTATGGACTTGCTCATCGACTCAGAGCTTGGCAGGCTGGGGCTGCGGCCCCCAACTCTCCCATCCAACGGCTTCGTGCCTGGCCTTGATCTGCAAAGGGGCTGGGTATCCCTTTCGGCAGCAAAGGCCGCTTCCTGTTCGGAGAACCGGAAACATCTCCGGTTGCCCAGAAACGCGGCCTTAGCGTTCCCCAGGCCACCCTGTTTCATCACGCTGTGGCTGACGCTCTGGGGCGGTTTCTCAGGATGCAACAGGCTGGGTCTGCTGGCGGGTTGTGTCCGACTCTTTGCG
The DNA here is from genome assembly GCF_023699985.2 of Odocoileus virginianus. Taxonomy (NCBI): domain Eukaryota; kingdom Metazoa; phylum Chordata; class Mammalia; order Artiodactyla; family Cervidae; genus Odocoileus; species Odocoileus virginianus. The sequence continues at coordinate 5,447,591 of NC_069694.1, read as the reverse complement.
ACCCCATGGACTGTACTGCCCACCAGCCTCCTCTGTCCGTGGAACCTTCCCGGGAAGAATACTGGAGTGGGTTGTCATTTCCTCCTGCGAGGGATCTTCCCGACCCCAGATCGAGCTCGAGTCTGCGGCACCTCCCGCGCGGCCGGCAGATTCTTTCTTATTTTTTCGCAGGCTGATTCTTCACCGCTGAGCCGCCAGTGATATGCTGGCTGTTGCGCATGCCCGGGAGAACATCACAAACCAAGTCTGACTGTATACAGCTGCTTTCCTAGGGATCAGTCAGGCTCCTGGAAACCCCTCAGGACTGAATATAATCATACACTCCAAGGGCATATTTGAAGATACAAGTAGGAGGAGGTGATCTCAGCAGCCTAAGCGGAATAACACGGTTTCAAAATACAGTCTAACATATCTAGTAACACAGGCACATTATTTTGTCTCTAAATTAAATATGGATGGGGCAGAAAACATTCTGCTTATCTCTGCTTCTAATGAAGTTCATTTTATAGGGTATTTGGTTGGGTTTTATTAATAGTAAATCTAGAAATGGCAAAACAGTGTGGTTTTTCAATACCACTATAAGATAATACATTTTATGCACATACAGAAATGAAATTTTTATCATCTCAAGCCTGAAGTATTGAGGTAATTAATATTGGCTTTAATCGTTTCCTTTTTTTCCCTTAAAAAAAATACATCTGCATTCATGCAGAAGCACATGCAGGGTTGAAATCAGACTGTCTGGGTGTTTGGGACACAAAAGGAACCTTTGAAAACTCTGGTTTGAGCACATGAGTGTCAAGGACCCCCACAACAGAACCAATCCGAAATGTGGTACAGTATTCCCATTCAGAGAGCATCAATGTGCCTCTTTAAGGGTTTTTCAGGATCCCAGGAAATTGTGATTACATGGCATTAGCTTTTCATTTTCTAAAGAATGGGTGAAAAGCATGAAAGTCCTCTTAACAATGTGAAGAAAAGTATTTTTGGTTCTGGTAAACTTCTGCTGTTCTCTGATTAAAAAAAAAAAACGACATAGAAATGCCTTTAGGATACCACACAATCCTACATACAATTGTAGCTCAGTAGTGCGGGTGCTGGAGGGACTACCACCTCATCCAGCCTGAAAAAAGACTCCCGAATGCCTATTGTTCTCCCCAAACAGTCACTTAGTCAAGGGTGGTATTCATTCTGGTGATATCATGAATTTATTTGTCTCTATTAGACGTCCTCATTTTTCCATGGATTTGTGGAAGAAAATAAATCCAAGTAAGTCACTGTAGGTTTTGGTAGCAATTTACTTCTTCTGGTTGATTCTATTTGCTACATAGAGGAGGAAATTATTCAATACTCCATTATGTGTACAAATTGTGGAAATAGTATTGACTTGGCTACATTATATACATACTAGTGGTATTTACTGAATATCAACAAAAAAACACCAAGAATAGGTTCAGATCATCAGGGGATTCTAAGCATATTTATAGGAACCCAAAGATTCCTTCAAGATCTTGGTAAGAAACCAGTGTTGAAATCCTAGAATATCTTAGGGCAATATAAGGATTGGGGCTGGACTTCCCAGGTGGTACAGTGGTAAAGAATCTGCCTGGCAATGCAGGAAATGCAAGAGATTTTGAGGTTAATCCCTGGGTGGGGAAGATCCCCTGGAGGAGGAAATGGCAACTCATTCCAATATTCTTGCCTGGAAAATTCCATAGACAGAGGAGCCTGGCAGGCTATAGTCCATAGGGTTGCAAAGAGTCAGACGGGACTGAGTGTGCACGCACACACAAATACAGACACACACACATACAGACACACACACATACACACACACAGACAGACACACACACACATACACACACATACACACAGACAGACACACACACACATACACACACATACACACAGACAGACACATGCACATATATACACAGACAGACACACACACATGCAGACACACACACATACACACACACACAAGTACGTACACACAGACACACATATACACAAATACATACACACACATACACATACACACATAGACACACACAGACATACACAAATACATACCCACACAAATACATACATACACACATACACACAAATACATACATACATACACACATACACAAATACATACACACATATACACACACAGACATACACACATACACACACAAATACATACACACAGAGAGACACACAGACACACACAAATACCTACACAGACACAAATACACACACAAATAGATACACACACATACACACACAAGTACATACACACATACACACACCCACACACAGATACACACATACACACACATACACACACATACACACACACAGATTGGGGCTACCACCATCACACCATTATCAATGTAATGTATTGTCAGATCATCAAATGATAGTCTTGTCAGAGAACTCAAAGTCTCTAAACTCATGCTTTTTGAATTTTAATATGTGTAACGATTGCTTAGATGTTTCCTTATTAAAGATTCAGATTCACAGGCCCCTTGCAAAGATCATGATTCATTATGTAAGGTGTGGAGCTCAGGAGTCAGCTTTCGAATAACATCCCAGATGGTTCCGATGCAGTAACCTATGGTGAACTCAAAGAAACAGAACTCAACCCTCTTAGTCCACCTCTAATATTCACCTAATCTGTTGTCCCCGCCTGTCCAAATGCTGGTGCTCGTCTTGTGCTTGTCTCGGTTTGGATAAATAATTATTTCCTTTCCACACAGTAGTAAATGGCCCCTGCATCGTCACCTTGTGGGGGAAGCTAAGGAAATATTTACATTATGGAGAAACTACCCCAGCCACTCATCTCTTGAACAAAGTCAAGTTAGAATGGGCTTGCCTAGGTCTGGACATCTGTTTATTTTTCAATATTTGTTTAAATGTTTTTATATATTTCTTTGGCTGCACCAGGTCTTACTTGTGGCATGAGGGATCTTTAGTTGCATCATGCAAGCTCTCAGTTGCAGCAAATAAGGTCTAATTCTACGACCAGGGACCAAACGCTTATCCACTGCTTTGGGAACATGGAGTCTTAGCCCCTGGACCACCAGGGAAGTCCCTATTTTTCGATATTAAAGAAAAAGTTATATGCCTTTCCCTGCCTCCTCACCCATGTTGTATACCCTTGCTGCTGAAAGTGTGATCCATGGACCAGCAGCAACTGGGAGTTCATTAGAAATGCAGCATCTCAGGCCTCATCCACACCTCCTGAATCAAACTCCGCATTTGATCAAGATCCTAGGTGATCCCTGTGTGTGTGAAAGATGTGTATGATCAACAGCTTTTTTAGGAAAAGAATAAATGGGTGAGTATGGGTTTCTTGATAGCACAATTAAGCATGCCCTAGGTAATATATCACAATAGGATCAAAGAAGTTCTGTGGACTAGGTGGACAACTTTTTTCCTTCCAAGATCACCTGTTTAACCTAACCCTTCAACTTTAAAAAAATATTTATTTATTCATTTATTTATTTGGCTGCCTGGAGTTTTAGTTGTGGCACGTGGGACCTTCTTTGCGGTCACGCGGACCTTTCACTGTGGCCTGAGGACTCTCGAGTTGCACTGTGCCAGCTCTGAGGCTTCAGCAGTTGCAGCCCGTGGGCTTAGCTGCCCCTTGGCGTGTGGGATCTTAGTTCCTGGGGATCCAACCCTGTGTCCCCTGCTTTGGAAGGTGGATTCTTAACCAGCGGATCACCAGGGAAGTCCCAGCACCCCCCAGCTTTTTCACCCTTGAAGCCTGAGACAGTCCCATGACCTGGATCACTTCAGGATTCTCACTGCTGGGACTAGATTTTACTGCATGTGCCAACCCCAAGTCCCTCTAGATGCCCGATCTCTCTTCAGCAGACTTGACCAGGCTCTCTTGCAAGCAGGGCTCTGGGAAAGAGGCTGGAAAGAGTGCAAAAGAGAACCAGGAAGGCCTCTACCTTCAAGAAGTGGTGGTGATTTAGTTGCTAAGTCGTGTCCAACTCTTTGCGACCCCCATGGACTGTAGCCCACTAGGTTCCTCTGTCCATGGGATGTTCTAGGCAAGAAAAACTGGAGTGGATTGCCATTTCCTTCTCCAAGGGATCTTCCCCACCCAGGGACTGAACCTGGCTCTCCTTCATTGCAGGCAGATTCTTTACCAACTGAGCCACCAAGGAAGGCCTCTAGAAGACTGTGAAAATAATAGCTAATAGCAATAACAGGGCGGGGACGTCCCTGGGAGTCCAGTGGTTAAGATTCCATGCTTTCACTGCCAGTGGTGGGGGCGGGGGGAGGTGATCCCTGGCCGGGAAACTAAGATCCCACAAGCATCACAGTGCAACCGAAAAATAAATATATCAAATAAGGTGCAGAGCGTTCCAGTCCCTGTTGTCGGCTCCTCACAAGCATTAGCACAGCCTCACGAGGTATGTGAGAAGTCACTTGCTAAACATGGCACACCCAGGGAGGGCCAGGGGACTGCTGCCGAGCCTGTGTGGGGCCCCACAGGAGAGCAAGGCAGCAAAACTGAGGGGTGATGGCTGGGGAAGAAGGGGCAGGCTGAGCTCCACAAAGCCACCTCTCCATAATGGAATCGGCAGTGTCCCAGACTCATTAAAGTGTGAAGCAGACACAGCATCAGCCTCCAAGCTCCCACCCTACCTGCCTCCCTTTGACTCCTGCACGAATTCCCCCTCAAAGGAGCTTCTGGAGTCTCTGCTGAAGGGTGGGTGCGTTTCCAAACCGTGACCCTGCAAGGTGGGTAAGGGCCCTGGAAGGGAAGCAGAGTCCTGTGGGAACACGACTATTCACGCGGGAACATCACAACGAGAGGGCAGTGATCCCTGTGAGGGATCAGGCTGCAACGAAACTCCTTTGCAAATCACATTCCTAGGCTTCCTGGAGGAAGCGGCATTTGAGTTAGACCTCGTTGGTCATGCAGTCTTCCCTGGCGGCTCCGATGGTCAAGTGTCTGCCTGCAATGCAAGAGACCTGGGTTCAATCCCTGGGTCAGAAAGATCCCCTGGAGAAGGACTTGGCAGCCCACTCCAGTATTCTTGCCTGGAGAATCCCAGGGACAGAGGAGCTTGGTGGGCTACAGTCCCTGGGGTCACAAAGAGCTGGACACTACTGAGCGACTTTCAGTTTTGCACGTGAGTCATGCGGGCTAAGCGGCAGAAGGCCTTCCAGCTCAGATCACCGCGTGGGACCGGACAACTCTAAGTTCTCTCTTAGGAGTGAGCTGTGTCTACCTGCTTGGAGAGGCGGGTGAGGGGAGCCGTGGGAAGCATCTCCCTCTCCTGGAGCCCATTCTGAGCTCGCACGCTTGTTCCTCAGGGCCTGGTGACTCCATCTTCAGTTTCGCCAGAAAGGGAGGTATTTGCTATTGCATCAGAACCCCCTTCCTCGGTGAGAGAGAGGCTTCTCCTACCATTTGAGGCACAGTCTACCCAGGAACCTGAAAATATCCATTCCTCACTTCCCTTGCAGCTCAGGCCAGGCCTTCAGCAGTGTTCCTGTCCCAAAAAAAAAAAACAGTGCTGGGGGATGCAGACTCTGAGGAAAATCCTGCAGAAGAGGGGGAGCAGAGTTAGCAGATAAACGCGGTGTGAAGGGCTGTCTGTGGTTTTAGCCCAAGCGTTCCACGTTCTGCTCCGGGTATGGAGGTGGTTCAAGTTATCTTGTAGTATCGGGACCCAGCGTGGCTTCGGTGCTGGCTTCTTGGGGCCAATCCAGAGCATGACCAGGGGGAATGTTCCAGCTGTGTAGTCTCTAGGCTATGTTCTTCAACTGAACTGTTCAATATCCTTTAATACATTCCTTTTCTTCTTAAAACAGCCAGATAAGAATCTTCTTGCCTGAAACCAAGAATCAGGACACTTACGGGGTGCTGGAGAATGGAGGGCGTGCCTACAAGAATTTCAGAATGGATTCCTTGCTTTTATGGAAAGACCAAATGGTTTTTGCATAGGTAATTGCAAACTCAGTTATTGTCTTGATTTCCTGAGTTATTTGACAATTATCTTTGGACCTGATTCTGAAGATTGTGGGGAGCGATGAGTGAAGTCGGGAGCCAATCAGAAGAGCTGTGAAAGGAAATTCGAGGAAAATGAGGCCCTTGCGCTGCGGCAGTCGCTCCGTCGAGTCCACCTGTTTGCGGCCCCATGGACCGCAGCCCGCCAGGCTCCTCTGTCCGTGGGATTCTCCAGGCAGGAGTACTGGAGGGGGTTGCCATGCCCTCCTCCAGGGTATCCTTGTGAGAATGACTCAAATCCAATGTTTTTTCCCCCAGTAGGCCTCTCGTGGAACTATCAAAAGTAGACAAAGGGCCCATACCCTTTTGTTCTGTTATTAGAAAATTGACAATTCAATCTCTATTCATATAGTCCTTTTTTGCACTCCGAAAGTTATCTCCTCTACATTAGTAGAATGGCATGGAATGTTGCGGACAAGAGAGGCCCAAAACAAAAAACAGTGTTTACATTTGCTGCAAGTGGAAAGAACTTCTGTGTGGCAAAAAAGAATTGTCAAGAACAGCTGTGGGGATTACCCTGGTGCCCAGTGGTTAAGATTCCATATGAGCTTCCACTGCAGGAGGCAGAGGTTCAATCCCTGGTCAGGGAACTGAGATCCCTCATACTGTGAGGCCAAAAAAATAAAAATCAAATTACAGGAAAAAAAAAGAACAACCTTGGCTGTTTGTTTTAAGCTAAGCTGCCAACAAAACTGCACTATTGATAAATACCACTCTGTGATTGTCACAATGATCCCAGAAGGAGTAGACTTTAAAATATGACCTTAAATTTATAAATTTGTTGAAACCATCAAATTTACTTCCTCATATGATGCAATACATTATTTTGGTTGCATAGGTCTTCAAGCAATTTGGTCGAGCATATCATGGAACAATATACCTTTTTTTTTTTGTCTGCTCTACTAAAATGGTAGCTCCATGAAAAGAGGGTCTTCAATTGCTCGTGTCCTCAGAACATAAAAGGTGCTGGGTCAAACTTGTTTAGCAGAAAGATTATACTGCCTTGGAGTTGAAGAACAGAGAGTGTGTGTGTGTTGTACATTGTTGATTATCCTGATCATATCTTTGCAGCATACTCTTAACAGTAAGTATTTTTAGAAGGCAAAAATGTTACCCGATAGTCACTGACCCCATCCATTTCCAGGCAAGTGAGTGCTAACCAGTAAGTCAGACCTTATTTAGGTATTTAGTCAGACCTTATTTAGGTCTTACCCATTCTACGTGTCACTTCTCCATTTGTCGGTATTGTTGAGCTGCTCAATCATGTCCAACTCTTTATGACCCCATGGACTTCTCTGTCAATGGGATACACCAGGCAAGAGTACTGGAGTGGGTTGCCACTTCCTTCTTCAGGGCATCTTCTTGACCCAGGAATGGAACCCAAACGTCCTGCAAGTCTCCTGCATTGGAGGTGGATTCTTTACCACTAAGTCACCAGGGCTTCCCACTCCTCCCTTCAGGACTCCTGTTTTCCACATTGAACAGAAAGGTTATTTACACACAAAAGAACCTGACTTGGGCGTTTTCGGATTTTTTTCTATAAAAGTCCATAGAAGGTATGTTCTATTTTGTAATGTAATAGGATGTAAAGAAACATTCTACCTTCAAAAATGATTCGAGCAAAGTGTAAGTCTCTAGAAACCACTGTGAATCTCTGAGATTCTCCCTGTAATTGAAGCAAGCAGTACTTCAAAGTTAACTCTTAGACTTTTCAGCATGAATAGCTTCTATCTAAATTGGCAATTTACTTGTGAGTCTGCGATCCTCTACCTACTTTGCATAATTAATATTGTAAGCAATATTAATAGTGTTCTTTGATATTACAGTTGGAGATGAAAATTTCATTTTTAATGCATCCCACAAATAATTTGATAGTTGATTCTGTAAGTGTCATTTTTAATGTTCTTATAGCTCTTTTCCCGACAACTGCTCTGGCAATAAGCCACACTATACAGCAAATGCTTTATTTTCTTGGATTAAATAACACAACATAATTACCTTCATCTTTGTTTGATTTTTACTTGTTGTGACTCATTTTGCCAGCTCTGAGTTTTAAAAATAAAGAGTAAACTTCTGATCACCATTTGTTTTTTCACCGTATTTAAAAACAAGCAAAATAAGGTAAATACAAACTTAAAATAAGAATATAAAGTGCTCTAGGTAGCCGATTACAACCCAATTCCAGAGGATAGACAACTGTATTAGTTTTATAAGGCTGCCATAACAAAGTATTACAAAGTAGTATTACAAAGCTTAAAACAATGGAGATTTATTGTCTCCTTGCTCTGAAAGCTAGCAGTCTGAAACCAAAGCAGGGCCATTCTCCCTCTGAAACCTGCAGGAGAATTCTTCTTTGCCTCTTCCTAGATTCTAGTCGTTTGTCAGATCATTGGTGTTTCTTGTCTTAGATCCATCACCCCCATCTTCTGTCTTCACATGGCCATCTTCTTAAAGGACACCAGTCATATTGAATTAGTATGATCTTATTTAACTGAAGTATGACCTCACTGAACTCATTACACCTGCACTGACCCTATTTCCATTCTGAAATACTAGGGATCAGGATATCGATTAATCTTTTTTTGGCTGGTGAGAGAGCACAATTCAACCTGTAGCAATTATTTTGTTATTAAAAATTGACAAGTATTTGTATAGTAAAATTAATGCCAGTTGTATCATTTTAAGTATTCCTTAGAAGAAACCTTTGGTCTAGCAATTTGAGACAAAAGCTTGAATGTGGTTCAGCAGCACCCCAAGAAGAGGCAATATCATGTCAGTCCAGATGGAGCAAGAAGAGTGAAGGTTTAGGCAGCCAGTGGGTCATTTTTCTCCTGTTTGTTCATGACCGTGTCATCATCTGCAAATATTTGGAAGAAAGAAAAATGTAGTACATGTGGGTTTCCCAACTGCTATGGATGGAATTATGTCCCACCCCAAATCCACAAGTTGAAGCCCTAATTGAGCCCCCATGTGGTAGTATTTGGAGATGGGGCTTTGGGGAGGTCATTAGGTTTAGATGAGGTCTTGACACCTCCTCATCTCTTAGCTATGCTGTCCTGTAGTAAAATTCCATATCCAAGAATCAAACCACTAATCTCTAAGTAATAGCGCTTGCCTAGGAACATGGTTCTTTCTGGAAATGATACAAATGCATGTAATATTTTAGCTAATTCATACCAGAACATTTATAGTTACCAAAAAGAACCGAATTATCGAGGAAATGCATTCTTGCCTCCAAAGGGCACAAACTGCTACTTACCCCCAGAAATCATAATTCAAAAAATACTCTGAAGCAGATCCAATTCATGTGTAGTGAATTTCCTTGTAGCTTCCTTATATTATTGTTTAGGCTTCGACGTGTTGTGTAGGGTAGAACACACCTGTTTGACTTTTTTTTTTAAGGGGAGGGGTGGGCTTCCCCCGTGGCTCAGTGGTGAAGGATCCAGTTGCCAGAGCAGGAGAGATGGGAGGACCCCACATGCCCAGGAGCAGCTAGGACTGTGCACCGCAACCTCTGAACCCGAGATCGACAGCCTGAGAAGCGCAGCGACTGAAGCTCCCGCCCCGGAGCCCAGCTCCACGGCAAGAGAGGCCGCTGAAACGAGAAGCCCCAACACCAGAACTAGAGAAGAAGCCGGCGCGGCAACGAGACTCGGTCCGGCCGAAAACGAGTAGCTAAGAGAACAGCCGGAGTTGCGTGGCGCGCCGGTGGTGCGGACTCCGCCCTCTCGCTGTGACCTCGCGGGTGCGTCCTTGTCGTTCAGACCCCACGCGTCAGGTGGTGCAGCCAGAAGAGAAAAGGTAAATCAGCGCTGAAACGAGATACCGCTTCATATCCTTTCGGTGATTAAAAACAGCAGCAACAAAATAAACAGCAAGTGTTGGCAAGGCCAGGGAGAAACTGGGACCCATGTGCGTTGCTGGCAGGAAGGTATCATCAAATGGTGCGGCCGCTATGGAAAGAGCGTGATTGTTCCTCAAAAAGTTAAACATAGATTTACCATATATACCAGATTTGATTTCTGGGTGTACGTCTGAAAGAATTAAAAGCAGGGGCTCAAACAGATATTTGAACACCATTATTCATGGTGGCCTCATTCACTGTAGCCCAAAGATTAGCACAGCCCTAATGTTTTTTGATGGGTGAACACCTACAATGTGATATATAAAGGGAGAGAGGGAATGGGGGTGAAAAAAAATGTGATGTATACATACAATGCAATAGATAGCCTTAAAAAGGATTGAGATTTAAAAAAAAGGGGGGGGAATGAAATTCTGATGCATACAACATGGATGAACCTTGACGTATTATACTAAATGAAATAAACCAGACACAAAAGGACAGATAGTACGTGATTTGCTTTATTTTTTATTAATTTTTGTTGGAGTATCATCACTTTACAATGTTATGCTAGTTTCTGCTGCACATCAAAGGGAGTCATCTATACATATTCCTACGTCCACTCTTTTTACGTTTCCCTTCCCATTGAGGTCCCCACAGAGCATTTGCGTAGAGCTCCTTGTGCTAATCGTGAGGTTCTCATTAGTTATCTGTTTAATGTAAGCACTATATTTATGTCAATCCCGGTCTCCTAATTCATCCCACCTCCCTTCCCTTCTTGGTAACCATATGTATTTGTTTTCTACATCTGTGACTCTACTTTTGCTTTGCAAATAAGTTCGTCCGCACCATCTTCTAGATTCTACATACAAGCAGGGTCACGCAGTGTTTGTCTCTCTCTTACTTCGTTCTGTATGACAATCTCTCGGCCCAGCTGTGTCGCTGCAAATAGCATGATTTCATTCTTTTTTATGGCCGAGTAATAGCCAAATGTGTATATGCACCACATCTTCTTTATCCATTCCTTTGTCAATGGACATGTAGGTTGCTTCCGTGCCCTGGCAGTTGTAAACAGTGCTGCAACGAACATCAGAGTATGTGCATCCTTTGAATTATGGTTTTCTCTGAATATATGCCCAGGAGTGGGATTGCTGGGTCATACGGTAGCTCTATTTTTAGCTTTTAGATAATCTCTATATTGTTCTCCATAGTGGCTGTATCAACAGGATTCCTTTTATATAAGGTACATGTGCGTGCGCTCAAATGAGTCTGACTCTTTGTGACCCCATGGACTGTGGCCCACCAAGCTCCTCTGTCCACAGGATTTTCCTGGCAAGAACACTGCAGTGGGGTGCCGTCTCCTCCTTCAGGGGATCTTACCAGCCCGGGGATTGAATCCGGGTCTCCTACATCTCCTGCTTTGCTGGTGGATTTTTAACTGCTGCGCCACCGGGGAAGCCCCATTTAAGACACACAGAACAGTCAAAAGCATAGAGACAGAGAGGAATGATGGTTGCCAGTGGCTGAGGAGGAGGAATAGAGAGTTGTTTAGTGGGCACAGAGTTTCAGTTTGGGAAGGTGAAGAATTTTTGGAGATGGACGGTGGTAATGGTTATACAACAATGTGAATGTATTTAATGCCACTGAAGTGTATACTTTTAAATGGTAAATTTTATGTCATCTTTTTTAACACAAAAACATTTTTTTCTTAGGAAGAATCACCGAGACAGGAACTAGGATACAGTCTGTCTGACTCATACCCTTCGCCTTCAGGGGGAGAGTTCACTTGAGCAATCCTTAAAATCAAGGGTTTTTCTGGTTCATGAAAATTTGCCAGATGAGGATCTGTTGGCTTTGTTAACCCAGGATATTCTTCTAGAGAGCTAACTTAAACCTTTACAAACCGTTTCCTTTATTTCTTCTTTCCTTTTCCTTCCTTTCGAAAAGTGTTACTGAGGACCTCTGCTGTGTAGGGCGCTGTTTGGGAGAGATCACGGAGGCAAAAACGACATACAGGTAGCAAATACACAGGCTCTGGATTTCAGTGCCAGTTTTACCACCCACCGTCATTATCTAATGGGCACATTACTATGGATACATCAGTTCCCACCCCCTGGAGAAGGGAATGGCAATCCACTTCAGTATTCTTGCCTGGAAAATCCCATGGACAGAGGAGCCTGACAGGCTACAGTCCATGGGATTATAGGGTGTCAGACATGACTGAGCGACTAACACTTTCAGTTCCCACATCTGTAAAATGGGCACAATAATAGTGCCCATTTCACAGGGTTTGTGCTGAAAAGCTTTTGTTTGTCCCCCCAGATCCACTCTACTCTTCTCTGCTCAATTCCTGGACATGGGAATCTGACTACAGGAACTGCATCAACGATCACCCCCGCTCCCTAGCTTCAGTTTAGATTTGAGTAATCCAAATCCCTGGTAGGAGATCAGTGGGAAGTAGGAACGAGTCTTTTTTGTATTTTTTTAATCCCTGGCTTTCTCCCTGTGGGGTTGCTGCAGAATGGCTTCCTCTTAGACCAAAAGTTACAGCTGCTGCTAAGACAGTCTCTCCACATGTCTTTCTTTTCCTGAGCTTCCATAAACACTCCCTCCCTTTATAACGTCAAGCCCAGCAGTAGGAGTGGTCATGTTCATATTAACTAGCTGCCACAGAGGACACGAGTGCCAAGAAAGCGGCAGTGTCTTTTGAATAACTCAGCACAGTGTTCTGATTCTTCATCATTAGCAGCCAGATCCCAGAGGGCACGGAATATACCATGACAAGTGGTTTGAAGACGACCCAGCCAGCCCTAGAATGAAAGCCACAGAGGAGAGGGCCCTCATCTCTTAATATTAACTATTCCTATATGGAATTTAGAAAGATGGTAATGATAACCCTATATGCAAAACAGAAAAAGAGACACAGATCTACAGAACAGAATTTTGGACTCCGTGGGAGAAGGCGAGGGTGGGATGTTTTGAGAGAACAGCATCTAAACATGTATATTATCAAGGGTGAAACAGATCACCAGCCCAGGTTGGATGCATGAGACAAGTGCCTGGGCCTGGTGCACTGGGAAGACCCAGAGGGATGGGATGGGGAGGGAGGTGGGAGGGGGGATCGGGATGGGGAATACATGTAAATCCATGGCTGATTCATGTCAATGTATGGCAAAAACCACTACAATATTGTAAAGTAATTAGCCTCCAATGAATAAAAATAAATGGGGAAAAAAATTAAAAAATAAAAGCTAAAAAAAAATTTATTCTTTCTCCAATGTCTGGTACCTATTTACTGACCCTTCAGTATTTAATGAATAAATGAATGAATATTGAAAAAACAGCTCTGAATAAAATAGAAGGGACTGGTGCTTAACACTGACTTCCATTTTATTTTTGTATTGTGTGTTTACTGCCTACATTTACAAGCTGTTCTTACTAAGCTTATGGCCAGTGACTGCTATATGTCTATTATTATACAATATGTGTAACAATGACACCAGTGCCAAAGAGGAGAATTTCTTATTGTCTTGAAAACTGTAGATGAGTTCATGAACAAATAGTCTAGTGATTTGTGTTGAGTTTTAAAGGTTTTTTTTTTAAAGGTTCTGTTGGAGAATTTTTTAAATAAAAAATCTAAATTTTCTATTTTGAAAATGTAAACTACTGAATTTTGTTCTTCATAAAACTTTATTAATTATTTAATAATAAATAGTAATAAAACAGTGATAGAAAGTGAATAAATATCTTTTCAGCCACCTAAACAGTCAAATTCCTATTACAGCTGTAAAGATAACAAATATACCAATAATACCTAAACTATGGAATAAATAACTGGTGAAATACTATGTAGCCAATAAAACTTAAGTAACAATGACATGGACTGCTTATTATATTATGTGAAAAGAGTAATATAAAAAATTTTTATAGGGATGAATTTTACAATGTAAGAAAAAAGTCCAACAAAAACTTAGGCATTAATGAAAGCCAGCGGTGGTCTAGATGGCTGTTCTGTGAATAACTTTTCCTCTTACTTTAAAAATTCTTTTCCAAATTTTCTAATATAATTACATACTATTTTCATAATGAAAAATATTAAAGCATAATAAGTCCATCATCTAACATAACAAATTATTTTCTTCATTAATGAAGAGACAATATGTAGATTATAAAGAAATAAGTACAAAAATTATTATTCCTTTAGACGCTGATCAAAAGGATAAATACACTTAAATGCCATTTAGAACCCAAACTGATTTTTTCAGGTTTCTAACATGCATACAAATTCCATATTACTATCATTATCATTGTTTATTACTCATTTTTATTTTGCTAAAAATGTGTTATAATTAGACCACAGTTCCTCCATTGTAAGTGTCAAATGAAAAGGATTCGGAGTGATAATGTTAGCCTAAAACAATAAAACAGTCAGTTATTTCACCAGCAAAATGGGTTTATGCAGGAGCAGCAAAGAATTGTTACTGGGGACATGCAACTATGGTGAACCGCATGCAAGCCCTTTAAAACAAAGGAAGGGGAAACTCAAAGAGAAGGAGAGGTTGGGAGGGGCTGTTATGAACAAAAAGTCCATTGTGGGAAACTGAGAGTTGGAGGCACAGTGTCCTTTCACTGACTGAGTTGAGACAGTCCCTCACTGGCTGAGCTATTGCCAGGCAAGGAGAATATCTTTCTTCCTCTGAATGATGGTGGCAAAGCAGCGTCACATTCTGCTGGAGATGGAAAGTACATCGCTTCCTACTGGGGCATCCTGTTGAGTGGAGTGTGTATGAGAGCTCCCCCTTCTGGACTCACTTCCATTTCAGTGACGTTTCCTTTTATTAATTTTCAGATGGATAAAGATACATTGAATGTACTGTCTTGTATTTTCCTTGTTTCTTCTAGACTACTGGAAATTTTGATCTATTGAGATGCTGTGCTTCAATAGGTAGGGTAAAATTTAGAGTAACTTACCATGTCAAGGTGAGTTTAGGTGCTTGAGATGAAAGAAAACAGAGCTAGGGTAATTGCAGAACAGAGAACTCCCCAACATCCTGTGAAGAGTAATGGATATTTTACAGTCCTATGTAGAAATGTTTAAAATTTTCATCTAGTCTTGCCCAAAACATTATTTGTGGCTCAATGACTAGAGGTAGGGTGGTTAGCTAATTATCAATTTTCTCTTTAAGATGTAGACTGTAAAACTTCTGGGATCCAGCTAGGGTAATGAGCAGATAATCTGAAACAATTCTCTTGATTTGACTGTGATACAAATATGATTTTCAAATGTAGGGGTAAGTAACCTGATCTTTGACTTTGAACTAATACTGTCCCAGCCGGGTCCATCTCCTGCCGTGTTGAAATTGATAAACGACAGAAGAGAGTGGTAGACATCCTCATTTTCTAAAGCCCTTGAGTATATGTGTGATCAGACCACCCAAGATGGCTCTCCTCTTGCTTTCGATGCATCCCGGGCTTGCCCAGTGCCTGCTTCACCTACACCCTGCTCACCTGACTGACCTCCCTACATGCTTGCCTCAGGCCCCAGCAAAGGATTCTTCTAAGTTTAGCTACCAAGCTACCACATCAAAAGGATGGTGAAGGGTGTTCCTCTCTGCTAGTTTCCCTGGTAACGATGAACCAAGCTAAGCCAAGCTAAGCTAAGTCATTCAAGTCGTGTCCAACTCTGTACAACCCCATAAATGTCAGCCCACCAGGGTCCCCCGCCCCTGGGATTCTCCAGGCAAGAACACTGGAGTGGGTGGCCATTTCCTTTTCCAATGCATGAAAGAGAAAAGTGAAAGGGAAGTCGATCAGTCGTGTCCAACTCTTAGCGACCCCATGGACTGCAGCCCACTAGGCTTCTCCATCCATGGGATTTTCCAGGCAAGAGTACTGGAGTGGGGTGCCATTGCCTTCTACGACCAATAAACCAACCTAATGTCAACTCCCACCATGACAGGGAACAGCCCCACCCCACAACCCCCCACCCCCTGCCCATCGTCGGTGATGGGGGTCTTGCTCCAGCACCTCGTTTCCAACATGTAAAATCCCCCTTCTGTTAAAGCATTGATGTCTCCGTCACTGACTCCTGGCTACTCCTCAGTCATGAAGCTGGGCAAGTGCAGGGCTTGCAAGCCTGAGGGGGTGCAGCCCAGCAGTATGTAAGACGCAGGAGGAAGCGGGCAGAGCACAACCTATAAAAGAATAACTTAGCCCAAGGACACAGCACAAACTGATTGGAACCGAATAGGTCCAAGATGGTAGGCCTTGAGCCTCAGTAAACTCTTTGTTACACATTAGCAAGCTACACCCACAGGTGCCATGACAGCTTCAAGACTGACCGTTGAAGTTCAAAAAGTGGGCAGTGACCTAATTCCTGGAAATCCCCGCCCCTTCCCCAAAATAGCTGGAATACTCCTCCCACCTATTAGCCTATGGAATTACCCACCCTTGTAAGAGCTGACAACCCCATGCCCTGGGGCCGCTCTCCTCTTCTGAGATGGCCCACATTCTATCTGTGAAGGGTGTTTCTCTCTAAGTAAATGTCGGTCCTATCTATCACATTGTCTCTCACTGAATTCTTTCTGCAGTGAGATATGAAGAACCTAGTCTCATTAAGTCCTGAGACCAGGTGTGTGATTTTAGTTAAAAGAATATGGGTTTAAGTCGCAGTGTGGGTTTTGGCTGGATTGGAGTCCCAGTTTGAGCTGCATAGTTTCATATATAGGTTGCTGTTCAGTCACTCAGTCATGTCTGACTCTTTGTGACCCCACGGACTGCAGCACACCAGGCTTCCATGTCCATCACCAACTCCTGGAACTTGCTCAAACTCACGTCCACTGAGCCAGTGATGCCATCCAGCCATCTCATCCTCTGTCATCCCCTTCTCCTCCTGCCTTCAATCTCTCTCAGCATCAGAGTCTTTTCTAAGGAGTCAGTTCTTCGCATCAGGTGGCCAAGGTATTGGAGCTTCAGCTTCAGTATCAGTCCTTCCAATGCATATTCAGAACTGATTTCCTTTAGGATGGACTGGTTTGGTCTCCTTGTAGTCCAGGGGATTCTCAAGAGTCTTCTCCAACACCACAGTTCAAAAGCATCAATTCTTCGGTGCTCAGCTTTCTTTATGGTCCGACTCTCACATCTATACATGACCACTGGAAAAACCATAGCTTTGACAATACAGACCTTTGTTGGCATGTAGAGAAGACAATTCCATCTCCACCAGGCAAAATTATTTATGTGTTTGAGGATGTGAAAGGTACAATATTATGCTTTCTTCCCCCTACCTCCAAGATGTCCACAGAGCCACAGATGTCCTTCGAACGTGTAAATGGGTACAGTGGTGAAGTGGAATTAAGTTTGCAGACAGAATTAAGATTGCTAACCAGCTGACTTTAGTACAGAGAGAGTATCCTGGATTATCCAAGTAGGCCCAGTGTAATCACAAGGGTTCTTAAAAGTGGAAGAGGGTAAGCAAAACAGTCCGAAAGAAAGTGAAAGTAGCTCAATTATGTCCGACTCTTTGTGGCCCCATGGTCTATACAGTCCCTGGAATTCTCTAGGCCAGAATACTGGAGGGGGTAGCCTTGGGGGCACTGTTAACCACAGAAAGATGCTCAGAAAAACTGCAACATTGGTGCTGGCTTTAAAGGTGGGAAAAAGAAGATCAAGAAGCCAAAAATAGAGTGGGCTTTAAACTAGGAAAACCGAGGAAATAAATTCCCCCCTACAGCCTCCATAAAGGAATAAAGCCTTACAGATATCTTCATTTTGGCCCAGAGAAACCTATGTGGGATTTCTCTAGAACTGTATGACGGTAAATTTGCAATGTTTAAGGAACCATAGCAGTGGAAATTTCTTAAAGCAATAATAGAAAACTAAAGAATAAGTATTGCTGACTGCATTACTTATCAACTATCTA
This sequence comes from Odocoileus virginianus, assembly GCF_023699985.2. Classification (NCBI taxonomy): domain Eukaryota; kingdom Metazoa; phylum Chordata; class Mammalia; order Artiodactyla; family Cervidae; genus Odocoileus; species Odocoileus virginianus. The sequence continues at coordinate 5,429,804 of NC_069694.1, read as the reverse complement.
CAATTTACAGAGCTTAAAAATAGCTTAGTCAAAGATGAAGACAGGCACATACACACAGACACACAGACACACACACACACACACACACACAAATTAAGACCTGATACTCACACTATAACTGCAGGGCTTATGGAACTACTTTGGGGCAGCAAGTAAAAGTAGGAATATATTTCTAATGAGATAAATGACTCAGCACTTAGCAACTGCAAAAATGCCCTATGCAACCACAGGATCATTAATCACTGATGGTAGCAGAAATGAGCAAATTGATGACTTGATGGTTCAGTAGACTCCCCCTTGAAAACTGGGGAGAGCCAAATCATCAATAATTCTGGAATCAATTCTTGCTCCATCAGCCAATTTCTAGCCAAAAGGAGTAATGGCCTCTTGGTAGCCAACTGCTTCAGCTATAGAGTTTGTTTTACAGCAGAATTTTCTTTTTCTCAATTAAAGTAAGCTGGGTAACACTTAGGACTTGACCCTCATCCCATGGAAAATTCTTATCAAGTAGAAACTGATTGAAAGGGATTTGGAAAAAATATATATATATGTACATAAAGCATCAGCTAAAAAAATTATGATTGAAGCAAATCATATTGTTTTTGCTTTCTTGGCATCCATACATCATTCTTTTCTTAGCAACACACTTAGGGTTTAAGATGAGGCTGAATCCACACATATTCCTCTTACCACTCCATTTAAACATGTGTGGGTGAATGACCCAAGCCTGGCCTTTCTGTCTTGCCAATTGGCTTAAGAATTTATGGGACCGGACTTGACCCATTGAGAATCAAGTTTGGACCATTATTTGAAAGTACCAGGCAAGAAGCACTTTCTATGGGCTGGTTTTGCTAACCTGGTGGAATATGAATAGGAGTTAAGAAAGGATCAGTTTGGCAAAGAAGTCAACTCAGAGGGAAGCAGAAACCAGAACATTTGTACTCTTAAGTCCTATCATGCCTGTTATAAGATCATTTACCTCTGGTCTCTTCAAAGTAGCCTTTTTGTCTCTTTTCCCCTTGAAACCTGTTTGGGTTTAATTTCTGTTACTTGCAATCAAGACAGCCCTGACTAAGAAAACCATGTAGATTTGGGAAGCTAACTCACTACTGAGGTACACTGAAAATGTTAACAGTGTATTTGAGCAAAAGTCAATTATAATCACTACCAAACCAGAATTAGTAGGAGTTCCACTAACGAGTTAGGGGAAAGGCTTTTATAGAGAAAAAAAGGCAGAAGCAAAGCAATAAAGCTATTTTGTTGGCTATAGCTTAAATATTTGCCTTATCTGGAAAAGTTCAGTTGGCTGTTTGTAATTGGTTGTCCTTAGGTTTTGATTTCTTAACCTTGAGGTATTAATAGGCTTAGGTTTTGGTTTACTTAGTAGGTTAATAAGGTATTAGAACCACCTTGGTCTCATGGCCTTCTTATTTAATTAACTTAACATTATGAAACAGACTAATCAAAGAAGAAAGTAAATGAATACACTAGGGGAAAAAGGGCTTCCCTGATAGCTCAGGTGGTTAAGAATCCATGTGCAATGCAGGAGATCCCAATTTGATTCCTGAGTCGGGAAGTTCCCCTGGAGAAGGGACAGGCTCCCCACTCCAGTTTTCTTGGGTTTCCCTGGTGGCTCAGAGAGTAAAGAATCCGCCTGCAATGTGGGAGACCTGGATCCGATCCCTAGGTTGGGAAGATCCCCTGGAGGAGGGCATGGCAACCCACTCCAGCATTCTTGCCTAGAGAATCCCATGGACAGAGGAGTCTGGCGGGCTACAGTCCATGGGGTCGCAGAATCAGACACAACTCAGGGATTAAACACAGCATAGCACTATAAGGGGAAAAGACAATCTCCAATTGTTAGAAAACAGAAACAGGACTTCCCTGGTGATCCTTCAATTAGGAGTCCACCTGCCAATGCAGGGGACCTGGGTTCGGTTCTTCGCGTGGGAAGGTGCCACGTGCTGCGGGGCAATGCAGCCCTGTGTCATGAGCAGTGAGTCCGCGCACTCCGGCAACCATGCACCGCAGGCAGAGCAAGCCTGTGCAGCCATGCAGAGCCAGAGTAGCCTCCCCCAAAAAAAGTAATTAAAAAAACAAAGGGGTTAACTAGCATTCATACATTAAACATAACACCAATCATAAGACTATTCACAACAGCTTTATTTCCACAGCTTTCTTCCCACAGAGGAAAAATGATAGATGTCATGGCATTCCACAGTCAACACTAACCACCGAAGCTCTTACACAAACCAAATGTCTTGACAAAGTGGCTTCAACTTCTCCCGTTACAGCCTCAGTACATTTTATGCTGTCCCTGAAGCTCCTCAAACACTGTCCTGGGATCCACGTCAGCATCTATACTTTGTGTGAAGTCTGGAGAAAGACACAGGAATGGAGAAAATACACTCTGTCTTTCAGAGGCTTATGCTCTAGGGACAGGCAACACAAAAAGAAAATCTACTGTCACTAACAGTGAGCAGCATTTGTGAGAAAGGCAGTTACCCCCTTATTTTTATGTATTCAAAACACTTTAGTTCTTCTTCGAAATCTTTCTAGAACCTCCCTTGTAGGCCTACGTCTGCAGTCCTTTTTAGTCTATTTTTAGCACATCTGAGAGTGCAGAAGAAGCAAAGAGATTGAAATCAAAATAGCTCAGTTCTCAGAATAATATGACTAAGTTGATTCAGTCAGGAAAACAAAGTCAACCTATAGAAAGAGTGTTGATGGGGAATATCATCTTTCATAAATCAACAAGATTTGGAAAGCAACCTGGTGTGTGCTCCTTTTTCATTTATCTTAAGTGAGCAGCTTCACAGACCCAAGCCTGGCAGTCTCTAGCTCAGCTTGGGGTCTAGGATTGTGGGACAGCCTGTTTCTCCATCTGTGCCCAATGTATTCACTTAATATTTTGATTCAGCTTTAAAAGGGAGCAGAAAACTTCCAACTCATAACAAAGGACTACTTAACAAAACATAATTTTAACATTTACACATGTGTTTTCAAAATTCAAACAATAAATAATAATGACTATTAATAAAAACAATAGAGTACAAAATGCAGTACTTGGATGCAATCTCAAAAATGACAGAATGATCTCTGTTTGTTTCCAAGGCAAACCATTCAATATCACAGTAATCTAAGCCTATGCCCCGACCAGTAATGCTGAAGAAGCTGAAGTTGAACGGGTCTATGAAGACCTACAAGACCTTCTAGAACTAACACAAAAAAAGATGTCCTCTCCATTATAGGGGAGTGGAATGCAAAAGTAGGAAGTCAAGTGATACTTGGAGTAACAGGCAAATTTGGCCTTGGAGTACAAAGCAAAGCAGATCAAAGACTAACAGAGTTTTGCCAAGAGAACTCACTGGTCACAGCAAACACCCTTTTCCAACAACACAAAAGAAAACTCTACACATGGACATCACCAGATGGTCAATACCGAAATCAGATTGATTATATTCTTTGCAGCCAAAGATGGAGAAGCTCTATACAGTCAGCAAAAACAAGATGGGGAGCTGACTGTGGTTCAGATCATGAACACCTCATTGCCAAATTCAGACTTAAATTTGAGAAAGTAGGGGAAACTACTAGACCATTTAGGTATGACCTAAATCAAATTCCTCATGATTATACAGTGAAAGTGACAAATAGGTTCAAGGGGTTAGATCTGATAGAGTGCCTGAAGAACTATGGACGGAGGTTTGTGACATTGTACAGGAGGCAGTGATCAAGACCATCGCCAAGAAAAAGAAATGAAAAAGGCAAAATGGCTGTCTGGGGAGGCCTTACAAATAGCTGAGAAAAGAAGAGAAGCTACAGACAAAGGAGAAAAGGAAAAGTTTACCCATTTGAATGCAGAGTTCCAAAGAATAGCAAGGAGAAAAAAGAAAGCCTTCCTCAGTGATCAATGCAATGAAATAGAGGAAAACAACAGAATGGGAAAGACTGGAGATCTCTTCAAGAAAATTAGAGACACCAAGGGAACATTTCATGGAAAGATGGGCACAATAAAGGACAGAAATGGTATGGACCTAACAGAAGCAGATGATATTAAGAAGAGATGGCAAGAATACACAGAACTGTACAAAAAAGATCTTCATGACCCAGATAACCTAGAGCCAGACATCCTGGAATGCAAAGTCAAGTGGGCCTAGGGAGCATCACTATGAATAAAACTAGTGGAGGTGATGGAATTCCAGTTGAGCTATTTCAAATCCTAAAAGACGATGAGTGAAAGTGCTGCACTCAATACGCCAACAAATTTGGAAAACTCAGCAGTGGCCACAGGACTGGAAAAGGTCAGTTTTCATTCCAATCCCAAAGAAAGGCAATGCCAAATATGTTATTGTTCAAACTACTGCACAATTGCACCCATCTCACACCTTAGTAAAGTAATGCTCAAAATTCTCCAAGCCAGGCTTCAGCAACACATTAACCGAGAAACTTTCAGATGTTCAAGCTGGATTTAGAAAAGGCAGAGGAATCAGAGATCAAATTGCCAACATCCGTTGGATCATCGAAAAAGCAAGAGAGTTACAGAAAACATCTGCTTTTGCTTTATTGACTACACCAAAGCCTTTGACTGTGCGGATCACAACAAGCTGTGGAAAATTCTTAAAGAGCTGGGAATACCAGACCACCTGACCTGCCTCCTGAGAAATCTGTATGCAGGTCAGGAAGCAACAGATAGAACTGGACATGGAACAACAGACTGGTTCCAAATCAGGAAAGGAGTATGTCAAGGCTGTATATTGTCAGCCTGCTTATTTAACTTACATGCAGAGTACATCATGAGAAACGCTGGGCTGGATGAAGCACAAGCCAGAATCAAGATTGCCAGGACAAATATCAATAACCTCAGATGTGCAGATGACACCATCCCTACGGCAGAAAGTGAAGAAGAACTAAAGAGCCTCTTGATGAAAGTGAAAGAGGAGAGTGAACAAGTTGGCTTAAAGCTCAACATTCAGAAAACTAAGATCATGGCATCTGGTCCCATCACTTCATGGCAAATAGATGGGGAAACAATGGAAACAGTGAGATTCTATTTTGGGGGGCCCCAAAATCACTGCAGATGGTGATTTCAGCCATGAAAGTAAAAGACACTTACTCCTTGGAAGGAAAGTTATCACCTACCCAGACAGCATATTAAAAAACAGAGACATTACTTTACCAACAAGGTCCATCTAGGCAAAGCTATGGTTTTTCCAGGAGTCATATATGGATGTGAGAGTTGGACCATAAAGAAAGCTGAGCACCAAAGAATTGATGCTTTTGAACTGCAGTGTTGGAGAAGACTCTTGAGAATCCCTTGGACTGCAAGGAGATCCAACCAGTCCATTTTAAAGGAGATCAGTCCTGAATATTCACTGGAAGGACTGATGCTGAAACTCCAGTACTTTGGCCACCTCATTTGAAGATCTGACTCATTGGAAAATACCCTGATGCTGGGAAAGATTGAAGGCCAGAGGAGAAGGGGGCAACAGAGGATGAGAAGGTTGGATGGCATCACTGACGCAATGGACATGAGTAGGCGCCCAGAGTTGATGATGGACAGGGAAGCCTGGCATGCTGCAATCTATGGGGTCGCAAAGAGTCGGACACTACTGAGCAACTGAACTGAATTGATGAATAATAAAAGACAACACAATAGAAAGAGAGGCAAAAAAAAGAGAAGACTCCTGAATGGCCAATAAAGTTGTGAAAAGATGCTCAACCTCATGGCTACTTAGGAAAATGCAAATGATATGTAATGCAAAAAAGACAATGATATGCCATTTCACACATATAAGCTCAGTGAAAATTGAAAATAACAAGCGTTGCCAGGGATTAAGAATTTTCTCATATACTAAATACAGCCACCTGGGGGAGTAAATTTGCAACTATTTTAATGTGCAAGGTTGAATAAACCCTATGGCTTACCCATTCCACATCAAATATTTATTCTAGATACATGCTCAAAACTATTCACTATAGAATTGATTTTAAAAGTGAAAAACTAAATGTGCATCATTAAGATTAATTTTGGTAATTCAAAAATTTAAAAGTACTATAAGATATAGTACTTATCACTAGAATAAATAAACTGAGCCTAGGTATACTAACGTGCACATAGCTTAAACACTGAAAAAAGCAGGTTCCAAGAGGATTCATGAAGTATGGTACCATCTATTAAAAATGTTAAAGCTGTACTGTATATAGTTTATTCTCCATGTACCTAGGAAATAAGTATGTATGTAATAAAACAATAAAAACATGAACAGAAAGAATACAGTAACTTCCATGAAGAGGTAGCTCTGGGTAACTGGGATAATGGGTTAGGGATGATTTTCAACTGTATATATATTGCTTTATAAAGAAGAAAATATATAAAGTAAATATGGCAAGAGATTAATTTCTGTGACACATGGACTCCCGGAAGTAAAAAAAAAGGTTTTCTGAAAGATCTGCTGGCACTGATAATTTTAATGAAATTGACCAAACCATAAACTCCACTGCAGGTGGTGCCAGTTTGATCCTGGTCAGAAAACTAAGACCTGGCATGCCACCAGGTATGACCAAAAAAAAAGTTTAAAAATAAACAAACAGTAAATCATAAATAAGTGTACAAGGCTATTCACCAAAAGTCCTCCACCTTCTTCTACTTTCCATTTTCTCAAGTTTCCTTTCTCAAATGTAAGACCTTTGGTAAGGATATAAAAGTTATCTCTCTGAGAACCTGTCACACTAGTTCTTTCCCAACCTCTTTTTCTTTCTGTAAGAAAGGCATCTTACTCAATCTTCTGAGTCTTAGTAGCTGTCAAATTTTCTAGGGCACTGAACAAAGAGACAATTTAAAATACCAGGCTAGATGTTAGGAAAAAATTCGACTCAATAACCAATTGAGTTTACACAACTCCTTTTGCAACCTCAGTGTCTTTTGCACGGGAGGAAAAAAGTTTTCCCCTAACCCTTCTTAGTTTCACTGGCTGCGGTCCTGTAAACGAGACTGACAAAAAGAGTGACAAGAGAAAATCAAAGTGTATTAACCTGGAAAGTTTATAACGTGCATGATTCATACACGTGGGAGTAACCCACAGAGGGTGGTTAAAACTCTGGTGTATGCAGCATCTTAACAGAAGTGACAAGACAAAGGAAAAGGACTTTCGAGTTTCTAGAGTGGCAAACTGTGGGAAGGCAACTATACAGAGGAACCAATGGAAAATGAGGGCTGGTTAGGAAAGTTTGTTACATAGATTGCTTTGGTGCCACGTCTGTGCTGATGCGGGTAACCTTTGTTCTTCCCGATAGAGAGAGGAGGAGGCAGAACTTCACAAATTTATGTCCTGTTTTTAGGCAAATGGAGGGGAGAACGGATTCTCAATTGCTGCTTCTCAATTGCCTTCAGCCTAAAATAACCCTTATGCCAAAGTGACATATCCTGCTGCTGTTCGCTTTTAATTGTTTATTTTCAATACCACTGGAAAAACAAACTGAGTTGTCAGTTGATTGAATATTATATATAATACCTGATAATAAATTACCATATGATTTTGGGCATACTAAAACTCAGAAGGCATTACATTGCTGTAACAAAATTCCTTTTAGTTTCTTCCAAGCTTTTTAATGTGGAAAATTTTAACGCAGATGAAATCAGAGAATAATACAATATCTTTCATCTTGACTGAACAATTATTAACATTTTGTTGTATTTGCTTTTGCTCTATCTGTCCACCCATCTACTTAGGTTTTTTTTTTTTTTTTTTTTGCTGACACTGTTGAATATAAGTTGCAGACATCCTGAAACTTCACCTCTAAATCATATATCCCTCAAAAAAATTAACAACATGTCATCTAATATTCACTCTACAATCAAGTGTCCAAAATTTATAATTGTCCCCAAGTTTCTTTTATTACTCTCTCCCCACCCATAACCCAGACAATCAAACCATGCCCTTGGCTGTTACAACTTTGCATGTGTGTGTGCTCGAGTGTGCTCAGTTGTATCTGACTCTTCGTGACCCTGTGGACTGTGGTCCCCTAGGCTCCTCTGTCCATGGAATTTTCCAGGCAAGAACACTGGAGTGGGTTGCCATTTCCTGCTCCAGGGCATCTTCCGCACCCAGGGATCAAACCTGTGTCTCTTGCATCTCTTGCATGGCAGGCAGATTCTTTACCACTAGAGCCACCTGGGAAACCCTGCTATGGCTTTGGACACGCTTTTAATTTGGAACAATTCTTTCACCTTTTGTAATGATACTTATATTTTGAAGGATCCTGGCCAGTTATTTTGTAGAAATCAAAACTGCATTTTGATTTTTGTCTCATGCTGTTGTTTAAGTTGTTACTCTGTCTTGTTACATTTCCTGTAGCCTGGAAGTTAGGTCTAGATGGGCTGGATTGAATTTGGAGTAAATATTCTGCCAAGAATTTCTTTAGAGAATATTGTAAATATTATGTCACATCAGGAGACAGTGTCAGGATAACCCAGTTTATTTATGGTGCTAAATTTGATCTCTTGATTAAGGCTTAATTGGCATGTTTCTCCATGGAAAAGATTCATTTTTTTTTAAACTACAAATCTCTGGAGTGATACTTTAGAATTGTGTCAGTATTGTGCCATCAACATTTCTCTCAACGGTTTTAGCATTCACTGATGGGTCTTTCTATTATTAGTGGATATTAGTCCATTAGTGGACTAATTCCACATTAGTATTATTTTATGGCCATTTCTAATGTATTTATTTTTAATATAATCATACATACAGGGATTTCCCTGGCAGTCCAGTGGTTAAGAATCTGTGCTTTCACTGCAAGGGGGTCCCAGTTTGATCCCTGGTCAGAAAACTAAGATCCCACATCTCACCGGGTGGGGCCAAAAAAACCAATAATGTTTAAAAATAAATAAATAAATTATAAATACAGTGTATAAGGCCATTCACTGAAAGTCCTCTACCTTCTTCTACTTTCCATGTTCTCATGTTTCCTTTCTGAAATGTAAGACCTTTAATAAGAATATAGAATTATCAGGTTATAATACAAGAGAATCAAATAAATTCTCCAATCAAACAGGAATATATTGGGACTTCCCTGGCTGTCCAGTGGTTAGGACTCTGAGCTTTCACGACCACCGACATGGATTTGATCCCTGGTCAGGGAACTAAGGGCTTCCCAGTTGCCTACACTAGTAAAGAATCTTCCTGCCAATGCAGGAGACATAAGAGACGTAGGTTTGATCCTTGGGTTGGGAAGATCCCCTACAGTAGGAAATGGCAAGCTACTCCAGTATTCTTGCCTGGAAAATCCCACGGACAGAGGAGCCTGGTGGGCCACACTCCAAGGGGCAGCAGAGAGTTGGACACAACTGGAGCAGCAGGCCTGGCAAGGCAGGGAACGAAGATTCCACAAGCCAGGAAAAAAAAAAAGGAGTCATGCTTTTCAAGTGTGGTACCAGCTGCTTGTGTATCTCTAGTCAGCTTCCTCCTTCCAAAACCCTCAGGTTTTTATTCTCAGTCTCCAGATCTTCTAAGTCTTCCTTCTCTACAGCTCTTCTCTAGGTCTTGGAAGATGACCTTCCCTCTCCAGCCTACTCATACCTAGTCAGCCACCAATCTTGAATAGCCTCTTCAAGTCATCTTTCCTCCTCTCTTCCCCCACAACAGTGCTTTGGTTCAGAAACCCATCACTTTTCCCCTTGTATATGCAATGGCCTCCCTATAAAGCCCCTGGATTTGTGTGTGTGTGTGTGTGTGTTTATGTCTTTGGCTGTGCTGGATCTTATTTGAGGCATGCAGGATCATTATTTGTGGCATGAGAACTGTTAACTGTGGCCTGTGGGGTCTGGCTCTCCTACGAGGGATTGAACCCAGGCCTCCTGCACTTGAGCTCAGAGTCTTGGCCACTGGACCACCAGGGAAGTCCGCAAGTCCCTGGTGTTTTAAAATGTTTATTTATTTATTTATTTTTGGCTGTGCTGAGTCTTCATCGCTGCTGGCGGTATGGGCTTTCTCTAGTTGCGGTGAGCGGGGCCTACTCTGTAGCCGCGATTCACGTGCTTCTCATTGCAGTGGCTTCTCTTGTTGAGCACAGGTTTGAGGGCAGGAGGGCTTCCGTAGTTGCTGCGCTCCGGCTCAGGGGTTGCAAGGCACAGGCTTAGCTGCCCACTTGCTCCTGGGATCTTCTCAGGTCAGGGGTCAAACCTGCGTCCCCTGCATTGCAAGAAGGGCTCTTGACCACTGGACCACCAGGGAAGCCTGCCCCCGGGCTTATGGGTTTGCCCCCTCTGATCGTCCCCTTATCCTGTTTCCAGAGTGATCTTTGTGGTTATACTCAACTGTCCAGTTGCTTCATGCACGTTCTGTTGCTGTCTGCATTCCCCTTCCCCATTTAGCCAACTTCTCCTTGTACGTCAAAACTTTGCGCCAGAATTAGGTTTCCTGGGAACGCTTCCGGGACCCCTCTGATTCTGACCCCCACCTATATGCCGCCTGTGACTAACTCCGCCTCTGCACGCATTACAGAAAGCACTGGGCTCTGACTGCCGTTTCTCCTCTCTCTCCCGCAGCCTGTGTCATAACCATCTTTGAAATATTCCTTGCCAAGTACGGAGCCTGTCACATAGCAGCTCTCATTTAAGTGCTTGTTGAAATAACTCATTTTAGAGGTAGCATCAAAGAGCTTCGTGGGCTTCTGAAAGAAACCGGCAAAGAAAACATTTCCGAGGCTTCTGTGTCAGGGAGTAGAGAGCCTTTGCCGTTTGGCCACGGGTAGAGTGGACCAGTTGTGAGTGGACGATGAGAGAAAAGCTGCTTCGGCTGCCCGGCTTCTTTGCTTACAGAGCAATGGGCGCGCACAAACCGGGAAGGCAAAGCAAGAAAAACGACACTTCCCGTCATGCCTCGGGGCACCGCGCCGCAGTCCCTCCTGCGTCACCGTCTCTTCCCCACGGAAGCAAAGCGAGCACTTCCGGGTTCGGCAATAACCTGGAGCCGGTGGCGTTAGGTCGGTCCTGCTGGGCCCTGTTCCGAAGCTCCGCCTTCGTCTCGGTCTTTCTAGAAACCCAGCTTTGCTCTTGGCCCGTGCCAAGCGGCTATTTCCCGGCCGTTGCGGCTGCCCTTGGGACAGTCCGCTGCACTGAAGCGGCGAGAGCTTTGCTCTGTGGAGGTTCGGAAGCTCGCGCAAATAGGAAAGCCGGTTCCCGGAGTTGCGGCCCCGGCGCTGACCTTCCTTCTTTTTTCCCTTCCCGAGTGCAGCGTCTCAGACGCTAGTGTGAGCGCCCCCATGGCGGATACGGCCCCCAACGGCCCCCAAGGGGCGGGCGCAGTGGTAAGTGAGCGGACAGGATCGTTTGGCTTGATCTGCAAGTTAGGAAGGAGCTGGGAGTGTTGGAAGTTGGGTCCCGGGCGTTCCGCCGGCTTATTGCTTTCGGGACTGGGATTAGTGGCTGGGGTGGGGGTGGGGAGAGAGCCGATCGTGAGCTAAGACGTTAGACGGAGCTAAAGTTTCCCTTTCGGCAGCGACAACAGGCGGGCCTCCCCCAGTGGCCCTCACCTGTATGCCCACCTGCATGCTGAGGACGGAGGAGCGGGCCTTCTCGTCTCTTCCCACCCGTCGATCTCTGTCCTAGGTTCCACGGTTGAAGATGCGACCTGAGATTGTGCTGTGACACTCGCCTCATTCCGCACATGCGTGCTGGCAGAGAGCAGGCCTGCCCCTTTTTAAGCAAAAGAAAGAGCGGTTTTTTCTCTTTTCCCCCTTCGTCATTTTACGAAGAGAAATATTAAGCTTATGTAAACTTTTATTCTTAGGATGCATATCAGCTGCTTACTTTTTTTTTTTTTGTACCAGAAGCATAATTGTACTTAAACACTAGGCATGTGAATTCAGCGAATCACTTTTTTAAAAAAAATTTGCAGCATCTCTTCTCTGTGCACACCTTTTTATTTTGCTGAACCATTTCAGAGTTACATGCGTCATTATAATTAGTACTTATGTACTAATGTAATAATGTACCATAATGTAGTACTTAGTAGAATATTTTTGTGTAGACCACAATGCAGTTAATTCAAAAATTTTTATAGTTCATTTTGCAGATTTAACGTTGCTACTTGTTACCACCTAATATACAATTCATATTCAAATTTCCTCAATTGTCCTTTAAATTGCTTCTTTATCCAAACTCAGTCAAAAAGCTTGCAATGTGTTTACTGGCCTTTGGTCCCTTTTAGTCTGGAATAATACCCTTGTTCTTCTCTTACCATTTTTGTCTTACCAGAGTCCAGACCTGTTATTTTGCAGAATGCTCCTTAAATTGGAATTGTCTAATTTTTTGTCTCACCCCCTCTCCCCCACTAGATTCAGGTTAAATGCTTGGCAGAAATAGTAAATAAGAGATTTCATTCTTCTCAGGGCATTTCATATATATATCAGGAAGCATTTTATGTTGATTTATCCCATCACTGGAGTTTGGTCATTTGGTTTTGGTGGTGTCCACCAGATTTCTCTATTGTAAAGATAACTTACTCTCTTTGTGAATAAAAAGTATTGTGTCATGATACTTTAAGATTATGTGAATAACTTTTCACCTCAATATTTTTTTCACCCAAAGATCCATTGATATTTTTTGCCTGAATTATTTGTCATAGTTCACTCTTAAAATGTAAACCAATACATTTTCTTAGATCTTTTTTTTAACTGTGTAGTAAAAAATGCACATGCATAATGTTCTAAAATTAAATTTCAGACAGTTGCGTAGAGTCCGAATATTTGTAGATAAACTGAGCACTGTAAGCTGGATTCATCTTTCCACTTGACTTACTGGTGAACATTTAAATTTACAAGAGTAAACATGTAGTAGGTTTGGATAGAATAAACCCAGAGTCATATATCTGAAATTACCTGCATACTGTTAGAAAGCCTGCAGTAAAATTAAAAACATCCTTGAATTTTAAAATACACTTGTATTTTTTCCCCAAAGTTTTTTATATCTTCTTTTGAAAGAGAAAGTTAGATTGCTTCCAGCAGTGTTTGAGACTCCAGGTTAAAACCTATTAGGTTTGAAATCCTTTTTGTGTAAACATTGTTTCTAAAACATTAAATAGAACACAAAATAGCAGAATCCATCACACAGAGTAAAAGTAAGCTTGTTTTTGTGAAACTTGTTTTTGTTTTATATACTCACATGTTTATTTGGGTCTTGATGTAAAAATTGTTTATGTAGATTCTATCAAAAATGTAAAAGCCGCTTGAGGATTTGACTATGAAATGCAGTTTGAAAAAATCAGTTTTAAGTTACGGAGTTTGTGTGATGGACACATCTTTTAGCAAAATGCAGCAAAAGAAAAGATAGAATGAAGAAAAAGTGGAGAAGAAAGTGATACGTGGCTCGGGCCACAGAAATCGGTGAAAGACTTGGCAGGGAGCTTTCAGAAGGAAGAAACTCACTGATGAAGAACAATTGCGCTAAGAGTTATGCCTAGAAAAACAGTTGCTACAGGAGCATTGAGACATTTTGAATAGGGATAAAATTGCAAAATAGTCATCCTTTAGAACATAATTTGCAAGCTTCATTGACCTACAGTATTTTTCCTTTTAAATTCAGCAATTCATGATGGCCAACAAACTGGACACAGCGATGTGGCTTTCTCGCTTGTTCACAGTTTACTGCTCAGCTCTGTTCGTTCTGCCTCTGCTTGGGTGCGTATTACGGTGTTCCTGCTGTTGGTAGTCACCTGTTCAGTCATTTTTTTCTGGAATACCTTTTTAGATGTCACACTTTGTTAAATAGCCAGGGGGTTGATAAATAATAAAACAGATGTCTCACCCTTAAAGGTACTAATATTCTAGTAATAGTACCAACAGGAGGTATATTTTATGTGCTTTGTGAAAAGTAACACCACATTGAAAATCTGAGAGAAAATGAATGTGGGGATGAGGTCATGTTTTTTCGCTGTTTTGAGTGTTTAAGAGGAAGAGTGACTGCTTTGGAAAATGCAGTAGGATATTGTGCATCAGTTATACTTCAGTAGAAATGGATATTCAGTTGGGTATATGTATACAACGATGCTTCTGAAAAGCTTCAGTTGAATCACATACTTTTTTTTCTATGCTCAAGTCATAGATTTAGGTATTAGGTGTTGTGCAACTATGATGCAATTCACAAAGGAGGAAGAGGTATGGTAGCTGTTTACTCTCCTGATGAGCTCCCCTCTAATTCACAGGTTGCATGAAGCAGCGAGCTTTTACCAGCGTGCTTTGCTGGCAAATGCTCTCACCAGCGCTCTGAGGCTGCACCAGAGGCTGCCGCACTTCCAGCTAAGCAGAGCGTTCCTGGCCCAGGCTTTGTTGGAGGACAGCTGCCACTACCTGTTGTACTCACTCATCTTTGTCAATTCCTACCCTGTTACAAGTATCCTTTTGTACCGTTTTGATAGTGCAGTTGCCTACTGAATGTAGGGAGGTCACTTTTGATTATTTTTTGCTACTGGAAGGATTCAGCAATGAGGGTGTTCCATGAAGCCTGGGTTGGTTGGTTTGTTGGCACTTCATTTGAAAGAAGATAACGTTGAGTATAAGAGTTTCTGACTCCAAGTCCAAATTTTGAAAAGGTGATTGGGAATTTTAAACTTTTTATATTTGATCTTACAAACTTCTCTGTTAGCAATGGATGTTGCAAAATTCAGATTCAAAGCACAAGCCCATGGAGGACTTATTTTAATATGTAAGTTTTTTTCATTTAATTCACACCTTCTTTGGGAAGATGCCCAGATGTCTTGCTTTAAGAAAAGAGAAATCCTTAGCTCTATCTTTTAACTTTCAGTAAGCTAGAAACAAAAGGAAATTAATCAAGAAATACCTTATATTTAAGCCGAGAATGAGGTAATTAATAAAGTAAAAAGAAGTTAGTATTTGCTTTGACTAGCCTGTAGTGCAGGAGATGCTGGTTCGATTCCTGGGCTGGAACGATCCTCTGGAGAAGGGATAGGCCCCCCGATGGCTCAGATGGTAAAGAATCAGCCTTCAGTGCAGGGGACCTGAGTTTGATCCCTTGGTTGGGAAGATCCCCTGGAGGATGACATAGCAACCCACTCCAGCATTGTTGCCTGGAGAATCCCCATGGACAGAGGAGCCTGGCAGGCTGCAGTCCACGGGGTCAAAGAGAGTCAGACGCAACTGAGCCACTCAGCACAGCACAAAGTAGAAAATAAGGACAGACTCTGGATATTTGGAATTTGTATGTTTATACATTTCAGAAATGTGGGATAATAGGTATATTTTAAATGGAGGGGAAGAGATTCTGCAGTTTGTTTGGGAAGCAATAGGTTTAACATCGTTAAACAGATTTTTTACTGTGGGACCTTTGATATGGTAATGTGCATTGTGACACTAAGAGTTTCCAGTCTTTCCTAAACTTTCATTTTAATCGGTTGTCCACCCCCCTACCCAACTCCCCTTGAATCATCCCTCAGGAAAATATTCTGTACTTTAAGAAGTGCTGCTCTTAAGTGTTCTTGAATATTTATGATACAACTGTACATAATGGAAAGCAAATAAAATATGTCTCTAACACAAGTCTTAAGGAAAAGAGAATGGAAGGAAAATTTTTTTGAGCACCTACTTTGCCAGTGTATATGAACTTGACATATTTAATCCTTGCAACATTCTAAAGAAAACTATTATGAGCATTATGTTATTGATAAGTATACTGAGGCTCAAGGAGTTTAAAATAACCTGCCTGATATCACATTGGCAAGTGAATAGTAATGTAGGTAAAGCTCACTAGATAATCCTTGTACTACAGCCGTAAGCGATAAGCACATTTGTTGACATATCATTGGATTGACCTTTTATCAGCCACATTCATTGAGTTTCTCTACAATCAGCAATACTAAAATTCTTGCTTTTCTGAGATATAATGGAAAATTATTTAGAGATTCTTGTTTCTGCCCTTAGTAGTTTAAAGTTTCTTTGAAGAGAAGAATAGAAATAGTAGAAACTGTTTTTTCTAGATATTAATGTAGAGCAAATTGAACACATCAATTACGACCTCTGGGACAGTTTTACTGAGTGAATCTTGAGATGCTGTCAAATGACTCCTTGACAGTGAGGACAAACTCGCTGCCTTTTCTGTCCAGTTATTTGCTATGCCTTCTGTAGGGAATGTTGAAGATTAAGGATTTAGTGTTCTTTAAATTCTTAGTAGGAGGGGAGCATGTAGTGGGAATAACATAAGCTATTAATTGGCAAGAAATACTAATCTGATTCCTAAAGTAGTTCGATATTAACATTAGTAAAAGTGAGCCCAAAGTCATGTTGTGATCTTTGCTCTTAGAAAGGTGATATATTGTCCTTTTCCTGTTACACACTCTTTGTCCCTTGGAGAAGGCAATGGCACCCCACTCCAGTGCTCTTGCCTGGAAAATCCCATGGGCGGAGGAGCCTGGTAGGTTGCAGTCTGTGGGGTCACGAAGAGTCAGACACGACTGAGCGACTTCACTTTCACTTTTCACTTTCATGCATTGGAGAAGGAAATGGCGACCCACTCCAGTGCTCTTGCCTGGAGAATCCCAGGGACGGGGGAGCCTGGTGGGCTGCCGTCCATGGGGTCACACAGAGTCAGACACGACTGAAGCGACTTGCAGCAGCAGCAGCAGCTTTGTCCGTTGAATTTTCTAAATAGTTTAACAATGAATGCTAAGATTATGAATCTCTTATCAAGAATTTCTGAACTATAGAATGTTAGAGATGGGACATATTAGAAACCCCTAGCTTTGATCACTGCAAATTCGTACAACAGAAGATGGAACTTGGCCTAGGGAAATGAAGTTAGTGTCAGAGCCAAGAATGAGACCCAGATATCTTGACTCTGAATTTAGGATCCTGTTAAAAGTGTAAAGCTATTTTTATTTATGTATGGTCTCTTCTCAGGAAATTGACATTTTATTCTTATAAGTGACAGGGAAGATTTGGTCAGGATATTAATCAGAGAACTTTTATGTTAGAGAGTTAGAATTCTCACAGCACTCGGCTGTGGGCCAGTGTTTTACTCGCCAGTGGGAACCTAGGAACCTTTGGGTCCTGGATGATGAGTTTTGGTTATAATGAATTTAATACTCAGATTGTGTCGTAGTGGTCATCAGTTCCCTCACACCAAGCTTCCAGTTGGTGTAGAAAAATGTCATGGGCTATTTTTTAGAAATTACTACTGTTTTGAGGACAAGTGTTTTTGCCATTCATGATTAACAGTCTATATCATTTCATGGAATTAACTTGGACAAGTGGGGGTTTTTTGTGATCAACCTAGCAGAAGTTGGGATAAATAGAGTATTTTGAGCAATTTCCATTTTTTAAAAAAGCTAAAAGAAAATTGTATATAATAGCTATCACAAAAAGCCGAATAATGAAAGTTAACGATTCTTTGCTCATGTCTATAATTAAAACTGATGAGATTCTCAATTGAGTATATATATAAACCAGGTATACAATGTCTTTTTTATTTGTACAGATTGAGAATACCTTAACCATGAAAGCTTGACTTTATAGTCAAGCTTTTATAAGCTTGATTGAACAGTATCTCAAAATAATGAAGTCCTTGTAGGAAAAAATGAATTAAAGATCTATAGTTGAAGAAAATTTGGGAACTACTTTTTAAACCATTACGCTATATTAAGTTGATGAAAGCAGTACAAAGACTGTGTTGATACTTGATGGCTAAGGTATTCTGTCCAGAATAACCATTGTGGGGTTAAAAGCCATATTACTTATCACTTTGAGGTGGCCTAGATCTTAATTTAGCAAATGTTCACAATATTTTATATACTAGAAATAGGTGAAAAAACTTTTTCACTATTCATAAGAAGAACTATGGGTTTAAAAAAAATGACTTTCTTTACAGATTAAAAAAAAAACTTCATTTTATAAAGTATCAGTGAAACAGAAGCCATCACTGAACTCATTTTAGCAGATGCCATTTCAGATCTGTATACTTGAACATAATACATACCCTATTGTGCAAAGTACTTGATGAATTTGTAATGTTTTCCTTAATTATTTTCTTCAGTGAGTATTTTCCCAGTCTTGTTATTTTCTTTGCTTCATGCTGCCACGTACACAAAAAAGATCCTTGATGTAAGTAAAACATTGTTGGCCTTGCCTTTTGACTCCCGGATTTACATGTAGTTGACACAAATTTGAGTTCTAAGACACTTGGGCATGTCTCAGAAAGTTCCTATGTTCCTTACAGACTTACTCTGAATTAGTGATTTGAAAATTTTGGCATTTTTTATTGTTTCAATAAACTAGTACATTTTGTCTTAATGGATTCTATCTAGAATCACTGCCCAGTTCCTGGACGAGTTTCTGAAGTTTGAAATATATTTGATAAGTTGTCAGAAGTCTCTTGTTCTGTCAGTGAGTTTAACACACTAGATGAGTAGAGTGTACTGAATTTCTTTACACTGATGTTCAAAACTACTGCTTTTCTAAAACATTTTCTTATTCCTGAGTCAGAACATTTAACCTAATAACTTCCATGTGCCAGGCAGATTGACTGCATGTGCACTCAAGTTTAAATTAAAATACCCAGAAATTTGCCTTGTGTTGGCCTTTTTCTTTATCTCCATAGTTCTTGGGTTACAGCAGTAATTGAACTTTGTGATTTCTATCTTTAATTAACTAAGGAATCTCAGATACTTTATATTTCTGCATAGCCAGATTTTGTTATGGTTGAGAGAAATCACCACCACTTTTAGTGGAAAAATCTAATCTTTCTTAAGGAAAACAAAGCATCAGTGACTGAAAAGGGCTTTCATTAAAGTTCTCTATTTAATTCTTCAAAGATAGAAAATACAGTAAAGCAGGAAAATATGTTAACTTTTGTCCCTAAATGTATAGTTTGTAAATTTTTATATCATCATTTTCAAATAATTGTCTTTTGGTTGTTATTGCATGTTACATATGCCATTTATCTAAGGAAAGAAAATAATTGAGTGATCAAAAATGCTTTTATGACTTCTAATATTTGTTTTCTTATGTTTTAAGGCAAAGGGTTCAAATAGTTTACCCCTGCTGAGATCTCTCTTGGATAAATTAAGCGCTAATCAACAGAATATTCTTAAATTCATTGCATGTAATGAAATATTCTTGATGCCTGCTACAGTTTTTATGCTTTTCAGGTAAGAATAAAGATACATTTGTTTTAGGAGGCTGGTGTCTAAGTGAGTATAATAAGTGTATCAACTCAAATTTTATGCTGCCTAAATCTGCTGAAGTAAATCCTGACATGTAGAGCTAGGTGAATCTTAGCGGTCATCTTCTCACGTGATAGTATAGAGCTACCACGCTAGTCCTGCTACTGTAGTTGACTGTAGTAAACCTAGGAATTTGTCGTCTGTATTATTCCTTATGAGTTATTTAACATTTTGAAAAGGTGAAGTCGCTTAGTCGTGTCCGACTCTTTGTGACCTGTTTATTTTGACATTCACAGCTCCAGGTTTGGTTTGTTTAGTGGCTGTGGAGTATTCCATCATATTATCATGTCACATTTTATTATCCATTGCCCTGTTGATGGTCATTTGTTTTCAGATTTTTACTTTCCCAAATATTGCTGCAGTAAACATTTTTTTTACTTGTCTGCTTATACTTTTGTGTGAATCTATATATACTTTTACTGAGTCTAAGTTGGTTACATTTTATATTTAATAGACCAGGTACCAAATTGCCCTCTAATAGATTGGTATTACCTATTTTCCATAATCTCATTAGTTTGTAACAAACATTTTTGTCTATGAAATATTTTAATGTTCATTGCCTTGATTAACTAGTGAGGTTTTTATATACCAGCAGTTACTCCTTTCCTTAGCAGTTTCTTAAAGCTGGTAAGAGAATTTTCTAGATTTCCTCATAAATGCATCTGTACCATTGTTGTAAATGATATTTTCCTCTGAAAATTCCAGGATCACCACATGTTGTTAAGCTGTGGGGTTCCAAACTAGATAATATAATTTAAATAGGGTCCTAGAATGGCACAATGGAAAAACTTCTTAGTGAGTGTCAGGGAGCTGGATTCTGGTTGATTTGACCATTAACTAGGCCTTCTGGGCCTTGGTTTTCTACATTTAAAAAACTAATAGTAGTTGAAATTAGTAACTGCCAAAATCCTTCCAGTTGTAACATTCTGTGAATATTGAGTATGGAATTTGATGCAACTGTATTTGTCTGTTATTCAACTTTGGAATTTTCACCCTAGAAGTTAGTTCATCTTTTTTGTAATCTTCATCATACACTTAAACATTTTAATTGGTGAAGGGAACTTTTTGCCCTCTTACTTTCTTGCTCATTTTTCTGTTTTTTGGGTCACCTGGTCTTGGGTGTCCCCAGGTTCTGTGATTTGTTTTATGTACCTGAGTGAAAGTTAAAATGTAGCTACCAAAACTAACTCTACATGTGGAGATAACTGGTGTCTATTCAGGTTAATAAACAGAACAGTTTGTTCTCCTTTCAAGTAAGCTGAAAAGAGTTATTATGAAATGCTGAGATGCCAAGCTCACTTAAAAAAACGTCATTATTGGAACTGTAGGGAATTTTTTGTTGGCATACCAAGTTTTTACTATATTGGTATATTAAGTCAGTTGTGGTACTTAGTCCTTTATTTAAACACTTACAATGTACAAATTGATTTTAATTTTTAAGACTACTGTAAAGGAAATGAGAATTTACCAAAATATTAAAATAGAAGAATTGTGTTGTTATTTTAAAAAAGTAATATTTAAAAATAAAAATATTTTAATAAAGTATTATTCAATTCCCTAACAAGAGAAGCTATTAATGGTTTAAGTATGTCACTTTAATATAACACATTATAAAATTAAACATTTCAAGTCGTCATTCCTTAAATGCTACCTTTCATGGTAGAAGCACAGTCTAATATTAGAAGGCATTGTTATTAAGTTAAATTTGTAGCAATAGTGCATAAAACTGTGTATTTAGAAGTGAACAGTTTATGAGTTTATCTTATGTGGTCTGTGAGTTAGTTTATCTTACATAATACATACGCATGTGCAATGACAGATAAAAGGATGATCATTTTGGGTTTGTTCATTAGTAGAGAGCTTGTTAGTACATGCATAAAACGGAATATTTCAGGTTGTAAAGATAATTTGTGTGTTGTGGTAGAGGATGGTCGCTAAGATACAATAAATTTTAAATTGGTTGAGAACTGTGTAGGGTATTCCCCATGTGTGCTCTCCCTCCTGACGCTGCCCCCGCGTGCCCGCCCCAGCCCTCCCGGTCCTCACCAGCGCTGAGCTGAGCGGAGAGCTCCTGCCAGCCGTCCGTCTACACGTGGTGATGCGTCCATGTGTGCTCTCCCTCCTGACGCTGCCCCCGCGTGCCCGCCCCAGCCCTCCCGGTCCTCACCAGCGCTGAGCTGGGTCTCTGAGCCGAGCGGAGAGCTCCCGCCAGCGGTCACACGTGCTGGTGCGTGTCAGCGCTGCGCTCCGCTTGCTCCACCCTCTTCTCCCCGCCTGTGTTCACATGTCCGTCCTCTGCCTTCTCCATTCCTGCCCTGCGAGTACGTCCATCAGTACCATTGTTCTAGATAACGTATGTGTGCGTCAATAGGTGATACTTATTTTTCTCTTGCTGACTTATTCCCTCTGTATGACAGACTCTAGGTACATCCACAGGGTTCTTCATCTTTAAAATAGGAATGATAATACCACTTCCTTCCTAGAGTTAACTGGGTTCAGTGCATTTCAGAGTGAGCACTGCATGTTAGCCATTGTATACACTTATTTACATAAATTTCTGGAAGGATATATTAGAGACTGCTATAACTTTGAGGAAGGAACTAAGTTGGAGATGGAAATTTTGTGTTTCATTGAATATTCTTTTCTACTTAATGTGTTCTGTAATGCCTCTGTTTTTTAATTTACAGAGTTAAAGTTTTATCACATGATTTATTGGAGAGAGTAGATATATTTAGTTATAAATTTATAATCATGTAAATTTTTATTATGAAAGTAATACACTTGGGGGGCAGGGAGGCTAAAAAGGAGGATTGCCTGGCAGTCTCGTGGTTAGGACCCGGTGCTTTTGCTGCAGGGGGCTGGGATTTGATCCCTGCTCAGGGACCTGAGATCCCACAAGCTATGTGGCTCTGCCAGGGGTGAGTGGGGAGGCTTAAAAAATTTAACCTAAAAATCAAACCACATTCAGCATCTTGATGCATTCATTCTTCTCCAGATTTTTAAAATATAGTTGTAATAATATGTGTAGCTTTATATCCTGCTTTCTTCAGAGTCCCTGTATAGTTTTCAGTAGTCAAGATTTTAAGTAATTGCATACTGAATCCATCAAATATACATATCATTTACTTAGCCCTGCTACCCAACTGGGCTTCCCTGGTGCTTCAAATGGTGAAGAACCTGCCTGCAAGGCAGGAGACCAGGTTCAGTCCCTGGCTGCAGAAGAGCCGCTGCAGAAGGCTGCCCACTTCAGTATTCCTGCCTGGAGACTGCTAGTTTGTCGCTGTGTTTTATTTGTGGTGGTTTCAGTGAACATCTTAAGATAGTTCTTCCTAGGAAAGGATTCCAGACTTAGAATTTCATGAACATGTATATGACTCTTGGGGTATTATGATTGTGATTTTAACCAAGAAAAATAAATAGTGTAGGCTATGTTCAGCCTATACTCACATTTACTAGTGAGCCTATATGGTTTTATTAATTTTCTTATTTGTTTATATACCAAATAAACTACTTTTCATTTTAAATATTTTATTAAAAGTTTTAAAACTTGATTACCAATTATTAGTGGCAGTTTTTGAAGCATTTATATAACATTTTCTGATTTATTTAGTAGCTTTAAAAAATTTAACAATACCTACATGAATAACTTGGACTTAGATAAGATAGATATTATTATGATCATTTGATGAATGTAAACACATACATTGTCCAGTTAAGTTGCCTTTAAATTTTGAGTATACATATGAATTGATAGTGTGTATTTATTTCCCTTGTATTTGTTTATTTCAGTGGTCAAGGAAGTTTGTTCCAGCCTTTTATATACTATAGATTCCTTACTCTTCGATACTCCTCTCGAAGAAATCCATATTGTCGGTAAGCTTGTGATTGGTTTAAATCTGTTTTATTTATTAATTGTATTGTGAAATATACCATTTGTAACTTTTAAGACTTGTTTAACTTTTATGTTAGAATTTAGAAGCAAGCAATGGTTTTGTGAATCTTAAGTTCTAGGATTGATGAGGAGGTGCTTGCTTTTCAGCCATTAAGACTGACGTTTTCTTGACCACATCTAAAACAGTGCTAAAGTGTAAGGAATTTAAAACTGTGTGGGACAAAAGTCTCCCTCTCCTGGTACTGTCCTAGTTGAGGAAACACATCGCAGATAAGAAAGGAAACAGTAATGCAGGATGTGGTATTCACATGTTAACGTGTGGTGAATTGTCGTGGTTATTCTATCAGTACTGTAGTCCACGAGAGGGAGGAGATCATTGAGCCAGAAGAGAGAAGAGCCCAGGAAAGTTTCACAAAGTGTTTTAATTTGTTCTGGAAGGACTAAAGACTTCCAGTGGACAGTGAGAATAAGGAACAGCGTTTTAGGGAGAACAATAGGAGCACGAGTTCAGAGGCCCGTGTGTAAACCTGTTTGACCGTAAGGGAAATTCTGAGTGGTGAGTGGTTAGAGCAGAGATTTAAGAGGTGTATTGGAACCATATCGTAAAACTTCTTGAGCCTCAGGGTAAGAAGTTTGGAACTTAGTACTTTTTAGATGTAGAGGAGTGATGGTGGGCTGCCGCCCGTGGGGTCCAGTCTAGCACGACTCGGCAGCTGAACACCAGCAGCGTTTATAGAGCATCTTCTGTGTTGCCTCCTTGGAACGTCACTGTGACTCCAATAAGTACATATTCCCATCTTTCGGATGAGGAAAGCTCTCAGAGGCAGTATGTTCTTTTAAGGAAATGGTAGGAGGGATTGCTCATATTAGATAACTTTCACATTCTTGCTCTCTTTTTTTTAGACCTAGTTGAATTTGCCTAAGTCAGATGTGAAGATTATGTGACTCAACTGTGAAGGAAATACAAATCATCCCTAATCTCAGCCCTTAGAGAGCCATTTATTAAATGAGTATTTTCCCTAAAAAGGACACAGGTGTTGATTTGGGGAATTTTAATTCTGTATGTTGCCTGAAGTACATCCTGATTATTACTACTTCAGATTCTTTAGTGGGAAAGTCCTTTATCAGCATTTACTCTTGAATCACATTGCTTTTTCATTGAATTTCTTAAAGAAAAACTATTTTATGTTGCAGGACCTTGTTTAATGAACTGAGGATTGTTGTTGAGCACCTTATAATGAAGCCTGCTTGCCCACTCTTTGTGAGAAGACTCTGTCTCCAGAGCATCGCCTTTATAAGCAGACTGGCACCAACAGTTGCATAGTGTGACGTCTAGCTAAGTTACATATAATACAAATAAGCATTGTTAGCTGCTGGTACTTCTGCTAGGGATGGTTAATTCCAGGTGTAAAACTGACCTCAATGCAATTTACATAATTTACATAAATGCATCTCAAAAGTAATCATTTTCCTGGCATGTTAAATCAAGCCTTTCAAACACTTGCTGAGAAACTTTATTGTGATGTGTTAATAGTTAAGAAAGTTTGAATCTTGTGATAAATGTATCAAGAATTCTTTAGATGCTGCTGTGCCTTTATCATGAAGTACATTTGTCTGGTAAAAATAGCTCTAAAAGTTCGTTTTCATCTAATTGGTAACCTGAATTTACATCTGGCATGAGTTCGTTATGGTAATATTAACATGTAAATTCAGTATACTTTGAGACAGTATTCTTTTGCCATTCAGTAATTTTGGTTGATGGTTGTAACAAAAACACACCCCTCCTCCTGTGTTTAATTTCAAAGTGCTTGTATGTAGATTTTGGACTGCTTCATTAGGACACGTTTATTTTGGATTTCTTTATGTATCTTATACTATGACCTTCCAAAATTTTGTTTCATATTTACTTCTACTTGGTTTTTTTTTTTCTTAAAGGCCCAACTGAAAGGTCGTTAACCAGCTGGGTAAACACTTGGGGGTCACCGGAGCATTTTACATCAGGGAGCAGTAGTCTTGCAGTTTTCCTCTCAGAGTCAGGTTGGGTAACATTTCTCAGATAGTAAATCCTCCTTTCAGGATTGTGGATACAATTACTTCGATCAGATGCTTGACTGCCTGTTTTCTCCGTTTCTTAGACTTGAATTTTCATAGACAGTTGCACCAGTTCAGATGCCCTTTGAAAGGAATGTCAGTGAAGATTGAGCTGTGACTGAATTTTGTATCTATTCTGAAATAATAATGAAGATCATACATGCTTACCCATCAAATTTCATTTAAAAGATTAAATAGGAAGGTTTATAGGTAAGGTTATTGATTGGGAATGGGGCCAGAGGAGTTGTGGGGGAAATCGTGTGCATTTCAGTCTTGTGATGCATGGATAAATGTAGAGAAATTGGATGTATTATGCAACTGTGATTTGAGTTGTTTAACATGTGAAACAGGTTTGTTGAGCTTCCATCAACTCCTTTTTAAAATTCATTCTGGCCTTTATTTATTATTGCATGATTGGAAATGTTTAAAATGTTGCAAAATGTTAATACAGCGTAATGTAATGGTTTTTGTAACCAGTTTTCTTCTATGTGCATGTAATTTGGATTTCTCAAATATACTCAGTGACTTAGCAGTAACATCAGTTTTCTTTTTATGCAACTTTTTGATCTATAGAAATGTGATACCTACTTGATAGCTCAACTGTAACCAGCTATTTTTGTAATTTTGTAATATTATCTACAAAATTAGAGAAGCCTCATTAATACACAGTGGATTGTTGGGGGGCACTCTCATTATCACTATGTATGTAATCTGATGGTTTTAAAAACTAAATTTTCTAGAGCAATAAAGTAACTTTAATGTTAAGTAAACAATATATTATTTCTAATGATGTTTTTAAAAATTTGAATTATATCAAGAAATTATGGCAGCTGAAGGCATATTTATATTTTAAGTTACTAAGTTTCTTTGTTTTCTACAGTTTTTTTAATCTTGAGATAATTTTAGATTTGTAGAAAAGTTGTAAAAAATAGTAGAGTTTCTGTATATCCTTTACTTAGCTTCCCCTCATATTAACAGATTCTATAACTATACAAGATTTATCAGAACTAAGAAATTAACCCTGGGACAATACTATTAACTACTAAGATGTGGAGCTTACATTTTACCAGTTTTTCCATTTATTGATTTTCTTTTTCTGTGTTCTCTTTTAACCATGATTGTTTCTTTTAATGATATGTTAAGTATGCCTCTGTTTTTATTTTTTCTTCCTTTATTTTGAAAATTATTATTGATCAAAAAGATTTTCCTAAAGGAAATAATTTAGGTGGGTTTTAACAAAAAGAATTTAACATTAATACTATTAAAATTTAAAACTCTGTGCTTCAGAAGTTGAGGCTTTTATCATATAATGGGATTATACTTCTGATGTATTTTTTAAAGAAAAGTTTGGTTTATAAATAAGCTTCCCTGGTGGCTCAGAGGGTAATGAATCTGCCTGCAGTGCAGGAGACCCAAGTTCAGTCCCTGGGTCTGGAAGATACCCTGGAGAAGGAAATGGCAACCCACTCCATTGTTCTTGCCTGGAGTATTTCATGGACAGAAGGGCCTGGTGGGTTACAGTCCATGAGGTTGCGAAGAGTGGGACACAACTGAGCAACTAACACTTTCACTTTCCTCTCACTAAACTCCTGAAAAACTCTACAATTTGAGCATTACCAGATGTTTAGTTTGCGTGAACTTGTAGTTAGGAATTTTGCAGTATGAATATGTACAGTCAGCTAATTTGACATTTGAAAGTACAGTGTAACTTAATCAGGTTTAGATTAAGGAAATACAGGAACTTCCTTGGTAATCCAGTGGTTAAGACTCCACCTTTCCAATGCAGAGTGTGCGAGTTCAAGCCCCGGTCAGGGAACTAAGATCTCACATGCAAACGAGGTCAAAAAAAATAAAATTGTATGTCTTGGATGTCATTTACACAATGCAAAATGTTTAACGAAAAAGGAAATTATTATAATAGAGTATATAGAATGAGTGTACTAGGAAAAGTTACAGCTGCATAGCTGAATTTATTTTTATGTGTTTAAAAAAAGTTGATTTAATATCTAGAATATCTGATTGTTAGGAAGTTGTATAGTGCTGCTGTCCTAGCGCTTTTAAATATTAAATCTTGGACAGGTGTAGGCCTCATACAGAATCTACTTTATTCTAACAAAGATTCTGTATTCCTTTTGTATACTTGATTCCTCATGAATTTTAAATATTTAACATCAGTCCAAAGAGAATTTCTTAAATAAAGTTTTGAGATCAGAATGAATGAAACTTAATTTTGAGGGATGTGGTAAAGATCCTTATGTAATGCTAATGAATGTGTTTTACTTAACATAGGTCTGAAGCTCCTTGCCACCCCCTACCCAAAGCCCTTTTTGATCTGCTAGCTTAATGCTGTCACCCAAATTGAGGCTGATTTTCATTCTGTGATGAAAACCTCAAGGGAGAAAGTAACCGGTTATGCTGATGAGCAGTAGGTGGCGCTCTCCTCAAGTAGTCCATAGCTGTCTATCATGCCCTGTTGGAAGGTTAAATGCCACTAAATCCTGAGTCAGCCATGCAGCTAATAAGGACCTGAATTCCATGATTCTCTTTAATATGTAATTATTCAGCATTCAGTAAATATTTAGTAGGCATTTACTCGAGTACATTTTTAAATACAAAAATGTTCAAAAGCTGGAATAAGTCCCCTGTTAATACCTGCTTCCCAGGTAAATAGCATAGGCCGCAGTTGGTGGTGGTACTCAGATCATGGTCTCGCTGCTGTTTTTGTTTCCCTAAGTGCCTAAGTTACCTAAACACGTCATTATAAAATTGTTCTTTCACCTTCATTTTCAGGTATATAGGAAATGGTACTTAATTTTTTTCACGGTCATTTCTTTGGTAAACAAGGTACACCCAGTTCCACCTCTTAAAATTAAGACTTCACAGTAATACAAAAGCATGTCAGTAATTTTGGATGTTAGGAATGCTGCCTAGATTTGTAAATTCAGTTTGAGTTAGAGACAGCTAATTTCATTTAACACCTCACTGGAATTTTTCTAGAATTAAGAGAATTCTGAGAGGCTATAGATAGCATAGTTCAGTGGATTTAGTGTATACCAAAGGCACATATGTTTTGTAAATCCAGGAGTTATTTCCAGAAATTATTTTAATGAGCAGTCCTCTTCTAGTATTCTGGGTGGAAAGTTGTAATTGGATCTGGTATTAAGGATGGGAAAGAAGCTGCTCAATGTTTGGGAAGTTTCCTGGTGGTAGTTATTCGGTGATGTGTATCTTCTAAGCTGGTGTTCAGGAGGGTACTTAGAAGGAACACATCTCTGTGTGAGGGGTTAATTCTAGAGTAGTCTTTCTGCTCTTAGGCAGTGCACATAGGAAAACCGACCTGCATTGAATATGCGTTGATGTGACCAGAGATAAAGTACAGTATTTTTTTGGTCTATAACAGTTTTTTTTTCTTAGAAAATGATAGAAAAAAAAATTGTTGCTAGATATCTTTGCTAGAATCTGAAAATTAGCTTATATTCCAGGAGAAGGAAAGGCCCAAGAATCATTTTACTTTTTCCATCATAGTTTTCTGAAACTACTTTTTTTTAATACATATATATGCTCAGTACATTTGAACTAACTTTTTTTCCCTTGGTTCATAACAGTTTAAATTCCAAACTTTGACTATTTTCTTTTGTAATTTTAAGATAAATGCTTTTGACATGGATTTTTGCTTACGTTTTTATTTGTAAGTTGAGACCAAATGGGCAAAGTCTTAGGCAGGCAACATTTGTGATATGTATATATTGGAACAAATGTAAAAGGGCCACAAAGATTAGAGAGTCATAGAAAATTGCTTGATTATAATAAATGCATTGCTTCTGGTGCTCTATATAATGGGATATATTGAACTAAATTTGTATATACAGTATGTCAGCATTTCTTAGTAACTTCTCTTGAATCCATTTTTAATATCTAATATTATACAGGTTGGGGAGTTATATACTCTTCAGGCCAATACTATCCAGATTATATAAATTTATAAAATAAATTGAAAAATTCATCATTACTGTGTATTCAAGACCAAAGCACATAAATGCTAATGTAGGGCTCAGAGGGGAAATATACTGCTCCTGAATATTTGAGAAAATGTGAAGTCCTTTCAAGAAAATCTAATAAACATAATAATCATAGCCTGCTGACACTAAGGAAAAAGGACCTCATTCACTCTTTCTTTTATGCAGTGATTTACTGGTCCCCACTGATTTCCAAATTGGATCACTGTAGTAAATTATCTATGCTGGTACCTGTGAAAGTAAGCCCTGGGATCCATATTTGTTTTGTGTTCTGCTTAAATCAGCAAGAATGATAAATTTGATGGTGTGAAATTGGAAGTGTCAAGGGCTTTCTCTGGTGATTGAGCAAAATAATGTCTCCACTTATAACTTATTGTGACCTTTTTCCACTGTATGTGCTTTGTGTATCTCATATTTATTTCAATACAAATTAGATTGTTGTTCCTTCATCTGTAT
This sequence comes from Odocoileus virginianus, assembly GCF_023699985.2. NCBI lineage: Eukaryota > Metazoa > Chordata > Mammalia > Artiodactyla > Cervidae > Odocoileus > Odocoileus virginianus. Next base: position 5,400,120 of record NC_069694.1, on the reverse strand, counting down.
TGTTATATCTAAGATTTTATTGATGTAAAAATCAAATTGTGTAATAAAAAAAATCTCTCTGGGTTTAAGCTGATTTGAAAATGTTTTGTTGCAAAAAAACATTTACAATTAGAATTTAGTTTTCTATTGTGCTTCATGGCCTTGTTGTTAGAATAAGGTGAATTTGCACTCTTCTGTTTTCTTCAGCTCATCACAAATAAGAAGATGTATAATTTCATGATCTAGTATGAAACTGAAAAAAAAATGTGGCCTAAGGTGAGACTGGAAAAAAAAGAAAAATTATATCTCTTAGCCTATTGGCTTGCTCACTCCCCTGTACTTTTTTTATCAAGTGAAATTTATAGGCTAATGGATGAGTTATTTGTAACCCTAAAATGATTCACAGTATACAATATATTCAGAGTCATAAGTCAACACAGGATAACATAGAAGAACATATTCAATATTTCCCTTTGAGGGAAGTATTTAGAGTTGGCAGATATTTTCTGTGGCAATTTTAATAACTTACCAGCAAAACACTGCAAAGATGAGTTAAATCTTTGTCCACTTAGAGATTATAATCTAAGAGGCATAATGGAAATCAGCTGTATAAAGGTAATTTTGATAGGTAAATAGTTTTAGGAGAATTGATTTCCTCAAGATTTAGTGATATAAGGTCTTAGAAACGAAAACATTGTTAGTTCATGATGCTCTTTCCCTTAGCATATGGGAATATTTGCAACTGTTTAAGAATTTTGAGCTTTGGGAAGGGGAAGATCATCTCATTCCTCAAGCTTGGTTGAATGAAGAGACTCCTCAAAGAAATGGTCATCCAAGATCCTTGAGAGTCACCAGTCTATAAACAGATGATTTGTCAGCAAGATTTTGTCTTTTTTTTTTTTTTTTAACCTTTTATGGTGAGGTGTTTTTTTGTTCATTCTGGGGAGAGTTTTGGCCTTGCTTCAAGATGCATGGGGATCTTAGTTTCCCAACCGGGGATCAACCTGTGCCCCCCTGCAAGGAAGCTTGGAGACTTAACCAGTGGACCGGCAGGGAAGTAAGTCCCTGGTGAGTTTTGGACACACATAAAATTAGAACAGTGTGGTGAGCTTCCATATCATCGTCCAGCCCTCAGAGTCCTCTACCCTGGTCGTCCTTGTCTATTTTTACCTCTGTTTACTTTTTCTTCTAGTTTAAACAACTCACTATTCTTTTTCACTTAGTAAAAATTGTGTTTCTAAAAGATAAGGATCCTTTTAAAGATCAGTATTAAGTTAACAATAGTTAAATTAACATAGGTCTTTTCGACTGAGTGACTAGAAATGGTTGACTAACAGTAAGGCCTGGACATTTAAGGCTTAACAGTTTTATAACAATAAATGTAACATGACAGGAAGGGAAAGTTCTAGTGTCTTTCTGTAAAAGGAAGACTTTTCCCCCTGAATTGTCCTCAGAGAAAGAAAGACCACCACGGTTAAAGGAAAGTGGTAAGGAAGATTCTGCTTTCCCACTCCACTTTCCCTCCTAAAGGAGACCATGTATCCAAAGGTTTTTTCCTTGAACACAGAGTGTGGGGCTTTGGTGGGCTTCCTGGAAACGGGCTAGGTCAGCGCTTCAAATGAAGAGAGTACTGTTAACTGAATATGGAGGTAAATAACTTGGGATTAAATTCTTTCAATTTAGAACTCGAATCATTCCTAGACTTGCAAGAGTAACAGGCCATTTCATTAAAGTAATAAACCCTGAAGACAAAGACATGAAATGCATGCGTGCTCATTTCTAGATCTCATTCTAGGAATCACATATATACATATGTACATACATAATATGTAATTGATTATATAATTATGATTGTGTGTGTGCTCAGTAGCTCAGCTGTGTTTGACTCTTTACGACCCCGTGGACCGTAGCCCGCCAGGCTCCTCCATCCATGGAATTTCCCAGGCAAGGATACTGGAGTGCTTTGCCTTTTCCTTCTCCAAGGGATCTTCCCGACTTAGGGATCGAAACCGGAGATCGTCTCCTGCATCTCCTGCTTTGGCAGGCGGATTCTTTACCACTGAGCCACCTGCAAAGCCCCAAAACCTGTAGTGATCCATATAAAATGGTATCTTTTTTTTGTCATTAAAAAAATATAGTTGTATTACAGTTATATATGCAGGTTTCTCTGATCTGAAACAATTGACCCTGATGGCTGAGAATTATCAAGTTCATGTTTTACAATTCAGTTTAGTAATATCCAAAGTATATAGTTCATCTTTTGAAGTGTTTAGAAATTACCCTTTTTACCACTTTATCTGAAAAACTAAAGTTCCTTTTAGGACTTAAGCGTATTATTGGGCCTGTTTTGAACTGATGTTTATAATATGAACTTTATGTTTTCCTTTCTTGAGGACAGTCTTCAATTTAAAAATGAAAGCAGAACATTCCTTACAAAAATATTGGAATAGTTTTTAGAAAAATATTTTAATTTGGGCACTTGGAGGTAGTTTATAACTTTAGTTATACATTATATAAACTATAACTTTAGTTATATAGATATATTGCTGAGAGTAAAATATTCTTTCAAAGTGAGTAGTTAAACATTTACCCTTATAATTAGAACCCACCAGAGGACTTTCTTTCTTTGTTTCTTAATAGAAAAAATACTAACATCTTAAAGATTTCTATGCTCCATCTCTGTCACAGACCTTGTTCTGGCTCAGATGCCTTTTGTGCAAGAAAATACCTAAGTTTTAACCCCACAGTGCTTCAGTTTTAGTCATCCTCTCTTGCCAACAATTTTCAGTTTTTACCAGAGAGAGCAGAGGAAGGGAAAGGAAAGCAGGCATGTCTCAAGGAATGGGAATCCTCAGGTCCCTGCGGCCTAAGGCTTAGCTGCGTGGCTGCCTGGCAAACTTGCCCTCTGCTCTGAGGTGTTGAAAGGCAAGTCTCAAGGTTGACTTGAGAACCAGTCAGCATTAACAAGAGAAGGGTTCCCTTGGTGGTAGTTTCGTTCTGAAAAATCTGAAGGACCCAGAGCCTCCATCCCAGATAGATGGGAACTAAAGGATCCTTTATTGCCAATTCAAGATAACAGGAGGCAGGAGACAGGGAAAGACTTGGGAGAAGGGATGAATAGAGGGAAAGAGATGGTGGGGTGGTGGAATCTGTGATACAATAGGATAAATGACTCCATGGGAGAAGTAAATAAATGTTTTGCTGTATATTCTGGGCTCTTTTTTATAAAGGATTTCTCTTGGTTTTCTTTTTGGTGATGGATTCAGATGATATGCTAGCTCACGTTAAAATATGATCAAGGAGTTTTATACACATAACATCAGGAATCTTGTTAAAAAGTCCATAAACAGTAGTTCCAATCTTTATAGACATTCTTTTAATTTCCTTGGCCCCCAGTTTCCTCGTTTGTAGAATGTGGCCAGTTGAGAATTATTTTGAGGACTGTTCAACATATTTGTACACTGAAATTTTGTACAGATAGCTACATTTTATATTATGCTTCTCATTTTATTGTACCTTAGGAGATTCTGGGGCTCCTAGAAATAAAGAACTTCCTTCAAAATTCTACTTGATGGGTCAGTAATGGTTAAAACTTTTGTTGCCATGTTTTAAGTCAACACCTTTCAGGGCAAAAAAGATACTTGGGACCCTTTAAAAGAATGTTTTTCTTTTTCCCTTATTAAAGTACAAAGCCTTATGTATGTGACAGGTGGATTTTATAATTCTCGTAATTCTAGGGACATAAAGGTGCTATTACTTGGCAAAATCAGATCAGCCTCTCTAATTGCAAGAGCTCTCTCCAGAAGTACTTCTTCAAAATCAGTAAATGATTGAAAGTCCTCTCCAAAACATGCTCTATCCCAAATGAATTCATAAGAAGGATGCAAAAATAGCCTAAGAAATGCTCAGAACTAAATTTATCTGCAGTGTACAGAGACTGACACTCAGAATTAACAATTCTCTCTTGAGGGGGTCTGGCAGAAATTGGGTATGACCTGAGACATGTAGGGAGTAACAGGGACAAGATCACTGGGGGCTTCCCTGATGGTTCAGCGATAAGGAACCCACCTGCTCATGCAGGAGACATGAGTTCAGTCCCTGGGTTGGGAAGACCCCTGGAGAGGAGATGGCAACCCACTCTAATATTCTTGCCTGGGAAATCCCATGAACATAGGAGCCTGGCAGGCTACAGTCCATGGGGCCACAAAGAGTCGGACGTGACTTACCGACCAAACAACCCTAAATAAAGCTAAGCTCTGATTTATTTTCTATAACAACATCAACAAAAAATGTATATTAAAATTTTTTTTAAATATCATTAGAAGGCAGTAGAACACAGCCAGGTTCCTAGGACTCTGAAGTCTTAACAGACCTGGCTTCAGTCACTTCTGAGCTGTGTGATCTCTGCTTCTCCCTGTAAAATGGGGATAATAATACCCTATCAACTGTGAAATGATAAAATGAGCTCAAACATATAGAGTATTTAGCATAGTGCTTCACATAAAGGGCTCAAAACATTTTGGCTGTCATCATCTTCATCATCTATAATTTAGAACAATTCTATGGAGTGCTTATATTGAATAAATTGAGTAGTTGTTAACATAATTTACCAGTTATTTTTATCACAAATAGCCAGACAATAACTGTAATTATTTTTCAGGTACTCTTTAGTAATAATTGATGTTTGTAACAATGACCACCTCCCATTTTCTCCCCTACCCAGGTACTGTAAAATTTAGAATTGTCAAAGAAAGTTTAAATTTTGGAGATTACATGGTATTGTGATATAACAGAGAACAGAATAAGGATCAGAACCAGGTTTCAGTAATAACTGCTTCATACAGATCTGTGGCCTTGGGTAATCTGTTTAACCACTCCTCACATGTGTTCCTGTTTTGAAGAATAAAGAGTAATATCGGATCCATGGGACTTCCCTGGGGGTCCAATGATTAAGAATGTGCCTTCCGAAGCAGGGGATATGGGTTCAGTCCCTGGTTGGGCAAGTAGGCCTGTGGAGCAACCAGAGAGCCTGTTGCACCACAGCTAAGGAAAGTTCGAGTGCTGCGAGGAAGGCCCAGTGCAGCCAAACTTTTTTAAGAAAAAGAGTAATATAGGATCCAGATTGCTAATGTATGTATGATGGAATGGGGTTTTCTTCCCTACCACTTCTTTCCATTTTCTAGAATGTTGCACTCTAAAAGCTCCATTAATAGAAGGGTCAGGAGTTTTTTGTTAGTTTATTTTCCTAAATAAAATTCACCATTTCTTCTTCTATAAAAGGGTGTGTTTAAAACAATATTACTTAATACAGTGAAGGAGAAAAAGCATCAGTGCAATGAGGAAAGATCTAATTGCATTAGATATTCTATCTGGGGGTCAGACTCCCATGAGGAGTTTCCCCCCACTGCCTCAAGCATACTCAAGTTTTGAAACCTGCTCACTATCAAAAGTAGAACCAGTCGGAGCAGAGAAAGACTGACAGCATCATTTGGAAGCAAGACCCAGGAAGAACAGGCTGAGACTTTCCGGGAAGGAAAGAGTGTATCAAAAGGATGAAGGGACTGCATATGTCTATAGGGCAGCAATGTCCAACAGTAACATAATGTAAGGCACACGTGTGATCACATAATTTAAAATGTTCTGGTAGCTTGTTTAAAACAGCAAAAACAGGGACTTGCCTGTGGTCCAGTGCCTAAGACTCCAAGCTCCCAATGCAGGGGGCCCAGGTTCAATCCCCGGTCATATCCCACATGCCACAACTAAGAGCTCGCATTGTTGTTTAGTCGCTAAGTCGTGTCTGACTCTTTGCAAACTGTAGCCCGCCAGGCTCCTCTGTCCATGGGATTCTCCAGGCAAGAATACTGGAATGGACTGCTATTTCCTCCTCCAGGGGATTTTCCAGGCCCAGGGCTCAAACCCACATCTCCTGCATTGGCAGGCGGGTTCTATACTGCTGAGCTACAGGGAAGCCCCAAGAACTTGAAAGCTACAAATAAAAAAAGATTCCATATGCCGCAACTAAAAAATCCTGCATCCCGCAAGAAAGACGGAAGATCCCACATGCAGCAATAAGATCCAGTGCAGCCAGGTGAATAAATAAATATTTTTTAAAAAGCAAAAAGCAACAGGTGAAGTTAATTTTGGTAATATGTTTTATGTAACCCACTATCAATGTTTATTAACTATTAATAATTTTACATTCTTTTTTATATCAAGCCTTCAATATATATTTTATTCTTCCAGCACATCTCAATTCAGAATTGCCATATATCAAATGCTCACTCTTCACGTACGGTTAGTGGCTAATGTGTTGAACAACACAGATACGGAAGGTATGAAGGAGACTGTCTGAGAGTCTCTGGTGACACTGGCATTATCACATGCTGTTCCCCGGGCGTCTGGGACTAAGACTCCATGGCTGTGAATGGAGCTTAGAAGCAACTTGAATAGAATAAAATACTCTCCGCTGTCTGATGGACTTGTGGACTTCGTGTAGTTTGGATGACATGGCCTGAAAATGAAGCTGCAATTGAACATTCTTTGCAGTTTTGTATGTGTATTAAATTGTCTAACATTAAGACTGCTTTATTATAGAGTAAGGGCTTCTCAGGGGGCGCTAGTGGTAAAGAACCTGCCTGCAAATACAGGAGACTTATGAGACACAGGTTCAGTCCCTGGGTCGGAAAGATACCCTGAAGAAGGAAATGGCAACCCACTCCAGTATTCTTGCCTGGAGAATCCCATGGACCGAGGAGCCTGGTAGGCTACAGTCCATGGGGTTGCAAAGAGTCGGACATGACTGAAATGACTTATTGCACATGCTCACTGTATTATAAACCACCTTTTGCTTCTATTATATGGTGTATTATTCTGCTCAGGTTGCCATAACAAAATATTGTAAATTGGGTAACTTAAACAACAGGAATTTCATTTTCTCACAGTTCTGGAGGTTGAGAATTCTAAGGTCAAGATGCCAGCACAGTAGATTTCATTCTGAGGACTCTTGGCTTATAAGTAGTTGCCATCTCACTTTATGGTCAGGTGGCCTTTCTTTGAGGTGTGTACTTGGAGAGAGAGATTTCTCTCTTCCTCCTCTTATAAAACCACATATTGGCTTAGGACTCTACCCTATGACTTCATGTAACCTTAATTATCTCCCTATCTCCACAGTCACAGTAAGGGTAGGACTTTAATATAAAAATTTGAATACAATCCAGTCTAGTTAATTAAGCAGACAAGGACTTGGCTAACAACCATTAGCCTGGCTCAGAACACTTTTTAAAAGGTGGGAAGGTTCTGGCTTGGAAGCTCTGGGACAGAGACTGGAGCAGCTTCCTGTTGTCACTCCTGCTGGGACACTCTCCTGGACTCCTGTCCCTCCTGCCTCTGAGTTGGTGTATCTAGGTGTCACATCTCTTTCCTCGTCAAAATATGTTCCATGAGATGCCTTGCTTTTCCCATTCTTTTCTTGCACATTGAGGCCTTTCACGGATTTCTGATGGTTGATTGGAGCTCCTGTCGCATCTATGGGCCCTCACTGGAAAAGAGCCTGAGAATCAAGAAGGGTCAGTCTTCTACCTTGGGGAGATAAATCCACAAGGTGGGAGATTCTCCAGACACTGGAAGTATTCAAAATATGCTGGGCGGCCACAAAATATAAATGTCCTTCTCTGGCACTGAGTTCTATTACTGTTTGAGAAAAAAAAAATCCAGTTCAGGAGACATAAATTTAGCTCAAAAACAACTTTGTTTAATCTAGAATTTGTTTCCAAAAACAACTGTTAAACAGTCTGCCTGCTTTCAAATTTACTTTTCTTTATACCTTACCTTGCTTCTAACCTTTTCAGTTGCATCATATTTTTACATCCTGGTAAATAATAGCCAAGATCTACTGGCTGGAGTATGGTTGTATCAGGGACTTGTATTCCCTTGGCTGGGAGGTGGAGTGAGTGAACAATGATGCTTCACTTATGGCAAATGAATAAGGAATAAGTGTGACCCCATTATTGAAGAAACAGCACGGGTGTAAAACATTAGGCCACCTCGGGGCTCCTCACCTGTTCTTTGTGCACACAGAACTTTTACATACTGTTGTCGGAGTGTGTATTAGTACAACTACCACTTTGGGAAACTTCTAGGAACACCTAAAGCTGGAAGTTTGCATATCCTATAACCAAGTACTTTCAATCCTAGGAATATATCTATCAGAAATGCATACACATGTCCACATAATTTGTAATAGTCCCTAGCTGGAACCCAAATATTCAGCAGTGGAACGGATAAACTATGGATACTCACAGCAGTGGGATACTATATAGTGACAGGAATGAACACAGCAACATGGATGAATCCTACAAACATAATATTGAGATAAAGAAGCCAGACTCTTGCATACGTATCACGAAAGAGTCCATCATATACAATCCATGCATACAGAGTCCCCAAACAGTCAAAATTAACCTATGTTGTAATAAGGCAGGATTACACTTGATGACTTGATCACACTTGATCACACTTGATGGTTGGGAGGATCCTGATGAGAAGAGAGGTCTCCGGGAAGCCGCTCACGCTGGGTACTGGTTACCGTTTTGCTCACTGCTTAGAATTCTTAGAGCTGTGCCCTCAAGACTTGTGCTGTTTTCTGTGCACTATACTTCCATAGAAAGCTAAATTTTGAAAAACTTAAGGAGAATTCCTTTGGTGTCACCACTTGTGGCTTTGGGGAAGAAATGAACTCTTCATAAAGGCTGCTCTCCCCCAGAACATCACATCTACAGTCCACACGCTTTCGGCCCACAGCTTATTTCTCTCAAGGATACAAGTTCCACAGCTTATTTCTCTCAAGGATACAAGTTAACCACACATTTCATTCTCTGTTGCCCTCTGGAGTATTTGGTTGCTTGACTTTCCCTACTGTAATAACTGTAATCCCAATCTTGTTCACTGACCTCTCAGGAAAGGAGGTGGCGGGGTGGAATGTGTACCCGTCAATTCCACATTTCATTTCCTTCGCTTCGGCAGGATGGTTTTGCCAGGACACCCAATGCGTCTGTGCTCACCCACACTGCTTCTGACGTTGGTTGTACAGCAGGTGACGACACCCGTGGTGTGGCCCTTTTCTTTTTGAAGTGCTCAGGTGGGCAAGCTCTCTCCTTTTCTAATCCCACAGAGGAAAAGCAATGTGATGCCAACAAATATATCTGTGATCAAAATTAAATTTGTGTTCTTGGTAAGACTCATGATAAAGCCACCGACTATCCCATAAAAGATTATCTAAGTTCGTTTTTCAAATAAGCAGCCAAGTTTGTCTCGTGATCAGAATTACTATTTTCCCAAAGCTGAAACTGAAGAACAGTCAGTTCAACTACAGAGGCAAATTTCTGCAAGATGTCGAACTTCTTCAGAGTTATTGGAAAATGTGGCAGGAGTTGTGGTTAATGGTAATAATCACGACACTTTACCCGTTACCTACTTCTATTTCTATCTGTTTGACTTAATATTCCCTGTGTGCGCTTAGTCACTCAGTCGTGTCAGACTGTTTGCGACCCCATGGACTGTAGCCTGCCAGGATCGTCTGTCCATGGGGATTCTCCAGGCATGAATACTGGAGTGGGTTGCCATTCCCTTCTCCAGGGGATCTTCCCAACCTAGGGGTCGAACCCAGGTCTCCCACATTGCAGGCAGATTCTTTACCATTTGAGTCATAGGAGAAGCCCTAATATTCCCTTTATTTGGACATTTATTTATATAAAATTTTTTGGAGAATTTCTGGTGGTCCAGTGGTTAAGATTCCATGTTTTCAATCCAAGGGGAGTGGGTTCAATCCCTGGTCAGGGAACTAAAATCCCACAGGCTGAGCAGTGCAGCAAAAAAAAAAAAAAAAAAAAAAACCTCATGAAACAGACAAATTAATATCATGTTGCTCACACAAAATAGTGGGATATAAAATCTGGGGAAATGATCTCTTGACCTACATTTCAGAAAACAGTGGGAAGAAAAGAAGAAAATGAGATAATGATTTTTTTTAAAAAAGAAAGAAAACAGTGAAAGACCTTATATATTTCTTCCAAAGGACAAAGTGGTTGAGATATATTTGTGCCTCAGTTTCTTCATCTATAACTTGCTAAGGTATTACGAATGACATAATGTGCATAGAGGGCATGGCAATTAGTGTAAATAATCAGTATTACTACTATGACTATCATCATTTGAAATTATATGTGTTTATTTTTTAATTTTCTGTCTCCTCCAATAAAAAATAAGCTCCATGATGCTGGAATCTTACCTGTTTAGTACACACAGGCATCTGCTGAATGTATTTGAGCCATAAAGTAAAGGAAGGGTGAGATTTCTCAGAGAATTTAAGGTCAATGGAATTTTCCCCTAAGAAACACTAAAACTGATGCTGTGACCCCAAAACCGCGTTTGCTTCTTGGTGAGTGTCCACCCAAGAGATACAACCAAGCCAAAGAGGACAAGAGAGAAGGATTTTTTACCTGCAGCAAGTAAGGAGAACACCAGGGATCATTTCCAAAGCAGTGTCTCCCTGAACTGCAAAATTGGGGAATTGTTTTAGCTAATGGCACATGCATATTGGGAAGGGGCTTGAGCAGAGGAGAATTCAGCATTGAATTGGGGCAAAGGTCCACAGAGTCCAGACTTTAGTTGATTGAAGTTATGAGGGTCAGGAAAGTTCAACATCATCATCCCATCCTACATCTGGGTGGAGGCCTTTGTGCATGGAGAACTCAGATATGTATCAGGTTGCTGTGTATCTCCCTTGAGGGGGAACTAGGATTCTGTTTTATCACTGAACTACTGTTTTTTGATTACTTTTGTTTTGTTTCTGCATTTCCTCAAGATCATTCATTACAGAGACCTGTTCAAGTGAAAGAGGAGAGTGAAAAAGTTGGCTTAAAGCTCAACATTCAGAAAACTAAGATCATGGCATCCAGTCTCATCACTTCATGGGAAATAGATGGGGAGACAGTGAAAACAGTGTCAGACTTTATTTTTGGGGGCTCCAAAATTACTGCAGATGGTGACTGCAGCCATGAAATTAAAAGACGCTTACTCCTTGGAAGGAAAGTTATGACCAACCTAGACAGCATATTTAAAAGCAGAGACATTACTTCGCCAACAAAGGTCCCGTCTGGTCAAGGCTATGGTTTTTCCAGTGGTCATGTATGGATGTGAGAGTTGGACTATAAAGAAAGTTGAGCACCAAAAAATTGATGGTTTTGAACTGTGGCATTGGAGAAGACTCTTGAGAGTCCCTTGGACTGCAAGGAGATCCAACCAGTCCATCCTCAAGGAGATCAGTCCTGGGTGTTCATTGGAAGGACTGATGTTGAAGCTGAAACTCCAATATTTTGGCCACCTCATGTGAAGAGCTGACTCATTGGAAAAGACCCTGATTCTGGGAGGGATTGGGGGCAGGAGAGGAAGGAGACGACAGAGGATGAGATGGCTGGATGGCATCACTGACTCAGTGGACATGAGTTTAAGTAAACTCCGGGAGTTGGTGATTGGACAGGGAGGCCTGGCATGCTGCAATTCATGGGGTTGCAGAGTTGGACATGACTGAGCAACTGAACTGAACTGAACTGTTCAAGGGCATGCATTGTGGCCAGACTTAGAGCACAAGATGGCTTTAGGCCAAAAATAGCTTATCTTATATCAAGAAAGCCATGCCTGGCTCACTTTCTCTGAGGTGGGGGGTCTACCCTATGTGCTTACAACATTGCTTCAATTTTCAGCACTTGGGGAAATTTTGGAGCACATCCACCCACCAGGACAAATATATGATGACAATATAGGTATAAACACCAAGACAACTGCAGAAGTATTTTAACCCAAGTCCATGGAGAACTTATTATGTGATACAGCATTGTGAGGGTTAAAAAAGACAAAACAGCATGATTTATCTTATTTAAACTTTTAGGCAAGTCAAGGCTTTTGTAGGCTTATTAAAATTAATGCAGTGTCTAAGTCAATTTATACAGTGCTATGAAGTTTTGACTTGTTTTTAAATTTAATGATGGAAACTTTTAATTTTTTATTTATTTATTTTTTTAACTTTTTATTTTTTAAAATACTATTTTTGTTTATTTTTGGCTGTGTTGGATGTAAGATGTGGCATATGGGATCTTTGTTACAGTGTTTGGGTTCCAGAGCAAATCGGATCTTAGTTACCTGACCAGGGATCTAACCCATGTCCCTTGCATTTGAAGGCAGGTTCTTAACCACTGGACTTTGACCAGTCTTGATTAAAATGATGGTTGAAACTAGGGGTCAACTTTAAGAATCCAAAACATTTAAGTTAGCAGTATAATAAAGATTCATGAATATTTACGTGTAGTTACCAGAAAAATTAGAGTTAAATCTTTAGGTGTTTTAGATCATAAAGCTGGATTACTGCTAAAATCTATTTACACGGAAAGGATAAAAAACTTTACAGTAATATTCAGATTTCTGAGTAATCTTGAGGTTGTAAATATTTATGGAGCAGCATTTTTTAATGTTTAACCACTTAATGTTTTAATCTATATTTATCATAGGAAGTTAAATTTGCTTACTATTCTTATGATAATTTAATCACTATGACCTCACTAATTTGGTTGTACTTTCTCAATTAGCATAAAAGACTGTTGATTCTCTTAAAATTGGTAACATACTAATTTATTCCCCCTTGAATTAGTTATGTTGTAGTGAAACTGAGAACACTGTTGGGCCCTTCAGTATTCCCGTTTCTCATTTGTAGGAAAAAGGCTGCAGTGGGCTTAGTCACTCAGTCGTGTCTGCTCTTTGCAACCCCATGGACTGTAGCCCGCCAGGCTCCTCTGTCCATGGGGATTCTTCAGGCAAGAATGCTGGGTTGGGTTGCCATGCCCTCTCCAGGGAATCTTCCCAACGCAGGGATCAAACACAGTCTCCCATATTGCAGGCAGATTCTTTACATTCTGAGCCACCAGAGAAGCCCCGGAAAAAGGCTACAGCCTCTAAAACCTTCCCTGTACATGGGATTCTCCAGGCTAGATTACTAGAGTGGATTGCCATGGAATGGTTGCCATGCCCTCCTCCAGGGGATCTTCCTCACCCAGGGACTGAACCAGTGTCTCTTACTTGTCCTGCATTAACAGGTGAGTTATTTACCACTGGCACCGCCCTGGGAGCCCCAGGATACACATAACAATGTATCTCTTCAGATATTTACAATAGGACAAACATAACAATAGAGCTCTTTGTTCTTTTACAGGAATTAAGGCCTCCACCAGGCGAAGGAAGGTAACTGCAGGCTGGGCACAAGCTTGTGAACCCCAGACTGGTTGGAACTAAAAGGCTGATGATTGAGATTCAGGGAACATCACACTGTTTCCTTACCATCAACCAGTCAGAGAAAGGTCACAACCCTGTACTTTTCTCCAAATTTTGCCCATAAAAACTCTTCCTTGAAACCCTCCCGAGAGTTTGAGCTTACTGATCATGAACCCCCGGTTGCCCTTGTTTGGCCCTGCAATAAGTCTGCTCTGAACGCTGATGTTTTGGTTTGTTAGGACTCACAATGCATCAGGCACATGAACTTGGATTCAACAACAGTAGTGACCTCTGAGAGGTAGAGGTGATCAGTGACATGAAGCAAGATCTTAATTCCCTGCCCAGGAATTGAAGCTGGGTAGCCTGGATGAAAACACAGGAATCCTAGCCACCAGACTAGCAAGGGCTAGAGACTAGAAGCTGTTTTTCACTGGCTCTTACCCCCAGTGAAAAATTCATTTCTCACAGAGGCAAAAACTGTAAATGCAGGTACAAAGTTTATTATTAGAGCATTACGACAAGAGGGAGCACACACAAAGAAACAGTTTTTTAGTTAAGACAGGAGCAAGGCAGAGACGCACACTTGGAGAGGAAGGGTGTGGGCATCCCCCTGAGCGAGGAGAAGGGCAGTAAAGAGGCAGTTAAGTCATTTATATAGGATAGTTCTTCTTTGTTTTCCTTTGGCGAATTGTCTGGTTTCTTTTTCCACACCTGACCTGCCCTAGGACCCTCCCTAACATGCGTGTGCAACTTTCCAAGATGGGCTTCAGCCCAGAGGCCTATGGAATCACATGTTCTGGGGCTGTGCCCCTCCTTTCTATCCCCCAGGAGGGGAAATACATGTCCTCTTGATCCTTTACTCAAACAATGTCTAGCCCCTCTCTGCTCCTGTCATGACTGTCATCTGAAGGTGTCCACAGGAGACAAAGTCTGACTAATTACCCTGTTTCAGCTGTTACTTCCATTTTGGAGAGCAAACAGGAGGCTGGTTGTAAATAACTAAACTGGAGCTCACCTATCCCTGCCTCAGTAGCACTATAGTCAAATGACTCATTAATTTTAAAATAAACCATCATGTGTTCCATTCAATTAATTTATTTGTGTCAGGCACTGTTTTATCCCTGGGAACCTGCAATGGGCAAGACACAAGCCTCCAGCATCATGATACTTATGTTTCATTCTGAGAGACAGAAAATTATAAAAAATGCATAGATAATTTCAAGTATATACAAGCATTTTGAAGAAAACCATACAGGGCAAAGGGGGTAGAGAATAAACAGGCCTATTATAGCATCAGGGAGGAAGAAAATTTTCCTCTACTCTTTGAGAAACGGAATATTTCCTGCCATACCAGTAAACAAAGGGTATCACAGTCATCAGCAATTGCAGTCACCATCAGTGGTGAGCTGGTGAGCCCTGAGGAATCTCAGCATTCCTCAGGACATACAGGACAGTGTATGAAAATGTAGGACACTGGCCCCAGATAGCTGAGGCACGTATCGAAGGAATAATTTCAGTGAGCACAGACTCTTGCATCTTCCCATACATAGACAGGTGCTAAATGAGGTATCTGGTATCCCTTTAATTAACAATAATCTTCTGATGTTCAAACTACTTGCCCTTTGTTGCAAAACTATATAACCTGATTCTCCCCTCACCTCCTCGGAGCAGTTCTCTTCGGGTTACTTGAGATGCTGCTTCCCTGGCTTGAAGTCCTAAAAATTCCTGCCGAATAAAATGTAACTCTCAATATTTTTTAAGTCTACACCTTCTAAGTTCTAGCTGGTCTAAGAGTTAAACTTACATCAGACGGATGAACAGGATAAAATCAAACAAAAGTTCAACAACATGTCTACATAGGAAAGATCCAGGAAAACTGAGTAACTCTCCAAAATGGCCAACTTGAATACCATCTTCAGTTAAAGAAAAAAAAGAGATGTTAGGGGTGGTAGTTTGGGACTTCCAAGGGGAGGAAGGCAACTGAAAAGGAGATAGAACAGCAGACGTTTGGTAAACAAATATTTGATGGGTCAGCAAACACAATGGGACACAGAGGGGAATTTTAGCAGACTTTGCTAGGTTCCTCTGAGTCTACACATCTAGTTTGTACTATGGTTATCTATGGTGGTATCATCCTTGGCAGAACATGTCCTCCACATTCTTTTAAGCAGGTAGGGGAAAGGTCAAAGGTAATGAGTCTTTGACCTTAAAAAACATCAGCCCAAACTAATCCACATGCCAAACAAACTCACTCTGGATGGCAAATCTCGCTCCGCTACAATAGTTAGGGCGGTCATGGCAGGCATCGCTTGTTTGAGCTAAGACCTGAGAACATGTCAGAGAAACATCACAGCTAATGCTTGGTGAACACTGTTCTGATTGCTTTCTCCCTGGGACCACACTGACTCCTATTTACTTGTCTGCACACCTGCTCTACCCAGATAAATCCTGAGCATGTAAGTCTTATGTTATAGACAGGAGTCTGAGGTTCAGAGCTTAGTAAGGCAAGTTCTGATTCTGTGGGTACTTGCCTTCCTGGTCATGGCTACACAGTGGTGTAGTGACATACTGGGGTACAGGTTCTGAGAGCACTGAGGACAAATTAGCCTAGTCTTGGGCTTATTCAGTAAGGCTCAGCAGAAGGAGAGGCTCAGAAGGCCACTGTCCTTCCTTCCCAACTTCCATCCCGTTCCAACAGAATGGCCCAGGATCTGAGCCCAGAAAAAAGGAGAGTAGGCAGAGCCCCCCAAAGCTGTCACTTCTGCCAAAGTTTTCACGGGCTGTTAAGAAGCAAATAATTCATGTGTAGACATCCAAGCAAAGTGCCACAGTAGAAGTGAGGAAGACAGTCAGTTCAGTTTAGTTGCTCAGTCGTGTCTGACGCTTTGTGACGCCATGGACTGCAGCACACCAGGCCTCCCTGTCCATCACCAACTCTCAGAGCTTACTTAAACTCATGTCCATCAAATCAGGACACAATTTAAGTGACTGAACCACCACAACCATATTAGTCAGGGATGTTTTCACCCAGAAGTGTAGGCAAAATGTGGCTTCTTGGTTTGAAAGACTTATATAATTCAAAAACATGAGATAATTCAGTCTATTAATGATTCCAGTTCAGTTCAACTGCTCAGAAGTGTCCAACTCTTTGAGACCCCATGGACTGCAGCATGCCAGGCTTCCCTGTTCATCACCAACTCCCAGAGCTTGCTGAAACTCATGTCCTTCAAGCTGGTGATGCCATCTCATCCTCTGTCGTCCCCCTCTCCTCCTGCCTTCAATCTTTCCCAGCATCAGGCTCTTTTCCAATGAGTCAGTTCTTTACATCAAGAAGCACACTAATTGAAGCTGCCCACCCTGGCCAGGCACCATAGTAACTATTTGCATGAGTTGTTTTATGACAGGAGATCCTGGTAAGGAATACGGAACTAATAAGCCACCACCAGCCGGAAGAGTTCGGGAAAGGTCGACAGGAGACACTGCCTGTCCATCCACTTCCCAGAAGCCCTCTCGCTAGCATCCGTTGTTGGCTGAGCGCTGCGTGCGCCACCAGGAAAGACTCTGAATTAGAATGATTGGCCAAAGACCACCCGGAAACTAATCCCATCACCATAAAACCCAAGACTGCGAGCCACACGGCAGAGCAGTTCTCCTGGGTTCCCTTACCTACTGCTCTCCACCTGGGTGCCCTTTCCAATAAAATCTCTTGCTTTGTCAGCATGTGTCTCCTCGGACAATTCCTTTCCAAGTGTTAGACAAGAGCCCAGTTTCGCGCCCTGGCAGGGGTCCCCCTTTCTGCAACAAAAGTATTAGAGCTTCAGCCCTTCCAAAGAATATTCAGGACTGATTTCCTTTAGGATTGAACGGTTTCATCTCCTTGCTGTCCAAGGGACTCTCAAGAGTCTTCTCCAACTCCACAGCTCAAAAGCATCAACTTTTCAGCACTCAGCTTTCTTTATAGTCCAACTCTCACATCCATATGTGACTATTGGAAACACTATAGCTTTGACTAGATGGACCTTTGTTGGCAAAATAATGTCTCTGCTTTTTAATATGCTGTCTAGGTTGGTCATAGTTTTTCTTCCAAGGAGTAAGCGTCTTTTAATTTCATGGCTGCAGTCACCATCTGCAGTGACTTTGGGGCTCCCCAAAATAGTCTATCACTCTTTCCATTGTTTCCCCATCTATCTGCCAGGAAGTGATGGGACCAGATGCCATGATCTTCGTTTTCTGAATGTTGAGCTTTAAGCCAACTTTTTCACTCTCCTCTTTCACTTTCATCAAGAGGCTCTTTAGCTAGTCTTCGCTTTCTGCCATAAGGGTGGTGTCATCTGCATATCTGAGGTTATTGATATTTCTCCCGGCAATCTTGATTCCAGCTTGACTCCACACATCCAAACAAAGCGCCACGGTAGAAGCGCGGAAGACGGAAGACACCAAACGTCCTGCGCCGCCACGCCCTCCCCAGGTGGTTAGGGTCTGGCAAGGTCTCGCGATTGGCCTTGCTCACGCACGCCACTTCCGCTGCCTCCGCAGCCAGGTCTCTAAATGATGTTACCATTTCCGGGTTCGCTGAAGCCGCCTGAGGCGGCGCAGGCGTCGGTGTTCGGTAGTGTCCGGTCTATGGAGTCAGTTGGTGGCGGCGGCGGCGCGGAGGCAGCAGGCGGTGTCCGAGTGGGGGCCTTTGCCCCGCCAGGATGTTACCGGGCTTGGCCGCCGCCGCTGCGGCCCACAGATGTAGCTGGTCTTCCCTGTGCCGGCTTCGTCTGCGCTGCAGGGCGGCGGCCCGCGGCTCCAGCGACCGCCAGGGTGAGTGTGCCGCGCCGACCACTGACTCCGCGGAAGCCGGACTTGAAGACAAGGCCGGGCTCGGAGCCGGGTGCCTCGCCTCGGGCAGTACGCCGCCTTGCCCTTCCCCAGTCAAAGAAGCTTCCGTTCGGGCCTCCGCCTTTGCAGTTCAGGCTACCCACCCAGCGGGGGCCCCTGCAGGCCTCCTTGATCTGGTCTCGGGTACAGTTCTAGCACGGCCCCCGCGGGAACTTGGGGCCAGTTCGCGTTCCCGGTGGCATCCATGAAACCGACTGCTTCGTTTCGTGAGCATCTTGGTGCCTGGCGGTGACCGCCCGCCTCCTCCCCCAGTCAGTAGGAAATTGCTGACTCCAAATTCCAGGGTCTTTGCAGCTCACCGCCTTCCCTTTATTGAGCACTTGTGACTCAGTAGATTTTCTTACCGTGCAGCTTTTCTCATATAACTAGCTTGTTTTATTAAATTTTCTGAGAAGAAGTTGGGAGTTACTGCCTAACATTTACGAGTAATTATTTAATGAGAGACTCTTGACAGTCCCGCAATTAATGGATGAACTCAGTTCAGTTGAAAACACTTTTTGGTGAAGAAATGTTTACTGTTTTACTGTTTTCATAATTCTTTTCCAACAATCTTTTCTGACTCAAAGTTCAGTTGGCAGTTTACAAAATATCATTGAACTTGCAAGTCTGAGTCAGGCTTACCTCCTTTTTTGCCATACCAATAGTCACTTGCAGACCGAGAGGAACAGTGAGGGAGAGACAGAATCAAATCCACCCCTAACCTAATCCCCCAGATTCTTGTGGGTGAAAAGAGAATTTAAAGAAACATTTCCCCAAAGTTTATGTTTGAAAAATCTTGTAGCATGTTTGTGACTTTGCAATAAAAGTTGGAAGTTGTAGTTATTCAAGTTTATAAGTAACACAAGCTTTAGAAACCCTTTACTGTGCAGTTATTTTAGAATATGGTCCTATTTTTTATTTGTAATAAATGTAGAAACTGACTCTTCAAATTTCAGAAGGGTTCATTTTAACAGAGCTGTTTTGGGAGACTTTTTGGTAGTGATAACGTGTAGCTGTGGAGTTTTCCTGTAATGGGAAATACACCTGATTCTCTAGTAAACAAAATGAATCATCCGGTTGTACCGTACTCCAAAATCCTCAGCTAAACTTTCTAGCATGGTTGCTTCTATTGACCAAGTAATTTCAGCCTTTTACACTTAAATAAGGTGGAGTGGCTGTTTGTTGTTGTTTGGTCGCTAAGTCATGTCCCACTCTGCAACCCAGTGGACTGTAGCCTAAATTTAGTCTAAACTGCCTTTAAGTTGGTAAAAGGAGGTGAAATAATGTAATTTGTAATTCATTATTCTCTGTTGAAATTTATGTGCTCTTGTCTTAACCCTCTGTGATAAGAATCGCCTGTCTCACCAGTCAGAATGACTGCAAAGTTGTTTATTACCAAAAAATTAAAATGTGTTCTCATAGTTAAAAATAGTAGATTGAAAAATAAGCTTGTTGGTGCAAATTTAGTTTCAATAATGCCCAAACAATTTTTAAAAGGGCAACAATAATTGTTATAAAACTTCAAAAGGATTGTTTAGAAAAAGTACTAATTAAGTTGGATTTCTTTCTTAAGAAAGAAATATTGGAAGAACTTTTGGGGAGAAATTTCTAGGAATAAATGTTTTTACTTTGTCAAGAAATAAAGTTTAGTGTGTGCTTCTAAAACCCCTGTGTAAATTTAAAGAGTAGTAGAGGAAGAATCTTAAGGGAAACAACTGCTTCTTGCTGCTGTTGCAAAGTTGCTTCAGTCGTGTCTGACTCTGTGCGACCCCATAGACGGCAGCCCACCAGGCTCCTCTGTCCACGGGATTCTCCAGGCAAGAATGCTGGAGTGGGTTGCTATTTCCTTCTCCAATGCGTGCATGCATGCTCAGGTGCTTCAGTCGTGTCCAACTCTGTGCAACTCTGTGGACAGCAGCCCACCAGACTCCTCTGTCCACGGGATTCTCTAGGCAAGAATAGTGGAGTGGGTTGCCATTTCCTTCTCCAAACTGCTGCTTATGCATGCTCAAAGATGAGAAATGCTGGTGGGTCAGATTAACACTGTAAACATTTAAAGGCAACAAGGAAAACAATATTCGAGGGCAGTTCTGTCTGAAAGAAAGATAATGTATATCATGTAGGTAATTTTGATTTGTCTGATAGCCATGTTTTAAAAAGTAAAAACAGATGAAATTGATTTTGTTAATATAGTTTACCCAGTATATTCAAAGTATTTCAATATTATGATCAATATAAAAATTGCTGAGTATTTCACTTGGTCTTTTTGACCTGTTTCTGGAGCCCAGTGTGTATTTTACACTTAGAGCACATGTTCAGACTATCCACATTTAAGGTGCTCAGTGAACAGTGACTACTGTACTGGACAGTGCAGTCATAGAATTAGTATTCTAATTTATAAAAAATTTTTACAAGCCAAAGTACATTCCAGTAGAAAAATGGGCGAAGGAGATGAATGCATTCATAAGGGCATTCGAGTGACCAATCAAATGCAAAAATGTTCCATACTTACTAATAAGTATAGAAATATAAATCTAAAGGATTTACTGCTAATAGCTTTCATATTAACTAAGTTTTTCATAGTAATACTCCATATTGAGGGTGCAGGGAAGCAGAAACTCTTACTATTGACTGGGACATATAGTTAGTTCGTCAGTGTTTTGAAGGTCAGTTATTCCTTGTACTAAAATGAACCTTTAAGGTCTATGCCTTCTCACCTAGCAGTTCTACTTAAAGGGATGTGCTTTCAAGAAATAACCAGCTACATACTAAAGTGTGCATACAAGTTTATTATTAATAGTAATAAATAGGTAACATTTACAGTTATGAAGAGTGTATTACAGTTATGAAAAGTATATGGTATAATATACCATATTATGGTATATTTATTAAGGGCTGGTGATAGATGCAGCCTTAAAAAAATATAGTTTAGAAGAATATTTAGTGACCTGGGAAAATGTTCTTGATGTATATGTCTCACTTATTTTTCATGTATTTGTACCTTGCCTCGTTGACAAGGATTTGAGGTGGGGGATGCTCCCTTACAGACTACAAATCAACAGATACAAGCTTTTGCTGAAATCCAAGATTAATAAAAGTATAGTTTTTACATAAGAAGATAGAAATTAACCTTTGTATTTTTAAATTCCAGTCTGTAACGTGCTGGTACTACCATATGAAAAGTAGAGTGGGGGGCTAATCCCTTAAATAACTAACAGAAGCATTGACAGTTGTAAAAGACCGTTTTGGCAGAGTGACAGCAGGATTCTGTGTAGTTCAGGTTAGTGATAAGGTCCCCTGTAAAGTGAGGTTAACCACAATATACGTTTCATGTAAAGGGTTGTTGTGAGTGAGGATCATTCAGGAAGACGTATCAGGCATTGTAGTTGCTGATTGCATTGTACTGAACAAGACAGAATTTCCACCTTTTTTGGAAATGAGGAATGAGAAAACATACCTAAACACTAAAAGAAATAAGCTGAGTGGTAGCCTAGAAGCCTGCAGGGGCCATTTTATTAGGTATGCTGGCCTGGGACTCCAGCCTTTCTAAGGAGGTGGTGACTGAGGCAAGTCATGACAAATGAAAATGAGCAAGCCAGGTGAAGATCTGGGGCAAAGAGCAATCCAGGCAGAGCAAATAGAAACCCTGAAGATGAGACTTGCAGTGTTCAGGAGCAGAAACATGCTGTGGCTGGGGTATGCTTGGAAGGAGACAGATGTGTGAAGTGAGATTTGAGAGGTCTCAAGGAGACCCTGGTTCGATTCCTGGGTCAGGAAGATCCGCTGGGGAAGGGATCGGCTACCTACTCCAGTATTCTTGGGTGTCACTGATGGCTCAGCTGGTAAAGAATCTGCCTGCATTGCTGGAGACCTGGGTTCAATGCCTGGGTTGGGAAGATCCCCTGGAGAAGGGAAAGGCTACCCACTCCAGTATTCTGGACTGGAGAAGTTCATGGACTATAATCCATGGGGTCGCAAGAGTTGGACACGACTGAGCAACTTTCACTTTCATAGCCTTTTGGGCCGTAGGTTTCAGGGGCCAAAAAAGGAAATGTTTTAAAAATATCATTCTGACTACTGTGTAGAGAATGGATTGGAAAGGGGAAAGTGTAAATAAGGAGCTCAGTAGGGGGCTGTTAGAGTTAGTCACACAAAGAAGATTGTAGCTGGGCCGTGGTACTCAGCAGTGGAGATCAGTGCGCTCGCTCAGTTGTGTCTGACTCTCTGCGACCCCATGGTCTGCAGCATGCCAGGCTTTCCTGTACATCACCAGCTCCTGGAGCTTGCTTAAACTCCTGTTCATCAAGTCGGTGATGCCATCCAACCGTCTCTTCCTCTGTCGTCCCCTTCTCCTTCCGCCTTCAGTCTTTCCCAGCATCAGGGTCTTTTCCAGTGAGTCAGCTCTTCACATCAGGTGGCCAAAGTATTGGAGTTTCAGCTTCAGCATCAGTCCTTCCAGTGAACATCCTGAGAGTCCCATGAACAGTGTGAAAAGGGGCTGGAGATGGAGAGGTGCAGGTGATTTTGAGGCGTGCTTTGGGATATAAATTATAGTGTGATAATACAGGTAGAGCATTTAGAACAGTGGCACTTGGTGAATCTGTAATATATTAAATATCTCCCCCCCCCTTTTCTAAGGAAATATTAAGAATTAAGTAAGGAAGTAGAGTTGTATGCCAAGATGCAGTGCAGAAAGTTGCATATTCCTTACATACTCAAAAAGATTCCTTGTTGCTTAGTCTGTTCTGGTGAAAAATCACATCAGCAGTAGTCCTGAAGGTTGAGCTGCTTGGTGTAAGTCACCAGGCAATCCTTTTGCTTGCCTGATGATTAGGCCTGAAAGGGATTTTCTTGCATTTTTTTTTTTTTGCTTGCTGAAAGTATAAAAGTAAGCTAGAGACAGTCAGTGTGCTCTTATTAGCAGAAATAATGTTAGAAGTAATTTAACAATGGATATATTTTTAATTTAAAATTTTAGGCATTGGGGAAAATACAGAAAAGTATTAAGATACAGAGTAAAAATTACGCATAATCCAGATATGTTACCAGAGTCACATTTAATAGTTGAAATCAACCTGTATTTTGCTTTTGTTTTCCCTCGAATGAGAAGCTGTTTCTTTTGTGAGATGTCAGGAATATAAAGAGATCATATTCTTGTATTAAAGTGTTAAAGTAAGAATAATTCTGTATATATCATCTTTTTTAAAATCGTGCTGATAAAATTATTAGTGAATTTGTGATTCATAAATTAAACAGAAATGTATTTGAAAAAAAAATGCAACATCATGGTTTAGTTATACATATTATCAGATTCTTTTCCATTGTATGTTATTACAAGTTATTAAATATAGTTCCCTGTCCTATACGGTAGGTCCTTGTTTATCTATTTTATGTATAAAAAGTTAGTTGCTCAGTCGTGTCCGACTGTTTGTGACCCCATGGACTGTGGCCCACCAGGCTTCTCTGTCTGTGGGAATCTCCATGCAGGATTACTGGAGTGGGTTGTCATTTCCAGGGGATCTTCCTGACCCAGGGATCGAACCTGGGTGGGTCACCTGCTTTGCAGGCAGATTCTTTACTGTCTGAGCCACCAGGTGTGTATGTTAATCCCAAGGTCCTAATTTACCTCTCCTTTGGTAACTAGAGCTTCCCTTGTGGCTCAGCTGGTAAAGAATCCGTCTGCAGTGCGGGAGACCTGGGTTTGATCCCTGGGTTGGGAAGATCTCCTGGAGAAGGGAAAGGATTCCCACTCCAGTATTCTGGCCTGGAGAATTCCATGGACTGTATAGTCCATGGGGTCACAAAGAGTCGGATACAATTGAGCGGCTTTCACTTCATTTTGGTAACTACAGGTTTGTTTTCTACATCTGTGAGTCTGTTTCTGCTTTGTAAGTAAGTTTATTTTTGTCATCTTTTTAGATTCCAAACGTAAGTAATATGATATTTGTCTTTCTCTGTTTGACTTACTTCACTCAGTATGATAATGTCTGGTCCATCCATCTGCAGTGGTCTCAAGTAGAGAGACTGATCTCTGAGAGACTTAGGTACGTGTTTATCTTTTGTCCTGAAACTAGCCTAAAGTGAAACATTTCAAACCGTTAAGAAATCTTTTTGTTTGTTTTTTAGTTATTGTTATTGCAGAAGCACCATACATAGTAGACAGAATTGTCAGTTTGCCTGGCAGAAAGAGAGTTTTTTGTATTGTTGTAGTCTGAAAAAAAAAGGCCAAATTTCCTCTAAAAGCCAGAGTAAGTGGTAGGTGACAAACCAGATTGGAGAGGACAAGGGGTGATCAGTAGCAATGTCATTATGAGCTGCAGAGACAGTAACAGTGAAATAAAAGCAGAGAAGAGTGATTGTTGGCTTAGACTGATAAGAACTAGCTCTGCAGTCGTGATGAAAAAGCAGCACTTGTATTCACAGCAATGAGCAGTTCCTTGTGCAAGTCCATAGAGTGGTGAGCACCGAACTAAAGACTCATCTGTAGCTTAACATAGCTTATTTTAGAAGTCACCTTGAAGAGAGGGTATAAATGATGGGTAATATTTTTTTTTACTATCTTTTTGCCCCTCAGAATTAATTAACAAATTCAGTAATTTATTCAACAAACAGTTGAGTTTCTACTGCTGTGTTTTAGGTATTCTGTGTATTTTATTGAGTCAAATGTTGTCCTGTATATTCTGCAATTTCCTTGAAGTTTTGGCTTGTATTCATGCCAAATATGTACTTTCAAAGTTGCTGATATCTGAAATTCCTCTAAAGTTAAAATTTAATAACTTTTTGAAACAGTGAGCAAGGAATCTAACAAGATTACTAGGGTAGTATCACAAGGACACAGGAGTTGGGAATTCCCTGGTGGTCCAGAGGCCAGGATTATTCACTTTAATTATCGAGAGTCAGGGTCTGATCCCTGGTGAAACTAAGATCCCCATACCTTGGAGCAAGTAAGCCGGTGAGCTCTGGAGCCCGTGTGCCCAACTCGAGAGCCCACGTGTGGCAGTGAAAGACCCTGTGTGATGCAGCTAAGACCCAACACAGCCAAATAAATAAATACTTTAAAAATACCTCGGTTATGGTTCATTTCAGTCGCTCTGTCTTGTCCGACTCTGCGACCCATGGACTGCAGCATGCCAGGCCTCCCTGTTCATCACCAACTCGCAGAGTTTACCCAAATTCATGTCCAATTAGTCAGTAGTGCCATCCAGCCATCTCATCCTGTGTCATCCCTTCTCTTCCTGCCCTCAGTCTTTCCCAGCATCAGGGAACGAGTCAACTCTTCGCATCAGGTGGCCAAAGTACTGGAGTTTCAGCTTCAGCATCAGTCCTTCCAATGAACACCTAGGACTGATCTCCTTTAGGATGGACTGGTTGGATCTCCTTGCAGTCCAAGGGACTCTCAAGAGTCTTCTCCAACACCACAGTTCAAAAGCATCAATTCTTCAGTGCTCAGCTTTCTTTATAGTCCAACTGTCACATCCATACATGACCACTGGAAAAACCATAGCCTTGACCAGATAGACCTTTGTTGGCGTAGTAATGTCTCTGCTTTTTAATGTGCTATCTAGGTTGGTCATAACTTTCCTTCCAAGGAGTAAGCGTCTTTTAATTTCATGACTGCAATCACCATCTGCAGTGATTTTGGAGCCCAAAATATAAAGTCTGACACTGTTTCCACTGTTCCCCGTCTATTTCCCATGAAGTGATGGGACCAGATGCCATGATCTTAGTTTTCTGAATGTTGAGCTTTAAGCCAACTTTTTCACTGTCCTCTTTCACTCTCATCAAGAGGCTTTTTAGTTCCTCTTCACTTTCTGCCATAAGGGTGGTGTCATCTGCATATCTGAGGTTATTGATATTTCTCCCAGCAATCTTAATTCCAGCTTGTGCTTCCCCCACCCAGCATTTCTCATGATGTACTCTGCATATAAGTTAAATAAGCAGGGTGACAATATACAGCCTTGATGTACTCCTTTTCCTATTTGGAACCAGTCTGTTGTTCCATGTCCAGTTCTAACTATTCCTTTCTAACCTGCACACAGGTTTCTCAAGAAGCAGGTCAGGTGGTCTGTTATTCCCATCTCTTTCAGAATTTTCCACAGTTTATTGTGATCCACACAAAGGCTTTGGCATAGTCAATAAAGCAGAAATAGATGTTTTTCTGGAACTCTCTTGCTTTTTCAATGATCCAGCATTAGCTGTGTTTTAAAAAGTTCTTATCTTTTAGAATGCATACTGAAATTTTTATGAATGAAATTATTTTATGTCTGAGATTTGCATCAAATTAATATGTAGATGAGATACTGGTGAGGTAGAGATACAACAGAGTTGTCCACAAGTTGATAATTGTTGAAGTCAGGTAATAAGTACATGTATGTTTATTGTACTGTTTTTTCTACATTTGTATATATTTAAAATTTTCTGTAATAAAATATTTTTAAAGTTAAGGAGAACTTTGAACAAGATCGAGGATCAAGTTACGAATATATTGTCATCTTCTGAGGCAAGATTTTTAGATGGTAGTAATCCCTCTTTAAACACCTTAAAACACAGTCTCTATAGAAGTGTTTCATCAGTGGGTTAAAAAAATGGTAGTGGTATATTGTTTTTGTTTGGTAATAGTCACAGAAGATACTTTGAGCAGGGCTGACAAGCAAGAACACCAGTGGTGGTGGTGAAGAAGATGCTTTCCTGGAGGATGGTTTTCCAGGGAGAGATTGCTTTAGCCTTTGTGTCACTAGTTTTGCTAGTGATGTATTTATTTTCATATGCAAGGATATATTGTTATATTTGCTTTACTCAGCCTTTAATAAGTAGCGGCAAATGACCAAAAATAAAGACCATACGGAGCCTTCAACAAGTATTTGCCAAATGAAAGATTTAAGTTGGCGTCATGAAGTTTTTCAGGAAAACAAGTTTTAAGCCTGAAATCTGAGTGACTGCTTAAGGCTGCCTTATGTCCCTCATGCATTTCAGATCACCTTCGGTATTCACAGTAGTTGACGTTCCTGATGAATTCTCTGAGCCATTAAAAAATATTTATTTTCTTTGATTTCAGAAGGCAATCTACACATGCAAATACATGAATTAACGTTTTAGGAAGATCATTGTTAAGCAGTTAGAGAAGTTTCAACTGTTAAATGCTTAACTTGACTGTTTCTAATGGTATAATTTCACTATTTTACCTACATTTTAGAAAATGTATAAATTGCACCTAAGCAACGTTTTCAAGTTTCAGTCCTCAGCATAAAAAATAACAGGGAGACAGGGTCACACAAGAGTAGAGACAGATTTACTTTTCTACCACTTCGATGCAAATGTGGACTACAGTTTTCTATTTCAGCCCTCCAAAGCCCACAATCAGCCCAGATGCAGCAGCTAAGGTGCTTTGTAGTTAGACTTCTATTCTTCCCTCAATTAGAATTCCCGTATACTGAGGAATCTCACCAAATGTTGATTTATTTATCTGATTTTAAAAAATCAGTGACAGTATGAATGACTGATTAGTATAATTCACGTATTGGTTGTGAAATGGAAGAGGACCGAGCTTCAGCTAGCAGAAGGAAGACGCAGTGTGATTTTGAGTAGAAAGCCGTCATGACCTTTCTCCTTTTAGAGTTCTTATTCTGAAAGGTATATTATGCCATTTTCTTTTCTCATGCAACCAACATAGAAAATAAAGAGTACCTTTTATATGCCAGAGACCTTTCAGAATAGCTGAATAATATAAATGCTCTATTTGACTTTATGTAATTAAAAAAATTTCTATATAAATTTGCAAATGAGAAAGAAG
Source organism: Odocoileus virginianus (assembly GCF_023699985.2). NCBI lineage: Eukaryota > Metazoa > Chordata > Mammalia > Artiodactyla > Cervidae > Odocoileus > Odocoileus virginianus. Next base: position 5,372,168 of record NC_069694.1, on the reverse strand, counting down.
GAATATTATCTTTATGTTTCCTTTACAGAATATAGACGCTGTAACCTAAGGGCCGATGAGACACCTGTATGAAAAGGGTGGCTTAACATTGTGCATTTGGGTGTTTATCAGAGTTATGATTTTACTGTTATTTTGTTCTCTTTCTAATCATAGGTAGGCTTTATTGGGTATAAAAATCCTTATTACTACTTTGTTTGAAATTTAAATTTTTTTCTTTTAGAATGGCAGAATTTAGTGACATTTGGAAGCTTTTCAAACAGCGTTTCATGCTGTACACTGAATCAAGTAAAGTTGTATTCCACAAATGTTCAGAAAGAAGGACAGGGATCACAGACTCAGAAAATGGAGAAAGTACCTTCATTTGATGAAGCCGGTATGTATAGATCTTTTAAAATAGTTTTTTTTTCCCCCCCTGTATACAGGAATAGTTTGCATGAGATTGTTCCTTGAATGTTTGATAGAACTTATAAGTAAAACCATCTGAGCTAGTGTGTTTTTCATGAGAGCTGACTTAATTTCTTTTAACTTTTCTATTTCTTTTTGACTCAATTTTGGTAAGTTCCATTTTTTTCCCAGGAATTTATCCACTTCAACTAAATTTAATATAGTGATATAAAGTTCATGGTATTTTCTGTATACATTTTTAAATAGCACATGTACTCTTTTTTTCATTCCTAGTGGTTGTTTACTTTATTAATTTTGCCTGAGCTTTGTCAGTTTTATTATTTTTACTAAGTGGTGATTTTTTTACTTTCAATCTTTATGTTGTATTTTTGTTTCCTATTTCATTAATTTCTACCCTTACCTAATTATATTCTCCTTTCTGCTCCCTTTGTATTTATTGTTACTCATGTTTTAAAAGCAGTATTTATGTGGCTGGGCTGGGTCCTGGTGTGGCATGCGAGATTGCTAGCTGCAGCACGTGTCTTAGTTGCTGCTCGCAGGCTCTTAGTGTGACCTGGGTCAGACCTGGGCCCTGCCTTGGCGCTTGGAGGCTTAGTCACTGACCTCCAGGGAAGTCCCCTGGTAATCATTCTTCAGTGACCAGTTAGCTGTTTCGCTCATTCATCTTTAATTGTTTAACTGTTTTAGATGCTCATTAGTTACCTAATGTAGTATTATATGTAATACTATATAGTAATATATATATGTCAATTCCAGTCTTCCAGTTTTCCTGTCCTTTGACTTTAAGCTTTTTTGTCCTAGTTTGATAATTTTTGTCTTTTAATGGAAAGTTTAGCCTGATTACATTTACTACAATCATTGATATATTTGGACATATTTGTCTCATTATATCATGTGCTTCCCTGTGTGTGTGTGTGTGTAAGTGTTTAATTACTTTTTTTTGCCTCCTAATAAAATCTTATTTTTCTTATTCCATTATCCCCGTTCCCTCATATACACAAACATACACATACTTGCTTGGGAGGTATATGCTTTATGTATCTGTTAAGTCTAAGGGTAATTGAAAAGTTTACTTTCCTTCTGACCAGAATGTTCACTCTGGTCACCCACTCTGAACTTAACGTGTTATTTGTTGGCTAGTATCTTGTATCTGTTCTACTCTCTTTTCCTTCTCTAAAATTTATATCATTATTTAAATTTTTAATCTAAAATCTTCGTTAACCATCTTTTCTTATGTCTCTGCTTTTCTATCTGATGTGTCGATACATCCTATAGAAATTTGTTAGATCACCAGCCCGGGTTGGATGCATGAGACAAGTGCTCGGGCCTGGTGCACTGGGAAGACCCAGAGGGAGCGGGTAGAGAGGGAGGTGGGAGGAGGGATCGGGATGGGGAATACATGTAAATCCATGGCTAATTCATTTCAATGTATAACAAAAACTACTGTAATGATGTAAAGTAATTAGCCTCCAACTAATAAAAATAAATGAAAAAAAAAGAAATTAAAAAAAAAAAAAAAAGAAATTTGTTTAGGTGAGACTCTTTCACGGTAAAGGCACATTTAATACATAGCTTATTCCATTGTCTTTTGGCTGACACTGTTACTGCTGAGAAGTCAGATATCATGCCTTTGTTTTCATGTCTTTTCTGTTTACTTTTAAAATTTAACTTTATTTTGAAAGTCTTTTTCTTTGGTGTAAAATTTAGTTTTACTATGACATGAGTAAAATGAGTACCTTGCCTGAGATTTGTTGGGCTTCTGGATCCGAGAATTGTCATTTTTCTACAATTCTGGAATTCTGCAGTTCTCTGTCACTGCCCCTGGGCTTCTCCAGTGGCTCAGCAGTAAAGAATCTGCCTGCATGTTATAAGAGCCTCAGGAGACCTGGGTTCCATTCCTGTGTCAGGAAGATTCCCCTGGAGGAGGGCATGGCAGCCCACTCCAGCACTCTTTCTTGGAGAATGCCATGGAGAGAGGAGCCTGGCGGGCCGCAGTCCACGGGGTTGCAGACAGCCTGACACAGAAGAGCTGACGTAGCCTGCATCCCTTGAAGTGTGTATTAGCACTTCTCAATTCTCTCTTCTCCTTTGGAACTCTGTTCAGAAATCTAAATATTTACTGCGTCATTTTCCATGTCTCTAAACTCTCTGACATACTTTGTCTGTCTTTATCTTTCTGGCCTGACTCCTGGACTATTTTCTTAGGTCTGCGTAGTTTACTAATTCTCTCTTAGTAGTTGCCTCTAATCTGCTGGTTGGTACCTTGTTGGGTTTTTAATTTCAGTGATTATATTTTTCATGTCTAGAAATTGTGTATTTTTATTTTTCAGCTTGCTTGGTTGGTCTCTTGTGTGTTTTCAAGCTTCTCTTTTATTAGACATTAAACATAGCTGTTTTATATTCTGTGACTGAAAATTTTACTATCTGAAATCTTTTGGTTTTTGCTGTATTACCTTTTTCTTTCATTTCCTGCTTTCATTCATGATGATCTGTTTTTAAACTGAGAATTGTTCGTTTTCCATTTAGTTTCATATCTTTGAACTATTTGATGTCTCTGACCGAGGATGTGTTCCTGCATAGGGAGTTTGCATTTGCCTCTCTCAGCTGCTGGGGATACAGATTGGGACCACATTACACTAAATGATCAGCTGAAGACTTTTGGGCCACAGGAGCAGCATGAGCTCAGACTGTGAATTTGTGTGCGCTGCCTTACCCCTAGGGTGTTCAGGGGGGTTTTTTCTTCTCCACCACTTAACACAAAAGTTGGGGCAGGCTTGCTTCTTTGCTGACTCCTTTCCTGTGTTTTTTCTTGTTGATGTGTAATTGCTTAGTTGTGTCTGATTCTTGGCCACCCCATGGAATGTAGCCTGCCAGCCTCCTCTGTTCATGAGATTTTCCAGGCAAGAACACTGGAGTGGGTTGCCATTTCCTTCTCCAGGGGATCTTCCCAACCAGGGGATCAACCAAACCCTGGGCATCTACATTGGCAGGCAGGTTCTTTACCACTGAGCCGTCAGGGAAGCCCCATGTGTTTTTTCTAGGTCACAGTTATGCCGTGTCCACCTTTGTTTCTGGGTATCTCCTGTTACCAGAATTCTAGAGAATTCTACTAGAGATGTAGAGCCTAACAGGAGATACCCAGAAACAAAGCTGGACACTTGGCATAACTGTAGAAATAGAACCTCAAAGAGTGTAAGGTTCAACAGAAATCACCAGGGCAACAACTGACCTTGGTGTGCTCTCTTATTCTGTAGTGGTCCTGCTTTCCCTTCATATTTGCCCCCTTCAGATCACTTTGCTAGCTTAGCAATGCATTTGAAAAGATATTTTTTCAGGATATCTAGTCCACTGTGAGCATTAAAAAGAAGTCTTTTTATTTATTCATTAATTTATTGAAGTATTTATTGAGCACTTTTTATATGGCAGTACATGAGAATGAGTTTATATTTTTTATTAACTGAAACAGAAAATTAAGCAAAAAAAAGTATAGTAAGTACTATGGTGGAAGAAATACTGTGTGCTGGAGGGACACCTGGGCCTTGAGCGGCTGGGAGAGGTTTCCATAAGGAAATGCTATCTAATTGGTGACCTGACAGTAGGTACTGATGTGATGAATGGTGGAAAGAAAGACAATGCTGCAAGTAACCCACTGTGAGCAGACCAGCGAGCAGAGCACGTCCTGGTGGGGTTGGTGGTTCTGCAAGGGGTGAAACTGGAGAGAGAAACAGTGGGCAGATCAGGGTTTGTTCAGGAGTTTGGACTGTTTTGTAGGCAGTGGGAATCTGTTGGAATATTTTGAGTAGAGGAAGGGCTTAATCATAGTTAAGATCTTAGAAAGCTGACTCGATGCAGACTGGAGAACAGACGGCAAAGGAAGGCGACTGCAAACTGGCGAGGAGGCCCTGGACCGGGCAATGGCAGCGGCTTCCCTAGGGAGAAGGCGAGCGCGAGGAGCCTAGGAGCTGCAGAGCTGGCTTGGCTGAATGTGGTGGGCTGAGGAAGTCAGCAAGGACGGTGCGCGGTTACTGGGATTGACTGGGCTGCTGCGTTGGTGATGTCTCTGACTTCTGACAGTAGAAATGCCAAAGCTGGAATGTGTATTACTGAGGAGTTGAGGCTTCAGTCTTGGACATCTGGACTGTAGGTGCCTCTGGGGCGTTTTAGCCGATGACGACTAGTAGGCAGTTGGCTGTGCTACTTTTCTACCGTGAGACATCATCGCTTTGGCTGGATTGCTTCCACTCTCACTTTCTCATTGTATTTCAGCCAAACCATTTTCCTTTTGGTTCTTAGAAAATAAGAAAATGCCAAGCTTGTTCTTGTTATAGGGTGTTTGTTCTAGTTGTTTTAACTTTCCAAGACGCCCTTCTTCATCTGGCTGACCCCTTTTGATAATTTACGTCTTACATGACATGTCAGCTCTGCACACCCAGGCAGTCCTTGATGTTACTCTAATTTTAATTCTCTGTGTGGACATCACTTGTTACTAACTGATATTTTCAGTATCTGTTTTATTTATTTTTTTCCCCTTGTATCGATACCTCATCATAGCAGGAACTTCAGTGCTTAGAGCAGTGGTTTGCATGTAGCAGGGGTTTAATAAACTTTGTAAAGGAGTGAGTGCATAGAGTTCTAACCTGGGGATAAAGATGTAGGAGTTTTTAGCTGTTCCCAGGTGGTAACTGAAGTCATGAGTGTGTTTTTGACAGTACGGGGCAGGGTTTAGATTGGGGAGGTAAGAGCTAGTCCGAAATCCCCGGCGAGTGCGGGATGGAAGAGGAGAAGCTTGCGGAGAAGAGTTTAGGAGCAGCCTGCAGAGGTAGGAGAAGAGCCAAGCAGAGGGTGGTGGTAGGAGAGTGTTGGAAGAATAAGAAACATTTCAAGACCATCTTTCCTTTAGTTGGATGTCTTTCACAGGGAAGATTTCAGATTCCTTGAGAAACCTGTGTCACGTTTATCTAGGGAAAGAGCAAATTAGCCAAGATGGCGGTGGCCAGGCTCTCTGGCCCCGCACCCTCTCGCTCTTGCCCCGCGTTTTGTAAATGATGATTATATAACAGCCGAGATCGCTATGCCGCTGTGCACGCACGAGACGAGGCAATCACTTGGCCACGGCCGCCATGCTTTTGTACGCATGTATCTATAAGCCCCACCTGAAAAAGCCCGTGGGGCCGCGTTACGGTCGCATTACGGTGGTGAGGCTGTGTTACGGCAGAGTCCGCCGGGTCAGCCACGAGAGCGGAGAATACAGCATGCGTGCTGCTGCTGCGGCCTCTGCGCCAGCCCGGGGCGAACACGGATGTCTGCGGCTTCTGCGGCCCTTCTCGCTTCCTGCCAGCCTCTTCGCTCGCCCCTCGCCTGCCCTGGGTTCAGTGGTCACTGTGCGCAGTGAGATACTGCGGACAGTGTATCATGCCTGCTTTTCATCCTTTTCCCGAGGCCGCACCCTCTCTTTGCGCTTATTATCCAGTTTTAGTGAGTCTCTTCTCTTTTCCTTGTGGTGATGGAGAACTGCTGGGGTTAATATTGAGAGTTTGATATTAGAGGATGAAGGAATGGACAGTAGTATCATGAGTCCCTAAGTTCCAGAAATAGGCATATTTATTTTAGAACGTTGAGATGGGAGAAGAAACAGGTCTTAGAATAATGTAAAGGTGAAACATTTATATTACAGTGCTATTGTGAGGTGAACATTGACTCAGGCAAAGATATTTAATGTTGGTTCCACTTTACAGAATGCTTGAAATTGAAATCTGTGACTCAGTTTCTTTTTTCTCTGCTGACTTGTGAAATTAAAATATTAGTATATTCTATTATATTAGAACTACATTGTTTACTGATGGTTTTATTTTGGGCTCAATTTTTCAGAATTTTCTTAGGCCAAATTACACTTTGTCAGCCATCAGATTGGAGAAGGAAATGGCAACCCAGTCCAGTATTCTTACCCAGAGAATCCCGTGGACAGAGAAGCCTGGCAGGCTAAGTCCATGGGGTTGCAAGAGTCGGACACAACTTTGCGACTAAACCATCAGCCATCAGATAGACAGCGAGTAACTGTGTGATTGAAAGATAATTTGTATGTTTAAGAGATTGACTTCTGAATAATTCAGATCACATGGTGAAGTCAGAAACAGCTCATTAAGAGGCAGAGACTTGCTAAGGAATCGTTAAGTTTTTAAGGAGCATTCAGATGTTTTAAATTTTAGTAAAATCAGTTTTAATTTTGCTAATGACAGCAGATGTGTGGCAAACAGCCAGGGCTTGAGCTTAAAACAAAATGTCTGGAGATATTCAGGATAGAATGTCTGGTTGCTTATTGAAATCATCAAGATTCTACTCCAGTGATCCAGTGTAAATTTATTAAGATGGTGGTATGTAAAAAAAGTATTCTTACATGTGTTTGAGCCTTTTACTAGCATTTCTTGTTTGTGAGTCTTAACACTATATATTTAGTAATATCTAGACAATTTGTGGTAAGAATATCCAAAAATATCAGTATTAGAGCACCTCATTTTATGTGATTTGTTTGAATGACTTTGATCATTGTAGAAAGAAGGGCTGTCTGTGAAATTTTAGATAGTACATTTCAGTTGTTCACAAACTAAATGAGTGTTCAGAGCTTAATATTCTACCATCCCATGCCTTCACTTTTGTCTGCCCAGGGCTCTATTCCCCAAAACAAAATTTTAAAGTAATTGATACATAGATTCTATAGATAAAGATGCTTTAGAATTTGTTTGCTGTATAGCCAGACAAATAAAACATCAGTCATTTAACTGACCAGTGTCAAATGTTGGAAGCCGCAGTTGCTAATTAAATAGAAGTGGTTTTAGGCTCTTGTTTGTTTGTTTTTAGCCAGTGTGTCATCATAACTTACTTAGAATCCGATGAATAGTGAAAATAAAGCCTTTTTGGATTTTCTGTACGTGTTTTAGTTATGAAAACATACCATGTTAAGTCATTTCCCCAGTGGCTTTCCCTGAAAAATTAATTGAGAAATATACTAAATATTACAGGTAAGATTTTTTTGCTTGTATTTTGAAGAGAGTTTTGTTTTTGTTATGTGCCTATTCTGTTGATATTTAATTTATACACAAGAGCGTTAAAAGAAGGTAAATCAACGGATTGGCAGAAATCTGGATCAGATAGCAATAACCTTGTTGAAGGAATGCTCTGAGGTAACCATTCAACTTCTCACTCACTGGTGTGATAGACTGAATATACAAAGTGAAAACTGAAGAAGTAACTGGACTCAAAAAAGGATGTGTCCAGGAATTGAAACAGAAGATCCTGGCCTCTGGGTTTGTAAGCAGGCACTGGCATCCAGGAGTTGGCTCATTTGGGGTAATGGACCTGTCAGTGCCACATACCTAGCCAGACTCACTGTGTGAATTTACCCATCCACTCTCCCATAGGAGGCTGAGCTAGCCTCTTCCATTTGTTATCTGGGGCTCTGTGTTACAGGAGGCTGTAGGGTAGGTGGAGGCAGCAGAAAGAACAGGAACTTCAACCTTTTTGCTGGCTGGCAGACTAAACTGGAGCATAGTTATTTCAAACTGGCAGTGTGAGATCTGGTTCAGGACAGAAGGGTTGGATTGAGTTCTCGGCAATAGATCAGTGAAAAGGAGAGTGAAACAATATATCCTATTCAGAATAAAACTGCAAATTCTAAAATTTAGAAGTACATGAAGGATCATATTGTAATATATAAATTAATCAAATCAATATATTATACACCTTAACCTTATGTCAATTATATCTCAGTAAAAAATACACAAAGAATTCTAGCACAAGAAAGCCAACAAAATCAACAGTCAAATATGAATTAATTTTAAACTAACAGCCCAGGGGAGGGAGGTGGAAGGAGGGTTCAGGATGGGGAACACATGTAAATCCATGGCTGATTCATATCAATGTATGGCAAAAACCACTACAGTATTGTAAAGTAATTAGCCCACAACTAATATAAATAAATGAAAAAAAAAAAAACCAGCCCAGATTGCTTCAAATAAGTTTAATATCCTGAAAAGAATAAAGTACTCATAGTTTGAAATACAAACTGGCAGAAATAAAAGCATAACAAGTAGATCTGGAAGAGCCAGTGAGAATGCCTGGAAATGAAAGTTTGGTCGTTAAAATAAGAATACAATATATTGAGTAGCCATAGTCAAGTAGAGAACTAGTAAATTGAAATTCATTCTAGATGTGCATAAGAAAGTAAAAAGATTTAAAAAAAAAAAAAAAGCTTTTGAAAGGCATGAAGCTTTAGCCTATATTTAACAGGCATTTCAGAGAGAGAGGATGGAGAAATTATATATAAAGAGATAATGGATGAGAATTTTCCAGAATTTGAGAAAATCAATCTTCAGATCAAAAGTACACTTTTAGTACTAAACAGGATAAATGAAAAGAAATCCATAGATTTCAAAGAAACAACCCAACTTAGCTTCCAAAAAGTCAGGCGGCTGTTAGTACAATTGTTATTACTCTTTTGAAGTAGACTTTTTATCTGCAACAATATGTAGAAAATAAAGGAGGAATGATTTGAAGTACTGTCCATGAAATGGTCAGAGGAAAAATAGGTGTTCCCTAGAATTTTACATAGTCTAAATAATCATGGGGTTTTAAAAGGATTATATCATCTAATAAGTACAATCTTATGAGCTCTTGGGCTTCCCAGGTAGCACTGGTGGTAAAGAATCCGCCTGCCAATGCAGGAGGTGAAGGTTCAGTCCCTGGGTTGGGAAGATCCCCTGGGGAAGGAAATGGCTACCCACTCCAGTATTCTTGCCTGGGGAATTCCACAGACAGAAAAGCCTGGCGCAGTACAGTCCGCGGGGTCGCAAAGAGTTGGACACACCTGAGCGCGCAAATAATCATTTCAGGGGAAAGGCAAAATAACATTTCACATGTAAAAATGACTTATCATTTACTACTAAACTACCCATATTAAAAAAAACAACTACTCAAATACCTGTTTCAAGCTAATCAAATACCTGTAAGAAAGATGCAGAGTAAACTCAGGGAAAGAAGAGTTGGGACAGTGAAGAGCAAGAAAGAGTTTAAATGTGTTAGTAAAGTTATTGATAGTAAAAGTAAACTGTAGAGTAGTAAGATAAGTTTCAGTGGTTAAAGATATTTTTCTTGTTCAGAGGAAGGTAGAGATGGTGAATAACCTTACAGATGATTAGAAAGATTTAGAGGAAAGCATGTATGTTAAATTTCTAAATGGAATCATGAAAACATTAGAACTTGAATCTTGTAAATTCAAACACCAGCATGGAGGTGGGGTGAGAGGAGAATATAGAAAATTTTATCACTCTTAACTGATGGCCAGAAAGGCAAAAGCAAGAAAAAAAAAAGGATGGTAAACCAAAGACAGACAGTAAGGTGGCAGAAGTCTAAATCAGGTAACCAGGTTAGGTTTCATGGTGTTGCCTATCATCTATATAGATGCATATTCTAAATATGTAGAAATGATTATTTTCCCTTTTTCATTACTTCCTCCTCCATAAAAATAAGATCATTATTTTATTTTTGATAAATAATGATTCCTTGATTCCATTCTCTCTTCCAGCTCTTGCTGAAAGTCCAGATATTGCTTTCACTGTCTCATCTCGTTTTCTCACCTCCACCTGTTGCTTCCATCACTACTCTTTCTGCTGAAACTGCTGTTGTCCAAAGTTACCAGTGATCTCCACATGGCTGATCCAGTTTTCACTCCTGTCCTCATTTCCTGTAAACCTACAAATATCAACTTACAAACCAACATTATTTTAAATACAGAGGCATTGTAGGAAAGTTGTTGAAAGAGTAGACTGATAAAATGCCTTGGGTTTTAATCCTGACTGTACTTCCATGTTTAAAAGACTAACTCTGTGACCTTGAGGGAAGTTCCAAATAAGATGAAGATAATAGTACTTACCTCAGAGCAGCTTTGTGAGGATTAAACGAAATAGTGCATATAAAGGACATAGTACTGTATGTGGCACATGGTAAATAGTAAATGTAAGCTATTATTAATAGGCTCAAAAATGTTATTATTTTTTAAAAGATTTAAGAAATATATTGAATATTTGATACATAAAGAGATAAAAAAACATTACCACAATAAGTGCATAATTTCAACAACTTAGTTCAGTTCAGTTATTATTGCATAAGGATATAATAAGGGAAGATACTTTAAGGATGAGGTTTTTATTACAAAATACTTAATACATGTATAAGAATATATGTAATCAACACCTATAATTTACCACCTAACCTTGTAATTTACCACCTAACCTAACCTTGCAATCTTGATCACATTTTTGTTATCCTTAATACTTCTTTTCATAGTTCCTTTCACCCTTTGTATCCATGTGACTGTCTTGAATTTTGTGTTTCAATCTCTTGAGTTAAAAAAAAAAGGGATAGGTTTAGACAATTGTATATGTCCTTAATTGTTTAGCTTATTTTTCTACTTTATTGTGATAGTTTATTGTATGTATTCTTCTGTGATTTACTTTTCCATTAAAATTTTTTGCCATGATTTATCTTAATTGTATGTGTGTCTAGTTCATTAATTTTCATTGAGGTAGTTACAGCATGTACTTTTGGGGGCTGTTGTGTGAATTAAATGAGTCGATGCACGCTGAGTGCTCACATAGTGCTTGCGGTTACCTTAACAGTAAAGGTGCACAGAACGATAGCCATCATGCAGTTCGCTCCTCTTTACTGGTGCACAGAATGCTGCTGGATGAATGTAACGTGGCTTCTTTGCTCTCATGCCTCTGGACATTCGGGCTCTTTGCAGTTTGATACAACAGAACGCAGTACTGCTTCGAATGTTCATCTTTTTATACCCTTGTACAAGTTTCTATGTGTCAAGTATGTTGACCTAGAAATAGAATTGCTAAGTTGTAGGTCATGCTACATTAGATAATGCCAGTTTGTTTATCAAGATTATTGTGCCTGTTTGTATTTCAGCCAGTAGTGTATGCGTTACCATTTCTCTATACCCTTGCCAACACTAGGTGTTATCATATGTCTCATGCTTCATAATCCCATGGTTGCTAAATGGCATCTTGTGATTTCATTTGGATTCTGTTAATAACGAGGCCGCCATCTCCTCATATGTTTATTGGTTATTTGTATTTCCTTTCCAGTGGAAGTCTGTTCTTGTATTTTGCCCTTTTCTGTTTTTCTAATGGGCTGTCTTTTTCTTAAGACATTTGGAGGAATTCTTAAATATTCTTCATACTTAGCCTTTGTTGATTGTATTTGTTGGAAATACAGTCGCCCAGTCTGAAGCTTCCTTTTCTGTATATTGTTGCCTATTAATCTTGCGTGAGTGCTAAGTTACCTCAGTTGTGTCCCACTCTTTGCAACCCTGTGGACTGTAGCCCACCAGGCTCTTCTGTCCGTGGGATTTCCCAGGCAAGAATACTGGAGTGGGTTGCCATGTCCTCCAGGGCATCTTCCCAACCCAGAAATTGAACCTTCATCCCTTGCGTCTCCAGCATTGGCAGGTGGGTTCTTTACCACTAGTGCCACCGAATCATATAAATGCCTTAGTCTTTAATCATTAATTTTTCTGTAATTGATTGTTTACGGTATGGGGAGATTACAGTTTCATTTTATTAAATGTTTTTTGAAGTGGGGGAGAGTTGTGCCGTTTTCCAATAACCATTTAGTACTCATCCTTTCTTCATTGAATAGCATCTCTAGAACAGTTTGGGGGTGGAAAAATCAACATGTGCCCTTGTTTTGTTCCTTGTTTTAAAGGGATGCATCTAAATTTTTACCATTGAATATGGTGTTTGTTACAGGTTAGCTTTACCCTGTAATGAAATTCCTTTTGTCCTAATTTTTCTTAAAAAGGTTTGAAACTTGCATGGTGCTGAATTTTATTAAGTGCTTTTTGGTTAGCTCCTGAAATGATTCTATAGTTATTTTCCTTCAATCTGTTAATGAGAGGAATTAATAGATTTTCTGATGTTTAACTGGGCTTCCCTCGGAGCTCAGTGGTTAAGAACCTTCCCTGCCAATGCAGAAGATGCAGGTTCAATCCCTGGGTCAGGAAGACCCTCAGGCGAAGGAAAAGGCAATCTGCTCCAGAATTCTTGCCTGGGAGATCCCGTGGACAGAGGAGCCTGGCGGGCTACAGTCCATGGGGTTGCAGAAGAGTCAGACGTGACTTAGCAACTAAACAACAGCAACAGTGTTTAACTGCTCTTTCATCCTAAGGTAAATCCTAGGATTCGTCTTGGTCTGTGGTATGTTATCTTTCTTACACATTGCCAGATTGTTTTAGCAAATGTTCATTAAGTTTATAAGGTTTATATGAAAACAACTACTTAAAATAACTTTTAATCTTCACAGCAGAAAATATGGGTGCAGAACTGAAAGCTCCAATTATTAAGCAAGAACCTCTCCAAGTAAGAGGTAAATATATTTTATTCTATTTTTTATTATAATGGTGTTTTGAATTAAATATATAAAATTAGTTTGTATAGATATCTTTATAGTTATAAAGGTATATTCATTTTTACTTTTTAAAAAATATATTGACCATAAGGATTTATTCTATTTATAAACTAATTTTCTACTGAAATGTGCATTCTAATCATAAATTTTGTGGTAATTGTTATTTCAAAAGCCCAAAGGAATAAAGGCAAATAAAAATTATCATTTTTAGAAAAGTAATTCTGTACATTTTAGAAAAGTAAAGAACTAGAAGCTAATACCATATTGAAATCGAGATAGTTTGGACATTCTTGATTTCCATTTCTAGGAGTGATTAAGTAATGGAGGAATTCTTGTTTGCACTTCTCGTCTTTATAATTGGGCTATGGCTCCCATGTCCAAAGTAGCATATTTCATGGAGGTGCTAATTCTGTGAGTAGGATCACCATGGCTTCAGTGTCAGACAAAAGTAAATTCAGTTTGTAGCTTTAGCGTGTGCCAGCTTTATGGCTTTGGGCAGTTTACTTGATTTTTCTGAGTCGTAGTTTTCTCCTCTCTGGTGGTGCTGAGAATGGGACTTCTTTTTTGTAGGGTAACTGTGGAGATGATACATACTGTACAGTCACAGTTAAGATTACTTAATGTTGTGTTGCCATTAATAATCTGGGCCGGGGGGATTTCTAGATACTTAAAAGAAATTATTAAAAAGTAATTAAAAAAAACTAATCTTTTTGAAGAGAGATGTATTTCTCCTCTCTGAGAAGCTTATTTGAATTTAATATTTTAGGATTATTTAGAATAAGGTAGTTTAGAGACTTAAACTTAATGCAAAAGGAAACCTGAACTTCCTTATATTCTTTTTTCAAATAAAGTTTTGATTTTTATATTGAACTTTAGTTTTGAAATGTTCTTATTAACTATGATTTGTGAATTTTGACTTTCACAGTTTTTGTTTTAAGAGTCTTTTTACCTTCTTCAGTGGTGAATAATTTAGTCTTCATTTATTCTTTCAATCTGCAAGTACAACAGAAGACTTAGTAGTTACTAGATAGGAGAATAGAATGTGCAGTAACTTGGCAACAACTTGAAACAGAACACAGGAGTTCCTGCTGTTTTTCTCCTGCTTTTCCAAGATATGCCTATGTTATTCATCTATATCATGTGACTGAAAGTCTAACTTTATAAAAATGAACAAACCAACGTTGGCTGTAATTTATTTTTTTTTGGCTGTAATTTTTAATCCACAGAGTGTAACTGATGCCAAGTTGGTATTTTGTTATTGCTGTCTCATTTTTTATGAACAGTTTGATACTTGATAATAGGGGAATAATTTAATAGAAGGCAGTGTTTTGCCTATAATCTATAATTAACTTCCTATAACTTTTAACTGATAAAAATGTTCCTTATATATATTTCAGCTTTGTTACTTTATGTGAAATCGTTCAGTGAATTTCAGACTTTTTTGACTGCAATCCACATAGGAAGTACTAATGATTTAGTATATATATAGATTATTATATGTAGCTGAAACAAGTCTTCACAAAAAGTGCTGATTCTTCAAGGCTGGTTTCACCAGGGTTTGTAAAACACTGAACCTGCATGTGATTTTTTAATTGAAACTTCAGTTCATTTTCACTTAGACTTTCCAGGCAATTTAAATTGTACTAGTATGATTTAACAGACCAGCAATACCTTTGCACGGTGTCCTTAGACAAAGAATTGATCTTTGGCATCAGTCGGGAAGATCCCCTGGAGGAGAGCATGGCTACCCACTCTAGTATTCTTGTCTGAAGAATCCCAGGGACAGAGGAATCTGGTGGGCTGCAGTTCATAGGGTCACAAAGAGTCAGACATGACTGAAGAGACTTAGCATGCAAGCACGCACTGATGAACTCTGGAGTTAAAAGCTGGGTGGTTGCAAGTTTAATTCTGTCCTATTCTTTACTTGAAGTAGACTTTGTTTTCCCCGATGCCCTCCAGTGCATCAGGAAAAACCTGTTTTCTATGGAACTCACTAGTGACCCCACTTAAAAAGTAGCACATGTTCATCTTCAAATGTGACTTCCAGTGTGCATATTTAGTATGTTTTCCTTTTTTTTTTGGTTTTAGTCAAAGCAGTTCTTAAAAAGAGGGAATATGGACCAAAGTATACTCAGAATAATTTCATCACTGGAGTCAGAGCAATGAATGAGTTCTGCCTCAAATCCAGGTACGGTAATTTTTTTTTTTAATTTAGTGGTTTGTTCTATCTAATCTAAATAACCAGTTACTTCCTAGAATTTGTTAACAGCTACCATCCATGTGGAAACTTTACTATGGTTCCTTCCTAAATTGAAGAAATAGTTTTATTCAGTTAAGAATATTTTTTAAAAATGTTAAAATTGTTAGCTTATTAAACCGAAGACTGCTCCAGCTTGAGCAATTCACTCTTTCTTGGCTCCTTTAACTCAAAAAAGCAGGTTCTTCAAAAATCTATGTGTCATACAAGAACCTTAGGAGTTCTATTGTTAATATGTAGCAGAATTATCAATAAGAGTATTTGTATGTTAATATAGCTTTAAAATTTGGGGGTTTTTTGGTAGAGCAGTTTTATGTTTATGTTCACATTTCAGCTGTGGTTTGTGTTGAGTGTAAATTATTTTGCTTCTTTCTGGTATCTTATTATTTTCTTCTAACTGAAGAGATTTATTGAGGTATATTTTTTACAAATTTAAATGTTTTCCCCTCTTTTGTGTGTTTATCTAGGAAGGCTATATATTTAAGTGGAAGATTTCTTGGCAATTTAGACATCAGATGATCTAGGCTCTCCCTCCACCACCCCCACCATGGTACACCTTCTAGAGTATAAAGTTAAAGTCCCTTAGTCGTGTCTGACTCTTTGCAATCCCATGGACGAGTAAAGTAGGTTAGGTATAGCTATCTCCATATTATAGGCCAGGAAATATGGAAAGATATTAGCAATGACCTGGTTCATTTAGCGAGTCAGTGACAGAGCGGGAACCAGAATACGTATCTTTTGCTACCTGATCTAGACTTTTATCTTTTTATTTTTTGGCTGCAGCACGCGGCTTACAACATTTTAGTTCCCTGGCCAGGGATTGATCCTAGGCCACAGCAAGAAAGCTGGGATCCTAACCACTAGGCCACTAGGGAATCCCTCAAATTTTTGTTTATAGGTCTTTTGTTGCTATTACAAAATTTCCTTAGGAAGACCAGTGATCAAATTTAGAAAGACTTTAGCAGAGTGACTTGATGCACGTATCAGCCTTTCAGAATTTAAGAGAAAGGAAAATAGTTAAATAGCATGAAATTGACATATACTCTTTATAAATTGATACCTATGAATGATATTACCACTTAGTATTAGTCTGGACATGAGTTTGAGTAAACTCAGGGAGATAGTGAAGGACAGGGAAGCCTGGCATGCTGCAGTTCATGGGCTTGCAAAGAGTTGGATACGACTTAGTGGCTGAACAATGACAATTAATATGGATGCAAACAAATGACTATAAATATTAAGTTTACATTCTCAAATAGAGGAGTAATACTCTAATCTGTGTTCTTTCTACTTTTTTTTTCTTCATACATCAGATATTGCAGTGGTGTATCCATAGCAGATAAAGAACAAGCACTGAAAGCATTTGACTCACTACATACTATATTATGGTATCTATATTGAGTCAAGAGTAATTCTTGGTTTTTCAACTCTTTCTAAACCACTTTTACGTACAAAATGTCATCTTTAAATTGATTTTTACAGGCTATCCAGCTTTAGCTATTAAAATAAGGCTTAGTTAGTGGTTTTTATCTGCCCTTAATAATCCTGAACTATAGGAACCTTCTCTGAATAAATTCAACATATCTCTTTCTTCAGTGATCTGGAACAACTAAGAAAAATCAGACGACGAAGTCCTCATGAAGATACTGAGTCCTTTACTGTATACTTGAGATCAGATGTGGAGGCAAAGTAAGAACATAGTTCTTTTAGGATAAAATACAAGCTGAATTTGGAATTAATAGAAACCCATTTAGACAGACTCAGAATTTTTAAAATGATATGTTTTAAAAGCAGAATATATATGTATTTTTTAAAGTATTTACTTTTATTTATTTATTTGGCCGTACCAGGTCTTAATTGTGACACGCAGGATCTTTGATTTGCTTTGCGACATGTGGGTTCTTTAGTTGTAGCATCCAGAATCTTTAGTTGCAGCATGTGAACTCTTTAGTTGTGGCATATGAGCTCTTTGTTGTAGCATAAGGGATCTAGTTCCCCAACCAGGGATCAAACGTAGGCCCCCTGCATTGGGAGCACACGGAGTCTTAGCTACTGGACCACCAGGAAAATCCAAAAGCAGAATATTTTTACATTTGCAGATTGGTTTGAGAGTTACTAGTATGTATTAATTAGAAAAAAAATATCAGTTTTTTTTTAGAAAATTTGCTGTTGAATTTATTCTTATTGTGTAGATTTAATTTAGAAAAGTTTCTTAAGTGCTTTATATTTTTCCTAAAGGACCTATGGTTTGTTAAATTTTCATATAGTTTTAGTTATCTAGATTTAAATATGATTTTCATGAAGTCATTAAAATTGTATTACTGAATGGTGGCCATGTGTATGTACATAGATCTTTGGAAGTTTGGGGAAGCCCTGAAGCTCTTGCCAGAGAGAAAAAACTTCGTAAGGAAGCAGAAATAGAATATAGAGAAAGTAAGTATATTCAGTTTAAAGCTGAGTTAACTGAAAAGCAACTTGTAAATGAGATCTGTGTCTATAATAACGGTATCCTCACCTAGTGGTTGCCTACCTCTTGTGTTTGGCTTTGTTGGTTCTAGCAAATGCCAGTTTTCATTTTGGGTTTAATTATTTTATAAGAACAGTATCTATTTGTTTTCCTCTCTATAGCTTTTTAAAGATCGTGAGAGCAAGCAAAGCTAATTTGTCATTTCTGTAAGACATATGAATATTAAAACAGGGTCTGATTTGAAGATTGTACCTGTTCTAAAAGTGAATCCTAGTTTCTAAGGGGTTTTGGCCTCTCAGAAGAAGCAAACAGCTGTTTAGTATCTTTATATTCACAGATAAGCTAAAGAGAGCTGTACTTAAATCTACAGGAATGAAATATTTACTTTCTTTTTTTTTTTAATTTACTTTTTACTGAGGTCACATTGGTTTATGTAACATTATATGTTCTATTTCTGTTTACCCTACAACTTGATCACCACCAAAAATTTAGTTTCCGTCTGGTACCACACAGTTGATCCATTTTACTCATTTTTCCCTCAACCCTGCCCCTTCCCCTCCAGTAACCACTACCCTGCCCCAGATTAGTAATCAGCATTTATAGTAGGAGCCCCTTTTCCTCTTAACAGGAAATAAAATTTAGAGACCTGTGGGCATTAGGGGTACTCAGTTTTTTTTAATAGGTTGATATGTTTTTGAGGTATTTTCAGTAGACAGAGTTAGGAAATACTTTTTTGTTTCTTAAGAGAATATATGTAGGTTATTTTGATAAGCTTACTCCCCCCGCCCCCCCCCCCCGCCTTTTTTCCTTTTGTATGTCTTACTCTGAAAATCTTATTTCTTAATTCATTAACATCATTAATTACATTTTTTATTTGTTCTTATATGTATGTACACACACATATAGAGAGAATACAGTGTTGTCTCAAACTATCAGTCTCAGTATTCCTGCTAGTAAGGTGATTTAAGATTTCTGTTTTTCTTTTTGTCTTTACTGAATATCTCACTGGGGATATACAGTCAAATGCCTACGTTTTAAAGTCACTTGTAAAAAAAAAATAAAGTCACTTGTAATTTCTCACTGTATGGATAAACCATCTACTAGATATAAAAACAGGTTCGTTTGTTTCGTTTTGCTTCTGATTTTAAGAAATTTGATTTTATTTTATAATTTTGTAAAACATTTATATGGTTCCAAAGTCACCTCAAATACTTTAAAGACAAAATACTTTAGAGAAGTTTAGTTTCCATCCCTGTCTTCCCACCCTTCTCCCTCCCTCTAGCATAGGTGATTGTTTAAAAAACTAGTTTGAGTGTTATTTTTACTAAAGTAGCATATATACTGGTAGTTTAGACCCTCCTTTTCATAAATAAGGCATAGTCTATGTCTGTCTGTGCTTGTGTTTTTAGCTTGATTATATGTCCCAGAGAACATTCCATAGCAGGAAATAGAGAGGTTTCTTCATTTCTTTTATAATACTCCCATTTTGGTGGGTGCACCATAGTTTATTCAGTCATTTTCACCTAGGTCATTTCCAGTTTTTTACTGTTAAAATGATGATGCTGTGAATAGCCTTGTACATATATTAGAGGACATACTTAAAGTACAGAATTTGAGAAAGCACACTAATAAAATATTTTTTCCTTATTTTTAAACTTTGAGCTGAAGGTGGAGGATTGGTTCTTTTATCAGGCTTAAATAACTCATCTTGCCGACCTGAAACTGCACTTGTCTGACAGTTCTCCTGTCCCTCTAGCCCCTGGTAACTGCTCTTCTGTTTCTGTGAATCTGCCTCCTGTAGATACCACGAGTCATACAGTGTTTGTCTCTTTGACTGAGTTACCTCACTTAGCATAATGTCCTCAAGGTTCATCCGTGTGACAGTATTTCCACTGTATTTATATACCACATTGTTCAGCATTTATTTGTCCATGGAGTTTTGGTTGCTTTCACTTGCCCATTGTGAATGGTGCTACTATAAATTAGGGTGTGAAAATAACCTCTTTGAGACAGTGCCTTCATTTTTTTTTTGATATATACCCAGAAGTGGTATTACTAAATCATATGATAGTTTTTAATTTTTTGAGGAACTTCTATATTATTTTCCATAGCAGTTGCAATATTTTATAATCCTACCAGTATAGTCAACATCTCCAATTTTTCTGCATTCCTTGCTTACACTTGTTATTTTCTTTTTCTCTTTGTTTTTGTTTTGTGATAGTAGCCATTCTAATGGCTGTGAAGTGATACCTCATTGTGGTTTTGATTTGCATTTCTCTGATGATTAGTGATCTGAGCATCTTTTCATATGCTTATTGGCTAGCTGTATATCATCTTTGGAGAAAAGTCTATCCACGTCCTTAGCCCATTTTTTAATCAAGTTGCAAATTCAGATTTCTTACCATCACCTGATATTTTTGTTTGTATCTGGGAGAAGACTGTTTAACATAGTCTTAGAATAATTGTGTTAATCTAAAATGTGAAAGGATAAGAATATGTATGAGCTAAATGTATTGCATAATTCTTTTTTTATAGGGCTATTTAGAAACCAAAAAATACTGAGAGAATATAGAGACTTTCTGGGAAATACTAAGGTAAGAATATTTTTCTTTTAATGTTATGTTGAGTATGTGTTTCACAGAAAATCCTAGTATCTGCCCATGATGAAAATCTAGCATGTCTGTGATCCTATTCCAAGGTAGATCTAATCTGCTAAAAAAATACCTTATCTTTCCGTTACCAAATTTACTACCTTATCTTCAAGTGTGCCAGAATACTCTTATTTTCCTTCCTACCAGAAGGAAATTAATATTGGGACCAGTATAGGAAGCGTACCTTTACTGTCCACTTCTTATTTTCTCCTAAGTCCTTCATTGGACTTGGATTCCCAAGAGCTCTTATCAAAGCCACCGACACTTCCATGATGCCACATAGTCATGTTCAGAGTCCACCTTGCATTTAAATTGAGCTGGAGGTGTCTCCTGTCAAGAAGTGAGCACCATACCTGGAGAAAGGGCTAGCTTTGCAAATTGTCTCTTTTCTTCTGACTTAAATTTGAGTCTCTTGCTTCCTTCTTGGAAAATTTAGAAATTAGCAATGATGACAACTCTAGTCATACCTTATTTGATGTGCTTTTCTTTCCCATTCATCTTATTAAAAGCCTCTTAATTTCCGTTTCCCTTGTGAGCCCTGCATTTCTGGCACCCTAGTGCTGCACTGAAGACCTGGATTCTCTTCAGTGGTGGGGCTTTTGTATGTCGTGTGAGTCACTTCTATGCCTTGACAGCCTCTGCCTCTGCCCCTGCCTCTTGCTGTGGAGTAATTTAGGCTGGTGAGATCTGCCTCCTAGGAAGACTTACTGCTAGCTTTATACCTTTTTTGCATGGAGGATCATCAGCACCAGATTTTTGAATAGCAGCTGTTTGACTTCTGAAATCTGTGTCTCTTAGAGCCCTTTTGAGGATTAATACTCATCAGCCTTGAAATGTTATAGATTTTGTATAAAATTTCTAAATTTCTATTATACTTTTTTAAAAAATAGTAATAGAATAAGACTTTACTGTTTTAATTTCCTACTGTTTCCGTATTCCTCCTAGGAACACTCACTCTCTCACTAAAGATGGCTGGTTTCCTTCTCTAAAACGTAACAGGATTATTCATGTTTCCTGGAGTAAAAATACCTTGTTTACTTTTTTTTGGTCTTTTTATTATTTATTATTTTTTATTGGAGTATGATTGCTGCTCAGTGTGTCAGCTTCTGCTGTACAGCAGTGAATCAGCCATGTGTGTAAACACAGCCCCTCCCTCGTGAGCCTCCTCCTCACCCGCCTACTTTGGACCCTTGTTTCTCTCTGATCCAGACACTTCTTACTCTGTTATGTTCTTCATTTTATGGCAGCTCCAATAGTGAAATATATGAGCTCACTATATTTTAGGTTTGGCACAAGCACTCTCTCAATGTTCAGTGTTCTAATTGATACCATTTCTTATCCCTTTAATACATTTTCCCTTTAATAATATTTCTACTTTTTTGTGCCTTTCCTTCTAATCCTAATTCTCTGAATTTCTTGGGATAGTCTTTCAGCTTACTGGAGTGGGTGGCCAATTTCCTCTTCCAGGGGATCTTCCCGAGCTAGGGATCGAACCCAAGTTTCTTGCATCTCCTGCATTGGCAAGTGAATTCTTTACCACTTGCACCACCTGGGATTGAAATGATAGTGTCAGTTTGAAATCACCTGTAACCCTTTGAATATTTTATGCTGATTTTCCTCCTAGTCCTCTGAAATCTCTCCATCTATCTACTATGGATCTGTTGCTTTTTGAGATTTTGCTTCTCTTGCTTCTAGATTTCCTTGGACCTTGTCGGTATTTCTGACCTAATTTTACCAACACATTTTCACCTTTTCTACAACTTTCTTTCTCTCTTTTTTTTTGGCTGTGCCATGAAGCTTACATAATCTTAGTTTTCCAGGACTCCAGCAGTGGAAGAGCCCAGTCCTAACCATTGAACTGTCAGGGAATTCTCTCTGCAACCTTCTTTCAGAGCAATTTGAGCTCAGTGAATCTCTCTTTCCTTATTATAACATTCTGTTATGGTTTAAAAATAACATTTTCCTTCCCTATCTGTCTTGTTTATTCCATATATTTTCAAAACTTTCTTCTAAAGAAATCTTTCTCACCTTCTACCTTAAGTAGCATGTTTTCATATTCTACTGTTCCTATAACAATTTCATTTTTTTCTTTTTCCTGTACTAGCCAAAGGATATGGTATATTCTCATTGTAGTAAAGTGCACAGACACGGGTTTTTGTTTATCAGTAAATGGCATAACTCAGAAATCTGGAGCCACGGTCAGACTTGATGTGTCACTTTAGAGCTTGCAGCTCCCTCTTTTGTCCTGTTGTCCACAGGAGCTTAGTAGGTGCTTTTTAAACCCTAACCTGCAGACCTGACTGCAAAGCATTATCAGAGTGCAAAATAAAAAGAAAAGCATTTTGCTCCCCTAATGCCACATCAGCCTTGTTTTTATCCTTTGTTCACATAAAACTTACTTCCGTCAGAATGTTGGAATGTGCTGTGTACTCTGCCGAAAACTCTCCCAGGTTTCCGCTGGCTGCTTCCTCCCATCGCGGAGCTCCTTTCCCTAGTGCTCTAGTCAGGCAGCCCTCCCGTCGCGCCCCAGCGCTGCTCTCCCCGTCTCTGTCTCAGTTTCTGAGTGGTGTCTGCCACTCCCAGGGGTGGCGGGTCTCCTCCCCTCTCCCTGTGCTAGACAGTGAGGTCTGCGAAGGCAGGGACTCTGTTCTTCCTCTTGTGCTCCGGCATCTAGAACTGAGCCAGGCATGCAGTGCTTGCACAGTAAGTATGTCGTGAATAAACTACATGAGGCAGAATACATGACTCGCTTTAACGGAAAAGTGAAGTACAGCAGTAAGGGTGGAGCAGCCTGAGTATTCTCGGGGGATCGAGGAAGGCTACATAGAAGGGCAGCCCTCGGCCAGATACGGAAGGAGGTGAGGGAAGCTTAGAGAGCTTACAGTGACGTGTGAGAGCCTTACGGGCGAGGAAAGAGCGGGAAAGAAACACAGAAAGTGTAAATTCAAGCAGTAGCCGAAGAGGACTTGACCGAAGGAAAATATTCTCCTGAATACCTTCTCTCCCTGTTTGATTTCCTTTTGTTTTGTTCAGTTCAGGGACTAAACACGGTGTTACCATTTGAGGGCTTCAGTCCTCAGAGAATAGTCAGGAGTTAAAGAGGGCAACAGGCTTACTGGCTTTGGCTGTTCTTGTTTTAAACGTTAAGAAGTTGCTCAACAAATGCAAAATTTTAGGTTATTTCAGTTCAGTATATTTTTATCACTTTATTTCTGTTTTTTAATGTAACCAACTCATAATTTTTCTGGGAGTAGACAGGAAATGAATTACAAGGAAATAAACAGCATTCTGGAAAAGGATCTACATGCACTTTCAATTTCCATCTTCACACAATTTAAAGAGAAAAGTCTAGAGAAAAAGAAATAAGTAAATCTAGTTGTGAAGAGGCATTGATAGACAAGATATTTTCTGGTGTGTCAGAGTCGCATATATATCATCATAGTGCCTTTTTGGAAAATGTTAAGAGTTTTTCTGTTTTTGTTTTTATAGCCACGCTCTAGAACAGCATCAATTTTTTTAAAGGGGCCAGGCAAAGTGGTGATGGTTGCCATTTGCATGTAAGTACTGAAAAATGAACCTTTAAAAATCGAATTCTTTTTAAATAATTAAATAAATAATTAAAATTTAATTCTAAATTTTTAAATTTAGTTATGTTTTTAATGTATATATATAAATGTATAAATTTATTACTTCGTATCTAGATAAAGATAAAAGTGCTATCTGAAATTTTTTCTTCTATTTTCATTGGTGTTTATAGAAATCTTTTTTAAAAGTTGAGTTGGCCAAAGTTACATTCAGAGCAAACCAGGCTGCACTGTGGCTACTGAAGAGCATCTGCCCTCTTTATTTTTCTCCCATTTAACCCTGGTAGAGCATAACTGATACGTTTGCCTGTTTCTTTTCTCCTCTGTCGTCTTGATCTCTATTATTTTGCCTACGTTTTAACCTATTGTACTGAGTGATCTATTTTAGGATGATTATTTAAGAGCATTAATTTGTAGTTCATTAGTTTGTGCTTTTATTTCTAAGATACATATACTACCTGTGTCTGGAATTTTGATGTGGTCTGGAAACAAAGATAAAATACGTAGTTCTTATCGTCAAGGACTGGAGGGGCCCTAGACTTAGAGTCATTTATGATAACACAGATAGTGGCAGTAGGGGTGGAGAGACGTGGCTAGGTTCAGAAAGCATTTAGGAGCACTGGTCAGTGATGCTGCCCAGGTCTCTGGCTTGGACACTCGGGTCGATGCTGTGCTGTCGCTGAGGAGAATGGAGCGCTGGGAGGAAGAGTCAGGGCGGGAGCGAAGAAAGTAATGGGTTCCTTTTTGAATCTGAGGTATTTATAGGGCACCCAAGTAGAGCTGGTCAACAGAAATAATTTTTTTGTCTGTAAAGTGGGATTAGCAGCTAAAGCTTTTTGTATTGGAGGAAAGTAATGTAGGGTATGTATACTGCCTAGCATCGTTTCTGTTACATAATATGCACTTGATGATTATTATTGTTAATATATATTGGTTTGAAGCTCAGGAAGGAGATCTGAATTTGAGATAAAGAATAGAGAGTTATTAGTATATAGGTAATAATTAAAGCCATAGGAATACTTAGGATCACCTGGAGAATGTATGTGTATATACATTATAATGTATGAGGAAGGAAAAGCACTCCTGAATAAGCCTTGAAGAATGCTCACATTTAAGAAATTGGTAGAAGGAAAAAAAAAAGCCTTCAAAAGAGACTGAGGAAGAGTAAAGAGAAAGGTAGGAAGAAAACCAGGAGTCTGGTATAAATCAAGAAGGACAGTATTGTAAAAAGATAGTGGCAAATGCTTCTGTAAGATTAAAGAAAATATTAAAAATGTTTTCAGGAATTTAATAGCAAGAAACAGTATATGGTTAAGAACAATCTTATGAGGTGTTGGTGGCAGAAGCCATTGTTTAGTGGGTTGAAGACCAAATACAGAATGAGGAAAACTGAGACAGCAAGAGCAGATACAATTCTTTTAAGAAATTATATGAAGAGGAGAGGAGTAAAGGGTAGCTGGAAGGGGATGTATAGATCCTCATTTATTTCTTTTTATTTACTTGAAAATTATTTATTTATTTGGCTGCACTGCATTTATTTAGTTGCAGCAGTGGGACCTTTTAGTCGCAGCTTGAAAACTCTTAGTTGCTGCACATAGGAGTCTCTGACCAGGGGTCAAAGCCAGGTCTCCTGCATTGGGAGTGCAGAGTCTCAGCCACTGGGGCACCAGGGAAGCCCCCTGCCCCTGTTTGCTCATTTATAAAATGAGGATGTTATTACATATTAATATTTGTATAATAGTTACAGTAAAACATAATAAGTAACTTAGTGTCTGAGATAAATGCTACTAGTTGTTATTGTTAGAATCTGAGCACAGCTAGCTTCCTCAGGAGATAACCATGTTTGTTTTAGCATTATGATCTTCCAGTATGACCCAGGCTATTTTGTCTGGCCTTGTTTTCACCTCTCGCATCTGCCTGATTAAATAACCTGACCTTCACCAGCGTCATGTCTTTGACAGTGACCTGCTGAACAATATCACGTGTGATCCTCTTTCACCTACCTAAGACACAGCTTCCTTTCTAATTCAATTTCTAATTCCTCTTTTCTCATCAGTTCTTAAAATGTACTTAAGTAATTTGTTTGCACATATCATGCCCCTTTCATTTAAATATTTAGTGAAACCATAATCTATATTCTTCAAATTTATACTCTTGCCTAAAGCATAGTAAACTAGAAATCTGTTTTAACTTACTTTGAACAAAATCGTGTGTGTGAGTATGTATAAATAAACTTTTGGTGGGAATTTTTATCTAAACCTGTGCTAAATTATCTTTTCTTTCTCTCCTAGCAATGGATTAAACTGCTTCTTCAAATTTCTTGCTTGGATTTATACGGGTTCAGCAAGCATGTTTTCAGAAGCAATACACTCTTTATCTGATACTTGTAACCAGGTGAGGGGTAAAAGCTTTCTTATTAATTTAAAGTAACATTTTTTGATATTTTAGTCTAAAAGTTGACATTTTAAAAACTGAATGATTCCTACAGTTGGGTTGTAAAAGAAAATGAAAGGTGTTTTACTTTTGAATGATGACATACAAAGAAGTATGATCATAGTCTTTGAAAACTGATTGTAATGCTTTAAAAGCTTTTAACAATGAAGTATGAGATCATCAGATACTAGATGTTTGGGCAGAGGCTTTTGCAAAAGTGATTCTTACATTAAATAGAAATTTGATTTAAGAATATGAGTTCTTTAACTGTAAGAGCCAGTGGATTTGAGTAAACATATAAAATAGTCACGTGATTGATGAATTAAAATGATCTTCACAATAAACTAGTATTTTGATTTTTTTCCTTGAATTTACAAATGAAAAATAATTTTTATAAAATTAAAATAACTTCTTAGACTCCCTTTAATTCAAATTTTGAGTACTACAAATCTTAGGCCTTTTTTAAGAATACAACATTTCTACTTGTATATCATTTCACATTTTAAAAAACATGGCCTGTTAAAACCTTTTTAGTTTTTATTTGTTTATCCGCCTGTTATATAAGAATGATTTGGGAAAACTTATAACAAAAGACATAGGTACATACAGTAAGAATATTTAAGACAAAGTTAAAAATAATAATAAAATGGTAAGGAGCAGGGAGAGCAATTTTAATAGAAATTAAGTCTGAGAACTCATATAACTCACTGTCAGATAGATTAAAACCTTTTGTAAAAGTAGAGAAAAAAGTAGGGACTTTCCTGGTGGTCCAGTGGCTAAGACTCCACACTCTCAATGCATGGGGCTCAGGTTCAATCCCTAGTCAGGAAACCAGATCCCGCTTGCCACAACTAAGAGCTATCATACTGCAGCTAAAGATCCCACATGCTGCAAAGAAGATCAAGGATCCCATGAGTGGCGCCCAAGACCTGGTGCAGCCAAATAAATATTTTTTTAAAAATTTGTTTTAAGATAAGGAAAAAGTACAGACACTTGGTATTAGTACTAACAATCATTTTCTTAAATTTTTATACTCAGTAATTAATAACTACTATTTATACAATATTTTGCCTGTTGAGTGGAGAGGTGGGTGAGAGAGAAATATATAACACACAGTACCTCTTTTGTTTTCAGTTTGTGTGAACATAAGAAAATTAAAATGTAAAAATAGTACATATTATTAACTTTAGTTATTAGTTGTTACTTAAAACATTGAAGACAATTTTTAAGTGTCCATACTCTGAAATACTATTTAGGGGTTTAAAAGCATGCAGAAGGGGGACTTGCATTGCATTCCAGTGGTTAAAACTTCATGCTTTCACTACAAGAGTCACGGATTTGATCCCTGGTTGGGGAACCAAGATCCCACATGTCAAGTGGCACAGCCAATAGATAAATAAAAGCATGTGGTAGATAGCTATGTATTGATCTGGAATAATAATCATATGACTGAAAAATCAAGTTGCAGAACATATGTACATAACTTATGTTTCCAGCCATGATGGACACATGGGGGTAGACTTAGTCTTTTGCTATAAACAGCTAAAAAACTATACAAAGTATATTTAACAATATTTTCAAACATTGGACATTAGCAGTGCAAGACTGTGATACCTGAGGAAGGGGAACAGGTGAATTAAACTCTATGATCTCTCTGATTTTTTGCTTGGAGGCACTTTTGGGATAACGGAGCAGGGTGGGTTACCCATCATTGAGTTGAGAAGGTAGAAATTAGGGTTCAGTGAGTCTGAGGTGGCTAGAAATTACAAGGCAGATTACACAGAGGAGGGAGCCATGCAGAGAAGAAGCTGCAGGAGTCTACGTAGGGTTTTCCTTGAGTTGAATCTTTGCTGAGGTTTTGTTGCACATGTATCAGGTAAAGCACCATGAGACTAGGCAGAGAGCCAGCAGGGAACATTAACCTGAGTAATCCCTGGAGCTCACAAAGGGCTTGGATTAAGTGCTGACATTCTAAGGTTGAAAGTTCTGACTGATTACCCAGGCCAACAGAAGGCTTAGACTTTGGTAGTAGGGCTAAATTATCTTAGTTGTAAAGTTTTAGTAGAACCTTTCTAACAAAGCTCTAGAGGATCATGCTGATTTGCAAGTAACTTAATTACGTGCCAGAATGAAGCCCTACACTTATTAAAAGGAAGACAACAAATTCCAGACATGCAGTATAACGTTCATGGTGTTCAGCACCTAATAAAAAAAATTTGTATTAGACAACCAGGAAGCAAAAAATTTGACATTTAACCAGGAGAAAAATCAGTCAATAGAAACAGACTCAATTGACATATGCTAGAATTAGCACACAAGGATAAATGGCCATTAAAGATACATTCATATTATGTATCAAAAAGAAAATATGAATATGGTAGATGCCCAGTATGCTATGAGATAGCTGGATGGCATCACTGACTTGATGGACATGGGTTTGAGTAAACTCCAGGAGTTGGTGATTGACAGGGAGGCCTGGCGTGCTGCGATTCATGGGATTGCAGAGTGGGACACAACTGAGCGACTGAACGGAACTGAATGGAAAGAGAAATGGAAGACAGAAAGAAGAACCAGATGGAAATTTTAGAGCTGAAAAATATATCTGATGTGAAAAATCCAATGCATAGAATTAAGAGCAGATTAAACTTTGTGGAAAGCATGATCAGTAAACTCAAGTAAACATATGACTGCAGAAAGCATACATACTAACACTAGAGTGAAAAAAGACTTAAAAAAAAATGAAGGGAGCCTTAGACATGTGGGACATTATCAAGAGAATTATATCAAACATGTAAGGAAGAAATAATAACCAGTAGTATACAGACTTTCAAATACAGAGGAGAAGGAAACACTTTTCATTCCCTCTAATAAGGCTAGCATAACCCTGATTGTTTGCTGTTTAATTGCTAAGTTGTATCTGACTATCTTGCAACCCCAAGGACTGTGGCCTGCCAGATTCCTCTGTCGTGGGATTTTCCAGGCAAGAATACTGGAATGGGTTGCCCTTTCCTTCTGTAGGAGATCTTCCTGACCGAGGGTCCAATCTCCTGCATTGGCAGGTGAATTCTTTACCACTAGGCCACTAGGGAAGACCACCTTAACCCTGATGTAAAACCTTAAAGATACTGCAAGAAAAAAATATGGACCCATATCTCTCATTAACATAGATGTAGATATCCTTTAGATATAATCAAATTGAATCTAGCAATATATAAAAATGATAATACATCATGATCAAGTGAGTATTCTAGGAATGCAAAGTTAGTTTGATATTCAGAATCAGTAGAAGATTAATATACAAAAATCTGTTGCATTTCTACTGTCAACAAACAAATGGAGAATGAAATTTTTAGTAAATTCCATTTATAATATTAAATACATAGGAGTAAATTTAGCAAAAGATGTGTAAGATTTTAACACTGAAAACTTAAAATATAACTGGAGGAAGTTAAGACCTAAGGAAATTGATAGAGATACTATGATCATGGATTGGATTACTGCATTAACATGTCTGATTGCCCTAAATTAATTTACAGATTTAATATAATCCAGCAGACTTTTTTTTTTCGGTAGAAATTGACAAACTGATTAAATTCTAAAATTTATATGCAAATGTAAAGAACCTGGAATATTCAAAGCAATCTAAAAAAGTTTTTTGGAGGATTTTAAGACTTATTTCAGAGCACAATAATTAAGACAGTAGGGAATTCCCTGGTGGCTCAGACTGTAAGAATCCGCCTGCAGTCAGGAGAGACAGGTTCCATCCCTGGGTCGAGGAGATCCCCTGGAGAAGGAAATGGCTACCCACTCCAGAATTCTTGCCTGGAGAATTCCATGGGCAGAGGAGCCTGGCGGGATACAGTCCATGGGATCACAGAGTCGGACACGACTGAAGAACTAACACTTTGAAGGTCTTGGCATAAGGACTGACAGATCAGGAGAACAGAGGAGAGGGTCCAGCAGTTACCTCGTCAGTTGATTTTTGACAAAGGCACCAAAGCTGAAGAAAAGAAACTCTTCAACAAATGGTATATGGGGGAAATGGGTATTCACATGAGTGAAAAACAGAGGACCTCGGCTTATACAAATGCCTTCATGCTTTATACAAATTTAAGGTGGACCCAAAAGTACCAGCTAAAACTATGAAAATACTAGAAGAAAACCTAGGAGAATATCTTCTAGACCTTTGGCTAAGCAGAGATTTCTTAAACAGGACACAGAAGTAGAACCATAAGATAAGAAAAACTTCATTAGAATTAAAAACTCTTACTAAGGACGCTTTTAAGACAATAAACAGGCAAGTTGCAGATAGGGAGAAAATACTGGTGAAGCTTATAATATGACAAAAGACTGGCATCCAGGATAAATAAAGAACTTCTGTTTTGTTGTTCAGTTGCTAAGTCACGTGTGACTTTGCGAGCCCACGGACTGTAGCGCACCAGGCTTCCCTGTCCTTCACCAGCTCCCGGAGTTGCTAACATTCACGTCCACTGAGTCAGTGATGCCATCCAGCCATCTCACCGGCTGCTGCCCTCTTTTGTCTTTACTCTTTCCCAGCATCAGGGGCTTTTCCAGTGAGTCAGCTCTTCACATCAGGTGACCAAAGTATTGGAGCTTCAGCTATAACTCAGTATTAAAAAGAAAATCTGATTTTTTTTAAAGGCTGAAGATTTGAAAGGTACTTCACAAAGATACATGCATGTAGTTGATGGACACAAGGAGGTGTTCAGCACTATTCATCATCAGGAAATGGATACTGACACCCAGACAGGACCTCTCTACACATCCACTATAATGATTAAAATTTAAACGCCTGACAGGCAGATGTTGGGTTAAGCTGTAGAGCACCCAGACCTTTTAGATATTGCTGGTGGAGTGTAAAATGTTACACAGATACAAACCGTACAGTCGTGTCTGACTCTTGGCAACCCCGTGGACTGTGGCCCACCAGACTCCTCCGTCCATGGGATTCTCCAGGCAAGAATACTGGAGTGGGGTGCCATTTCCTTCTCCAGGGGATCTTCCCAACCCAGGGATCGAACCCAGGTCTCCCGCATTGCAGGCAGACGCTTTAACCTCTGAGCCACCAGGGAAGCCCGTAAAATGTTACAACCACTCTTAAATTAGTCAGCTTCTTGTAAACATATGTCTATTGTTGGACGCAGCAGTTCCCCTCCTAAATATTTAACCAGGAGAAATGGGAACAAAGGTCCACAAAGACTTGTGTAAGAATGTTTATAGCACTGTAAAGGTGCTGTAGTGGACAGAAAATTGGGATCAGCACGAATGTTCATCAACAGTGGAATAAACAAATTGTGGTGTACTCATACAATGGAATATTATCTAGCAATAAAAAGAAAAAAATGAAATTCTTGTCTGTAACAGCATATTTGCATCGCCAACAGTATGTTAAATAAAAGATGGCAAATACAAAAGAGTAGTAATTGCATGATTCCATTTACATTAAGTTTTAGAACTTTGACTTTAATTTTTGGAGAACAGGATTAGTGATATCTTATTTTTATAAGAATAAATACGGCCCATATTAAATTTATAGAACTTCTGATATCTCACACTTCATTGCACAGCCAACCTGAACATTAACTATTTTAAAAATAATTGAACACTCACTGACTATTTTGTAAACATTATAAACACACACATATATAGTGTGAATTGATAATGAGTATTTCAATTTTAGTATACCAGTTTTTAAATTATATATTCTTAATTTACTCTCATTCTCTTAGTTTAATTTATTGAAAAGCCGTCATTTGTTTTAAGTAGTTTAACCCTGTTTTCCTTTAGAATCAAGTAGAAAAAAAATTTGTAATATTCTTTGTTTTTAGGATAGAATTTCCAGTATCAAAACTTAAATCTGGTATTTATTTGTTTTAGTCATTTTCAGGGTGGTAAAATCTCCATATATTTTACAAAAGAAAATGTTTCTATTAAATGCATGGTAACCTACAGAGAAACCTCAACTGTGAAGAATTTGGTTATCTTAAAAGTTTACCTATTTGCTACCATGCTGAAAAAATGAAAAACCCCCCAGCTTAGTCGAATAAAATTACATATTCACTCAGAGGTTTTGTATTTTTATTAGATAAATAATTTTAATAAGGTAATCTTCAGATTTCTAAATTTACATCAAATTAATAGAAAAGATACTTAGTGTAAACATGATACTGAGCAGTTCCAGTGAATCAGTCTTTTTTAACAAAAGATATGATCAAAAAAAGATATAATCAAACATATCAAATAAACAAAGGAAGAAAAGATGAAGGCAAGGGAGGAAGGAGAGAAAGATGGTAACCAATATAAAAGACATTTTTTTCATGCAAAATTTTGTCATTTTGTCATGACTTTTTTTCCGTAAAGAAATAAAATTTTTGTTGTAATTAGTCTTCCGTCTTTATTTCCTCCTTCCGTACTCCGGACAGTCACTGCAGTGTGTACACTGATACCTGTACTTCATGCACATAGTTTTGGAGCTTTACTGAAAATGTAAATGTGTCATAGAATAGAATAGTCCCTCAGTCATGTCTGATTCTTTGCGAACCCATATCTGTAGCCTGCCAGGCTCGTCTGCCCATGGAATTCTCCAGGCAAGAAAATGAGTGGGTAGCCATTCCCTTCTCCAGGGGATCTTCTCCACCCAGAGATCAAACCCAGGTCTCCTACATTGCAGGCAGATTCTTCACCTTCCAAGCCACCAGGGAAGCCCAAATGTATCATGTGTATACACAAATTGTACTCTTTAAATGTTTTATTTGTTCAGCTTATACAAGTTATTCTTCCTGTAAAACATTAGGTATTACAGGCTACCCTAACCCTGCTTAGACATGAGTTCTTTCAGGCTTTTCCCTGTGCTTTACATTGTATGTTGTTACAAACAATTACAAAGCACGAGTTCTTTTGTACATTGTTTCTAAACTTGCTTTTTTTCCTTTCACTGAATGTTACGTGTTGGAGCTTTCAGCATGTCAGCATAGAGAGCTCTATCCCAACGCTATTCTTTTACACTGAGGTGGAGGAAGTCTACTGTTTGGTTGTACCATGATTTATTTTGCCATTCCTCATTGAAGAAATTTTAGGTTGCTCTCTTATTTCTCATCTTTATAAGCAGTGGTGGTTTTTTTTTTGGTGTCAGACTTTTTTTTCCCCATTTATTTTTATTAGTTGGAGGCTGACTACAATATTGTAGTGGTTTTTGCCGTACGTTGACATAAGCAGTGTTTTTTAAAGCCCTTTCTGTTCATCGTTATGGCTCAGCGGTAGGCACTGGAAACCAGAATTGCTGGGTCAGGGGCCTGCGTGTGCTCAGCGTCTGTTCTCAGCCTGTGTCCTCCAGGCTGGCTTAACCTCATCACACTCCCTGTCTTGCTAATGACCATTCGCTTTTCTTCCTTCCATAGGCCTTACTCGCATTGGGCATCAGTAAGTCTGTTCAGACACCAGATCCTACTCATCCGTAAGGACTCTGTCTTTATTATGTTTTCATTTGTTTTGCCAGTAAGTCATTGAATTATAGATAATGTCCTGAAGTTTTATGTACCTGCAGCTTTGTGTTAAAGATTTGGTCCTTTCTTCTGCTGTAGTATCTAAATTGCAGGATTCAGCTGTTGTGTCAAATTCAAGATCTAATTTGAAAATGGAGTTCAAATTATTTTTATTCTTTGTAATGTAACATAAGGATCTTGTCCACTTTGTATTTGATAATTAATAACAAAGCACATATTTTGATCTTGGAGTTGTTTTAGTTGGTCAAAGGAAATACATATATTTCATGAACTAATAGGCCACTCTTAAATTTTAGTGATAATTTCTATTAAATTTCTATTAAATTACATTAAATGTGCTTAATGTATTTTAATCCCCTTATTGTCATTTGGAGGTAGTATTGTTAATGTTTCAAAATGACTTATTTTTAAAGGAAATGTGCTCTAGCACATATTGTTTTGAATTATATTAGTTATTTGATACAAAGACTTGCTACTGCTTCTACTAATATAACCAGTTAAAATTTTTGGATTCTACATGTGTTTTTTTCTTTTTTTAATAAGCTTCAGTAATAGAATTTGAGAAATCAAATTTGCCTTAAGGCAAAAGAAGTACACTTTTATTTCTGTATAGGAATCTGCCTCTGTGCTTTATACATCTTGAAATCCAGACACTCCTGTTTTCTTATAAATAATAGCATATTTTGAATATCCTGTAACTGTCAGTAAGGTTGTATAGGGAACAGCTAGCTTTTGAGTCTGCTAATTACACATGATTACATGATTATAGCATTTTACTATGTCAAAAAAATTTTTTTCCGACCAGTTTTATATACCAAAAATTGTAAAACAGGGTGAAATTGAAAATTTTTAGGTGTGTAGATTTCATAAGATATTTTCAACAATCTACTTTAGTGCTGCCTGATAGAATTTTCTACAATAATAGGGATAGTTTTGCATGTCTGTTCAGTATGCTCGTCACTAAGCTGCATGGGGCTGTTGAGCACTGGAAATGTGGCAGGTGCAATCGAAGAGTTATGTTAAAATTTTAGTTAGTTTTACTTAATTTACATTTAAATAGTCTTATGTAGCTAGTGACATATTGGATAGTGCACATCTACATAATTAAAAATTTCAGTAAGAATATACAAATTCCTTGAAACACATAAAATGAAAGTAATGCTATTTATTTTAGATTTTAAATTATATTAAATATTTATAGTTTATGTGGGGAAAGCTTTAAGAGAATGTTAATTTTTCTAAATCAAGCTTACAGAACACTGTCACATCTATAAACTGTTAATTTCCTATGGTAAGATTACATATTTGCAAAAGGAATTAAATAAAAACAATTCTAATTAGGATTCCCAGCAAGAATGCTGGAGTGGGTCACCGTATCCCACTCAGAGGGTCTCCCCACCCCAGGGGCTGAGCCCGTGTCTCTCACGCCTCCTGTTGACAGCAGATCCGTTACCACCGCGCCGCCTGGGGAGCCTTTACATTAAGGCTCTGGTTCAAGTTTGCATCTGCTCTAGGGGTGCC
Organism: Odocoileus virginianus; assembly: GCF_023699985.2. NCBI lineage: Eukaryota > Metazoa > Chordata > Mammalia > Artiodactyla > Cervidae > Odocoileus > Odocoileus virginianus. The sequence continues at coordinate 5,336,859 of NC_069694.1, read as the reverse complement.
ATGTTTGAATTTGGGGGTAAATTCCCAGAAACTTGTGTTATCAGTGAGTGATTCTTTCCCTCTTACATTATCTCATATTTTTAAATTTATTACTCATTATTGTATTGGTAGATACAGTAATACAAAGTAATGCACATGTTGACCAAAGACTCTTAAAAAAATAATTGAGATTTAACAAAAAAGTTGTCATCAAATATCGAGAAAACTGAATGTCTTAGTCTTTTAATAATAGTAGTGAGTTACTGTGTGTAAATTCTACAGAATTGGCAAAAAGTATCTAGCATCAAATTATAGGTGATATAAATTATGTAAGGCAGTATTGAATTAGAAACTTCATTACAAGGAAATTGAAATGTTATCCTCTTCATTAAACATCTGAATACATTTTAAAAATAAATTTTATCTGTTTGCGGTATTTAAAATTGCTGTAGTAAATCAAAGCAAATTATAAGAAAGAGGGATTAGCAAATACCTGAATTAAATCACATGCACTTTATTTTTATATAGTTTCAAAGATCATGCAGTTTTTTCCACTTTATATTTTACTTTCTGATTAGATTTGAGTTTAGCACTTACCTTTTACTTACCTATAAAATCATAACATCTTGATACTGTAACAGGTTTTTCTTCATTGAACTATTAAACATTTTGGATGGAAATCATTTATATTTCTTGTAAACTATTTTTTATTTTTCAGGTATGGATTTTCAAATATGCGCTATATTGCTTCACTAATTAGTGGTGTTGGTATTTTCATGATGGGTGCAGGATTATCTTGGTACCATGGAATCATGGGACTGCTCAATCCTCAACCAATAGAATCTCTTCTATGGGTAATTTTCTCCTTCCCTTCCCCCTCAGTTTTAAAGTAGTATAAAGTAACAAGTACAGTAGAATGCCTTTGTTATATTAATGTTAAAGATTGGGACTAAATATACCGTCTTGACTGTAATATAGGATTATGTACCTGTGTGTGTTGTTTAGGATGTGACTGAACCTGACCTCTAAATCCCTGTGATGTTGAGCAAGAGTATCTGTTTAGGTACAGTCGTTAAGCACTGCATCCTTGGTTAAAACTTTGGACAGTTCTATTAATTTCTTCCGTTACTAAAAGCAGAAAAACTAGACGACCTCTGTTGCGTTTTAGTACTGAGCATAATCTGTCAGTAGTTAAAATATCCCTTCCCTTGTAGTAGTCACATGTGAGAATTTCTCCTAAAGCGTCTTCTTCCCCACATTCCGGTGGAGCCTCCCCTGGGGGAGTGGGTGTGTGGCTGCCTTCTCTATGTTCGCCCCTGAGGGCTTCGGTTCCTCTCTCCTGCCCCCGGGCGCCTCTGGCAGCGCTGAAGGTAGAGACGGGCACCGGCTTCATCTGGCACTGGCGTCTGCTGGCCTTCGTAGAGACCTGTGGCTGTCTGTTTTCTTCTCATGGGAACTTCCTGGAGGTTACCCTGCTTGGCAGCTGAGACAACAGCTCCCGCGACAAGTGCAGATTGGTCCTGTGGCACCCCTGTCGGCTTTTGTATCTCACGGTGTAGTTCCAGGCTGTTTCTGCTGATGTTGCCAGTAAGATTCAGTGGAAGGAGCCTAAAATTGAGATAGGAAAACCTGTATTCTAGTTCTTATTCCAATATTCTTTCCATGTACTCAAGCAAATCACATAGCTTTGGGAAATCTTACTTTCCTTAACAGAATGAGGAGAATGTTGAAGGGGGTTCAAAATTTTTAAACCTCTATTTCAGGGAAGGCTGGGGTTCCAGAAATTCTATATTTGAATTTTTAAATTTCATATAAAATTTTTCATTTGAATTTCATATAAAACTTTAAAAAAATCTTGTCTTTTTTTTTCTGCATGTCTTGGACTAAAGCACAAAGCTGTTCTTGATCGTTCAGTTCAGTCGCTCAGTTGTGTCCGACTCTTTGCCACCCCATGAACCACAGCACACCAGGTCTCCCTGTCCATCACCAGCTCCCGGAGTCCACCCAAACCCATCTCCATTGAGTTGGTGTTGCCATCCAGTCATCTCATCCTCTGTCGTCCCCTTCTCCTCCTGCCCTCAATCTTTCCCAGCATCAGGGTCTTTTCAAATCAGTCAGCTCTTCGCATGAGGTGGCCAGAGTATTGGATTTTTGGCTTCAACATCAGTCCTTCCAATATGAACACCCAGGACTGATCTTCCTCATGATGGACTGGTTGGATCTCCTTGCAGTCCAAGGGACTCTTAAGAGTCTTCTCCAGCACCACAGTTTAAAAGCATGAATTCTTCAGCGCTCAGCTTTCTTTATAGTTCAACTCTCACGTCCATACATGACTACTAGAAAAACCATAGCCTTGACTAGACGGACCTTTGTTGGCAAGGTAATGTCTCTGCTTTTTAATATGTTATCTAGGTTGGTCATAACTTTCCTTCTAAGGAGTAAGCGTCTTTTAATTTCATGGCTGCAGTTACCATCTGCAGTGATTTTGGAGACCAAAAATGTCTGCCACTCTTTCCCCATCTGTTTGCCATGAAGTCATGGGACCAGATGCCATGATCTTAGTTTTCTGAATGTTGAGCTTTAAACCAACTTTTTCACTCTCCTCTTTCACTTTCATCAAGAAGCTCTTTAGTTCTTCACTTTCTGCCACAAGGGTGGTGTCATCTGCATATCTGAGGTTACTGATATTTCTCCCGGCAATCTTGATTCCAGCTTGTGCTTCCTCCAGCCCAGCATTTCTCATGATGTATTCTGCATATAAGTTAAATAAGCAGGGTGACAACATACAGCCTTGACGTACTCCTTTTCCTACTTGGAACCAGTCTGTTGTTCCATGCCCAGTTCTAACTGTTGCTTCCTGACCTGCATACAGATTTCTCAAGAGGCATATCAGGTGGTCTGGTATTCCCATCTCTTGAAGAATTTTCCACGACTTATTGTGATCCACATAGTCAAAGGCTTTGGCATAGTCAATAAAGCAGAAATCGATGTTTTTCTGGAACTGTCTTGCTTCTTCGATGATCCAGCAGATGTTGGCAATTTGAACTCTGGTTCCTCTGCCTTTTCTAAAATCAGCTTGAAGATCTGGATGTTCACGGTTCACATGTTGCTGAAGCCTGGCTTGGAGAATTTTGAGTATTACTTTACCAGCATGTGAGATGAATGCAATTGTGCAGTAGTTTGAGCATTTTTTGGCATTGCCTTTCTTTGGGATTGGAATGAAAACTGACCTTTTCCAGTCCTGTGGCCACTGCTGAGCTTTCCAAATATGCTGGCATATTGAGTGCAGCACTTTCACAACATCATCTTTTAGGGTTTGAAATAGCTCAGCTAGAATTCTGTCACCTCCACTAGCTTTGTTCGTAGTCATGCTTCTTGATATCTTTATCTAATTCAAGAGTGTCTGCGATTGTAAGGAAAATGGTATTATTTTCCTCCCCCAAATTGATTACTGTGTATAACTGCTGATGCATCTGAATCAGGACTGAGAAAGAATTCTCTTGATACTGGGCATCCAAACAAAATTGAGAATTAACTGGGTATGGTTGGGGATCTTACTGTACCCACAACCCTAGATTTCAAATGTTTGTGTTCATTTTGAAGTTAAAAACTTTTTTTACCAATTAAGTAATAATTCTTTTATATCATGAATTAACTTAGGTCATGGTATAACATTCTACTCTGTGTGTGTGTATATGTGTGTGTATATTACTCTTCCAGGTATTAAAAAGTGAGATGGTCATCAAATTTTAACTCTCGTTTCTTCTTATGAGACACCATGTATCTCATTGTCCTCATTTGAACTATTTCCCATCAAAATCCTTATCTGATTGGGATTGAATTGATGTTTCCATCCATTAAGCTTATTACACATGGACTGTTATATAATTCTTTAGTGAAATGTTAACTTTTGCTTTATTTTAATATTTATTTCCTAGGCATACTGTATTTTAGCGGGATCATTAGTATCTGAAGGAGGTACGTACTATCCCAGAATTTTGTTATTCTTAATAATCTACAGTCCATTTTTATAGTTTGCTATTAATAATAAGTTCTCTTGGTTAAAGAAAACTGTAGAAATAGGAATAAAGTTTTGTCTCCTTTGAGGGAGGAAATTCTTTGTATAATGTACTATGTTGATTCCTATAATGGATGGGGCCAAATTTGGAAAAGCTGTTTTTGTTCTTGTTCTTAAGTATCATATCATGCTCAGAACATTTGAAATGGAGTATAAAAACATAACTATATACTGAGTTTTTAAGAATCAGGCTTTAGTAATGTTAACCAGGGAAGACTGTCCCTTTTTGTGGTATGAGTATTTTTAAGCTTTTGAAAGTTTGAGCTATAGCAGTAATATGACAGGGAAGTGCTAATACCATTCATGAAACTGCCTAATCTGCTGCTCTACTTAAAGTATGTTTACTTCTGAAACATTGTCATTTTCTATGCATTATCCCTTCATCTTTGACATTCTTGTAAAATGTTGATAATACCACCTGCCTCAAAAGGTTGGGGGTCTCAAAAGTGATTGTGCTTAGCGTGGTACCTGACAACTAACCCCATAGACAGTAACCTGCACCAGGCTCCTCCATCCATGGGATTTTCCAGGCAAGAGTACTGGAGTGGGTTGCCATTTCCTTCTCCAGGGAATCTTCCCGACCCAGGGATCGAACCCAGGTCTCCCGCATTGCAGACAGATGCTTTACCGTCTCAGCCACCAGGGAAGTCCTAATAAATTAAGGTTCTTGTGACAGTAATGATATTTAAATTATGGTAGCTGAAATTTTATTATAAATGATTAACTGGCAGTCTTGATAATGGCTAGTTTAATATAGAACTTCTCCTATTGATAGCTCTTAGATAGCATTAAAGCATTGTGCCTATTTATTTATCTTTTGAGATGCCATCTTTAAAGTTTGGAGGCATGAAGTTTCTTCCATCTGATATGAGTGCTTTTCTTTCAGCAACACTTCTTGTTGCTGTAAATGAGCTTCGTAGGAGTGCTCGGGCCAAAGGAACGTCATTTTACAAGTATGGTATGTACTTTAGAAATGTAGGTGTATTATATCATCATCTTTATTTGCCTAAAATCACCAAGTACTGTTGCTTTGTTCCACATAGATGTGCACAAAATATGTCTCAATGTCTTCCCTATGTGGCTTGTAGTGTAATTTGAATAGGAGTGCTTTATATTTGGTTTTAACTTACGTGGACTACAGTATTTCTGTATATGCTTATGTAACTTGAGAAAGTAATTTGACTCTAAATATCAGTTATTGTTAACATTTAAATCAAGTAATTATGTTTATATTGAACAGTTTTAAAAGTCAGGATCTCATGCATTTTTAATTTTTTTTTTTTATGGCCATTGTGCACAACCTGTGGGATTTCAGTTCCCCAGCAAGGGATTTAACCTGGGCCATAGCAAGTGAAAGCCTATAATCCTAACTGCTAAGCCACTAGGGAACTCCCTTTTAATTCAAATTAAATTAAGTTAATGGACATTTTATGTTGCCTGATAATATCAAATTAAAATTTCAAAAGTTTCTTTTCTTGTCTCTACCACAATGATTAAGTAATGGAGAGTCGTGATCCTAGTACAAATGTCATATTACTGGAGGACACTGCAGCGGTGTTGGGAGTGACAATAGCAGCCACTTGCATGGGCCTTACCTCCATAACAGGTAAATATTTCTCGGATTACGAGTGATTTGTTTGTACTACTTAAATAATCCTTTAATATGTGGGAATTTTCCTTTATATCATTGAAAAAGTTTAAACCAGTAGATTGTTAAATGTGAATTTCATACTAACCGTTTGTTTTTATAAGACAAGTAAGACAGTAAAAGTATTCAGATTTCTGAGTTAGAAATTTCTCTTAGAAATAAAGAAAACTGCTAATAGAGCATTTCTATAATGCTCTAAACCTTTCTAGCTGTGACTTAGTAAATTACACAACTATTCAGAGCTTTAAGTTCTTTATGTGTAGAGATATTGGTAATACTTGTGCTAGTGACCTTACAGGTTTGAGATAATATATGAGAAAGAACTTTAATAAACTCTAAAGTTTAAAATAAATACACATTGTGGCTTACCCCTTTGTCTTTTTCCGCTATTAGTGCCAATAATAACTGCTCTTGCTCTGCCGTCTCCTTGATTCTTCAGTTTCCTCCATCCTCACTCTGGCAGCTAGTTAAATGTTTTTAAGGCCAGTGCAGCACAGGTGAATAAGAAGACAGAAAAACCATTTTATTTTTATTTTCTAAAATAAATGAATCAATTATTATGAAGAAACTCAATTTCTGAGGTTGGAATTCTCTTGGAACGGTATTTCCATTCATACCTGTTTGTCCTAGCATATTTAAAATATTTTAGGTGATGAGCTTCCACTGTTCTGCAGCGTTAACATAGTCTGAAGTATGAATAGATTTTTCTCATTTTGAATGTGCATATTGAGACTAAACCAGCATTTTATGATGTTCACTATGATCCAAAATATTCCTAAATGTTTTGATTGTTTTTCTAGTTGACCTTACCATTTTAGACACTTTTTAGACATAAATAATTTCTTAGCAAAATGTAAGGCTTAAGGAAAGTATGACTTGATGAATAGGTCAACTTTTAATAGAGGGATAGGATGGGATCAGGGGTGGGAGGGAGGTTCATAGGGAAGGCATATACATACTTACGGCTAATTCATGTTGTTGTATGGCAGAAACCAGTACAATATTGTAAAGCAATTTTCCTCCAGTTAAAAGTAAATTTAAAAAAATCAAGATAAAGGAAGATCTCTTTCTACCAAGTATGTTTTATTATATCCTTCATTAAAAAGTTTCACAATAATTTTTATTTAATTACTTAAGTCATTTACATTAAGTGACATGCCCGGAAATAAAATATTTTCCAGCTAATAATTCTGTTTATTATTATTGTCATTCAGTTATTAATACTGTATATTTGAAAATAAAAATAATTAAGTTTATATTTCTAAAGAAGAGCAGTATTTAATTTGAAACTCTATAATTACAAACTTCCTAATGGATTATGTTTTACAAGTGGATCATATTTGTACACTTTAGTAGTACAAAATAAGTCATGCCTTTTTAGTGTTATATTTTGACTACATGTTAATAAAACTAATGTAAATTGAGGGGTTTTTTTTTAGTAAAGCATGTATATTAAGCATTAAGGTAGTTAAATTTAATACTGACATTTGATCTATGGAATAAAAGGCTTAATTTATAAAAACCTTGCATGTAAAATTTATTATAGAGATTTAAAGTATAATATTTATTGATGTCTGTTAATAAATATTAACCTATACATTCAAAGATACTAAGTCACCTCTTCTTATTGGTTCTGGAAGAGAATAAAGTCCTAATAACCTAGTGCAAACTTTACAATTAGAATCATCTGGAGGGACTGGGAACGCATAGAATGCTAGACCTCTGCTCCAGAGTTCTGATTTAGAAGGTCTTGAGCGAGACCTGACAGTTTGCATTACTGCCAGGTCATCTAGTGATGCTGATGCTACTACTGGTCTTAGGACTGCATTTTGAGAACCGCTGCTTTAAGGTAGCCAGCAGATGAAATGAACTTCCATTTTCTTTCTGCTTTCTTTTTGTGTATCTAAGAACGTTACTACCTATGTATCATTCTTGGTTGAAAGAGATAAAAGTGCCTGGTACATATTTTTTTATATGGCTTAAATCTTTCATAGAACCTTTGTAAGACAAAACACAGAAATTTTTTTTTAGCTGTTGGTCCTACAGTTATTTTGTCAACTAGGAAAAGTGCTACCGACATACCAAAAAAGAAATGGACTCTTATTACTTTAGTATATATATATCATGTCTCTAATTTGAAAATGCTCTGAACCCTAACCCATGTGACCTGGTGCAAAGAATGGATCATAAGTAATTAAACTGCATAATACTCTTTTATGTAATATGTGGCAAGTTGTAGCATTCTTCTTTTGTAGAATAGTAAAACTATTAGAAGAAAGTCATTAAAGGAATTAGGAATGAATTTCAAGTCCCTTGACTTACTAATTTAGGTTCTTTGCTCCCTAAAGCTCATTGAAATAGAACATGTTAATTTACTGACTTCTTACGTGCTTTTGTTTAGGCAACCCAGTGTATGACAGCCTAGGCTCTTTGGGTGTGGGCACCCTGCTGGGCGTGGTCTCAGCGTTCCTCATCTACACCAACACAGAGGCGCTCTTGGGGCGATCCATCCAGCCAGAACAAGTACAGCGGCTTACTGAACTCCTGGAGAACGATCCGTCAGTAAGGTCAGCTTATTCCAGTGATGCTGTTAAAGTTTAGAGAAATATATTAAGAAATAGAAATGCTTGTTTTATAAGTTCTTCCAAAAGAAGTTTTGCATCCCTAGCTTTCAGAACTTTTTAATCTACTAATTTGCAGCATTGCAACCTTACAAGAAAGCAAGTGAAAGCATTTAGCAAACTCCCCGAGTTTCCTTTTAAATCTTATCTTTAATTTTTCTAATAAGGAACAGTTAGATGATTTAATGGGAACAGAAGTTTGCAAAGTATTTGACTGTTTAATGTGGAACCACTTATATGAAATCTTCATATTTATATGTGCCTTATATTTTTATAATGATTACAAATTGAATATGTATTTTTAAAAACTTATTTGACTGCACTGGGTCTTAGCTACAGCATGTGATGTCTAGTTCCCAGACCAGGACTGCATTGGGAGCTTGGAGTCTTTAGCCACTGGACCACAGGGAAGTCCCCGCAAATTGAATATACTGAAGTTAAAAAATTTTTATTCATTGGGATATGACTACCAAATTGAATATAATTTATTTTTTTTTAGTATATAGACATTTTAGCTTATTTTAAGTGTTTTTCCTTATAATCTTTATCTTTGAATGATAAAGAGTTGAAGATTTAAGAGATAATCAGAAGAGATAAAGTGTTCTGATAGACCTTAGTGAACTTAAGCAGTAGTATAGTTTCAGAGTGAAGGGGAAGGAACAATCCTTTAAAATTCTAATTTTCTACTACTTACCTACACACACACACACACACATATATATATATATATATATATATTTAACTTTAAGAATGTGTTTTTCTTGTGTTATAATTAAAATCTTTAAGTTCAGTCTTTTAAGAATGACCTCTATATCTGCATCACTAAAACAAATGAGTATGTGATTATTGTATTTATATTCTACGCCCTGCATGTTTATTCTTAAAAAGTAGTTCCCTACTAGATCAAGATCAGAAGTAGAGCATGTTTAGAATCAATACTAGGCTTAGTGGCTTCATGTGAGACTCTCCATATTAATGTCCTTTTCTTGTGGTGCTTTTGTCTACTTTTAGTATCATGGTAACATTGACTTTATAAAGTGAGTTGGGAAGTGTTTCCTCTCCTCTTCTAATTTTTTTAAATGAGTTTGTAAAACAAATTATTATGATTTCTTCTTTAAACGTTTGGTACAGGTCAGCAGCGATGCCATCTGGGGACGGGCTCTCTGCGTGGTCCCTGTTGATTACTTGCTCTGTCTCTGGTTCCACATTTATTTGGATTGTCTATTTTGTCTTGTGTCAGTTTCAGCAGTTTGTGTCTTTCTAGAAATTTGTCCATTATTTCTAAGTTATCTAATGTGTTGGTACAGCTGTTCGTGACTTTCCTTTGTATTTTTATTTCTTTAGGATTGGTAGTAATGTCTCCTCTTTCATTTCCGATTCTGGTAATTTAAGTATTGTTTATTTTTTTTTCTTGGTCACTCCAGCTAAAGATTTATCAATTTTGTTCATCTTTTCAGAGGACTAACTTTTGGTTTAATTGATCTTATGTAGTTTTTTCTATTTCTTGAATCCTGCTCTAATCTATATTATTTCCTTCCTTCTGCTTGATTTACATTTAGTATTGATTTAGGTTTGCTCTTTTTTCAATGTCTTAAGAGGGTACGTTAAGTTTTTTTATGTGATATACATCTTCTTTTTTTAATATAGGCTTTTACACTTATAAATTTCCTTCTAAGTACTGCTTTCACTTCATCCTATAAATTTTATTATATTGTGTCTTCATTTGCGTCAAAGTATTTTCTGATTTCACTTTAGATTTCTTCTTTAACCATCGGTTGGTTAGCAATGTGTGGTTTAATTTCTCAAATGTCTTTGTTACTTCTTATTTCATTCCATTGTGGTTGTCAAGCACTTTTTATTATTTCTGCCCTTTTAAATTTACTGACTTTTATTTTATAGCCTAACATATGATCAGTCTTGGATAATGTTCCATGTGTACTTGAGGATGTTTATTCTGCTATTGTAAGGAGTGTTGTGTAGATGTCTGTTAGATTTGGTTGGTTTATAGTGCTCAAGTTTTCTGTTTCCCTATTGATCCTCATGCCTCATTGTTCTCTCCATTATTGAAAGTAGGATATTGACGTCACCTATTATTGTTGAATTGCCTATTTCTCCTTTCATTTCTGTCAGTTTTTACTTCCTGTATTTTGGCACCCATTTGTTAGGAATAATGTGTTTATAATTTGCATATGTTGTTTATAATCAAAGTCTACAAAAGAACTGTAAATGGAAAGATTGTGACAAATCTGAAATTTCCTGAAATAGTGAAGATCTGTAGATTAAATTGTTGGAAAAATAAATGTTAGTATTTCAGAAAGTTTATACAGTTTTTAAAGCGGTGTATTAGTTACCTATATTGCTCTGTGACAAATTAACCCACATCTTTGTGATTTAATCCACCATTTACTGCCTCACAGCTTCTCTGGGTCAGGAATCTGAGCACGGTTTACCTGGGTCTCTACTCTAGTATTTCTCACATATTGCAGTTAAGGTGTTGACTGAGACTTCAGTCATCTCTCGGGAGGGATCAGCTTCTAAGCTTACTGCCACGGTTATCAACAGAACTCAGTTCCCTTGCCCTGTGGAGCTCTCCCACATGGTGGTTTGCTTAATCAGAGTATGCAAATGGAGAAGACCACAGATGTTGAGTGTGGACAAGATAAAAGTCACAGATCAGTCATCTAATCTTGAAATGACACCTCATCATCTTGCCATATTCTTTTGGTTAGGAGCAAATCACTAGGGGTAGCCTGCATTGAAAGAGAGAGGGTTGCCCACGGGTCTGAACACAAGAGGAGAGGATCACTGGAACCATGGTAGACACTGCCTATCACAGTTTTCTATCTGCAATTAGTCATGTGTAAGAATATAAGGGAGAAGTATATCAGAATATTTTTACTAACTGCTGTTTAATATTAGTAAAGTCATGAATATTTTAAATCATTTGTTAAGACTGAGTTAGATACGCTTTTCTAAAATGAATAAATTTTATCAGTTCAGTTCAATCGCTCAGTCACATCCAACTCTTTGCGACCCCATGAATCGCAGCACGCCAGGCCTCCCTGTCCATCACCAGCTCCCGAAGTTTACTCAAACTCATGCCCATCGAGTCAGTGATGCCATCCAGCCATCTCATCCTCTGTCTTCCCCTTCTCCTCCTGCCCCCAGTCCCTCCCATCATAAGGGTCTTTTCCAATGAGTCAACTCTTCGCATGAGGTGGCCAAAGTACTGGAGTTTCAGCTTTAGCATCAGTCCTTCCAATTAACACCCAGGACTGATCTCCTTGAGGATGGACTGGTTGGATCTCCTTGCAGTCCAAGGGACTCTCAAGAGTCTGCTCCAACACCTTGAATTCCAACAGTTGAAAAGCATGAATTCTTCTGCGCTCAGCTTTCTTTATAGTCCAACTCTCACATCCATACATGACCACTGGAAAAACCATAGCCTTGACTAGACGAACCTTTGTTGGCAAAGTAATGTCTCTGCTTTTTAATATGCTGTCTAGGTTGGTCATAACTTTCCTTCCAAGGAGTAAGTGTCTCTTAATTTCATGGCTGCAATCACCATCTGCAGTGATTTTGGAGCCTGGAAAAAAAAAAAAAGTCTGACACTGTTTCCACTATTTCCCCATCTATTTGCCATGAAGTAATGGGACCGGATGCCACAATCTTAGTTTTCTGAATGTTGAGCTTTAAGCCAACTTTTTCACTCTCCTCTTTCACTTTCAACAAGTGGCTCTTTAGTTGTTCTTCACTTTCTGCCATAAGGGTGGTGTCATCTGCATATCTGAGGTTACTGATATTTCTCCCAGCAATCTTGATTCCAGCTTGTGCTTCTTCCAGCCCAGCGTTTCTCATGATGTACTCTGCATATAAGTTAAATAAGCAGGGTGACCATATACAGTCTTGACGTACTCCTTTCCTGATTTGGAACCAGTCTGTTGTTCCATGTCCAGTTCTATCTGTTGCTTCCTGACCTGCATACAGGTTTCTCAAGAGGCATATCAGGTGGTTTGGTATTCCCAGCTCTTTCAGAACTTTGCACAGTTTATTGTGATCCACACAAAGGCTTTGGCATAGTCAATAAAGCAGAACTAGATGTTTTTCTGGAACTCTCTTGCTTTTTCGATGATCCAGTGTATGTTGACAATTTGATCTCTGATTCCTCTGCCTTTTCTAAAACCCACTTGAACATCTGGAAGTTCACAGTTCACGTATTGCTGAAGCCTGGCTTGGAGAATTTTGAGCATTACTTTGCTAGCGTGTGAGATGAGTGCAATCGTCTGTTAGTTTGAGCATTCTTTGGCATTGCCTTTCTTTGGGATTGGAATGAAAACTGACCTTTTCCAGTCCTGTGGCCACTGCTGAGTTTTCCAAATTTGCTGACATATTGAGTGCAGCACTTTCACAGCATCATCTTTCAGGATTTGAAATAGCTCAACTGGAATTCCATCACCTCCACTAGCTTTGTTCATAGTGAAACTTCCTAAGGCCCACTTGACTTCACATTCCAGGATGTCTGGCTCTAGGTGAGTGATCACACCATCGTATTTATCTGAGTCATGAAGATCTTTTTTGTGCAGTTATTCTTTTTATTCTTGCCACCTCTTCTTAATATCTTCTGTTTCTATTAGGTCCATACCATTTCTGTCCTTTATTGATCCCATCTTTGCATGAAATGTTCCCTTGGTATCTCTAATTTTCTTGAAGAGATCTCTAGTCTTTCCCATTCTGTTGTTTTCCTCTATTTCTTTGCATTGATCGCTGAGGAAGGCTTTCTTATCTCTCCTGGCTATTCTTTGGAACTCTGCATTCAAATGGGAATATCTTTCCTTTTCTCCTTTGCTTTTTGCTTATCTTCTTTTCACAGCTATTTGTAAGACCTCCTCAGATAGCCATTTTGCTTTTTTGCATTTAGTTTTCTTGGGGATGGTCTTGATCCCTGTCTCCTATACAATGTCATGAACCTCCATCCATAGTTCATCAGGCACTCTGTCTATCAGATCTAGTCCCTTAAATCTATTTCTCACTTCCACTGTATAATCATAAGGAATTTGATTTAGGTCATACCTGAATGGTCTAGTGGTTTTCCCCACTTTCTTCAAGTTAAATCTGAATTTGGCAATAAGGAGTTCAGGATCTGAGCCACAGTCAGCTCCTTGTCTTGTTTTTGCTGACTGTACAGAGCTTTTCCATCTTTGGCTGCAAAGAATATAATCAGTCTGATTTTGGTGTTGGCCATCTGGTGATGTCCATGTGTAGAGTCTTCTCTTGTGTTGTTGCAAGAGGGTGTTTGCTATGACCAGTGCGTTCTCTTGGCAAAACTCTATAATTCATCCTGTTAGGTAGTTATTATTAACCTCATTCTAATACAGTACTTCTCAGCATTGTGTGAAGAAGGAGCTATTGAAAAAGAGAGTATGAGATAAAATGACAGTATTGTAAAAAGCAGTTTAGAGTTGATTTTTTAATCCCCTAACTATGTGATTAATGTATATAAAAATTACCATAAAATAGTATTGTTTGCACCTTTGTATGGCATTATTTTTTGGGCTCCAGAATCACTCCAGATGGTGACTGCAGCCATGAAATTAAAAGACGCTTACTCCTTGGAAGGGAAGTTATGACCAACCTAGACAGCATATTAAAAAGCAGAGGTATTACTTTGCCAACAAAGGTTCGTCTGGTCAAGGCTATGGTTTTTCCAGTGGTCATGTATGGATGTGAGAGTTGGACGGTGAAGAAAGCTGAGTGCTGGAAAATTGATGCTTTTGAACTGTGGTGTTGGAGAAGACTCTTGAGGGTCCCTTGGACTGCAAGGAGATCCAACCAGTCCATTCTAAAGGAGATCAGTCCTGGGTGTTTATTGGAAGGACTGATATTAAAGCTGAAACTCCAATACTTTCGCTACCTCATGCAAAGAGTTGACTCGTTGGAAAAGACCCTGATGATGGGAGGGATTGGGGGCAGGAGGAGAAGGGGAAGACAGAGGATGAGATGGCTGGATGGCATCACCGACTTGATGGACATGAGTTTGAGCAAACTCTGGGAGCTGGTGATGGACAGGGAGGCCTGGCGTGCTGCGATTCATGGTGTCGCAGAGAGTCAGACACCACTGAGCGACTGAACTGAACAGATGGCATTATACAAAAAAAAAAAAGCTAAACAAGCAGTTTGTTTGGAAAATGGTCGGTGGTGCTTAATGCCGAACACTCTGGAAGTTGTCTTAGTCCATTTTCATCACTGGTGGAAAAAAGAATTGTAGACTTTTCACACTAAAACGTATGTGTGTGTATATAAATTTGTACACATTATTGTTGATTGCAGGGCGATTCATGATGTTAAAGCCACAGACCTGGGCTTAGGGAAAGTGAGATTTAAGGCAGAAGTAGATTTTGATGGACGAGTTGTTACGAGATCATATTTGGAAAAACAAGATTTTGACCAAATGCTACAAGTAAGTTTATGTATTTATTGATTTTTTTCTTAATATAGCCAAGGGTTGAAGAGTTACTTCCTGAATAAATAAAATAAAAGCTTTTCTTTGTAAGTCTTAAAGTCACTTCAGGTTTCAGCTTCTTAGGGCTCTAAAATTTGACGAAGACCTTTTTATTTACTGTAAGAGTGATTCAAAGGAGACAGCTAAAAGGTAATTTATTACTAAAGGGCTCGTTAGTGCCAGACATTGTATATATGTTATTTTATTTACTCTCAACAAGCTGTGAGGTAAAGAAATAATACTTGCGTTTTTGTCTTGTTTGTTTCTAATAATTTTCTATTTAATTTCGGCTGTGCTGGGTCTTTGTTGCTCCGGGGCCCTCCTCTGGCTGCAGCGTCAGGGCCTCCGCCCTGGTGGCGGGCTTCTCGTTGCGGTGGCTTCTCTCGTGGAGCACGGGCTCTGAGCTGTGGTCTTCGGCTGTTGCAGCGCGTGGCTCAGCCATTGCAGCTCCTGGGCTGCAGCGCGCAGGCTTCATGGCTGTGGCCCAGCGGCCTGGTTGCCCCGAGTCGTGTGGGACCCTCCGGGACCAGGGATCAAACCCACGTCTCCTGCTTTGGCAGGCAGGTTCTTTACCACTGAGCCACGAAGGAAGCCCTTTAATTTTTATATATAGGCAAATTCAGGCACAGAAGGATTAGATCATTTGCCTGAATTTCAGAGCCATGATATGGAATCAGATATTAATTTAGATTTCTGTAACTCCAGAATCCGTGCTTTTTTATTAAGAGTTCTTTAACAGAAGATGAACAGAGGAGAGTGTAACGACTGGAGCAGAGGGTCCCACCTGCCTTTGTCTAATACTGACATTTACCATGTGCTGTATTTGCCTAAGGTCTCAAAATGAAATCATTACAAAAATAGTTTTAACCCTTGTTTCTCCTCCTAGCGCCCATTCTCTTTTTCCCATCCCAAGAACTAACAATTATCTTGAATTTAGTACTTGTCATTTCCATTCAGATTTTTATACTTTTCAACACATTTTTCTTAGTACAAGATATAATAATACTTTAGGCATTTAAAAATTGTTATAAATTGTACAATATGGTTTTCTGTATAATTTGTTTAGCAGTGTGTTTTATGTTAATATATACCCTAATTAATTTACTTTTACTTTGTATATAATATTTCATCTTATGAATGAACATACTGCAGTTTATTTATCCAGTCCCCATTTGATGAACAGTTATATTGGCCCCAGTGTTAAACTATTGGAAACAATACCACAATGGCATTTTTATACATGTTTTCTTGTTTGCATGTGCAAAAATTTAGGGCACATGTGCAAGAAATTTATGGCATTATTACATAGCTCTATTTAAAATAGGTGAGCCACTGGCTGAACATATCTTCAGCTTCCTTAGATGTTGACAAATTGTTCTCCAGATTATGTCAGTTTAACTTCCATCATCAATGTATCAAAGTTTCTCTTGCTTCACATTTTCATTAGACTGTATTGACAGTTTTAAAACTTTTGTCATTATGATAGATATAAAATACTATCCTGTTGATTCAGTTGATATTTCCCTGATAGTAGTAAGGATAATAAGCATAGAAATTTATTGACCATTGGCATTTCCTCTACTTACTTCTTTGTTCATTTGCTTTCTCTTATTTATTTTGACACATTTGTAAATGTTTTATTTTTAATATGCTGAGTACTAATCATTCCTCAGTTGTATATGCAGATAACTTCCTAGTTAGTAATTTATCATTCCACTTTGTTGTTTTACAGAAGATTTAATGCAGTTTTAAATTTTATGTCAAATTTGAAATGCTTTTTATTATCTTGATTGAGAAACCCTTCCGTATCCCATTATCATAAAATATTCTTTTTTTTCTTCTAAAAATTTTATGGTTTGCTTTTATACCTTCGGTTTTCAGTCCACTTGGAATTATTTGTTTATTAATCTAAGGTAGGGATTTAGTTTTTTTTCTTATTAAAAAATAATTTTCTCAGCACTACTTACTGATTTGTCCATTCTTTTCCCACTGATTTTGCAATGCTACCTCTGTGGGGCGTTATACTCAATTTTTTTCTGAAATTGCTTATTTTTTTTTTTTTAGAAAATAGGTGGCCCATTCATTGCTTATGACTTGAAAGTTTTCCATATTTCATAAAACTCAATGGTATTTGTTATAATTTTTTAAAGAAATTATCAATGTATGAGTATGCTTTTTTTTAAAGAATTTGTTATTTTTTTATGCTATCATTTTCTTTTATAGGAAATTCAAGAAGTGAAGACTCCTGAAGATCTAGAGACCTTCATGCTTAAACATGGAGAAAACATTATTGATACTTTAGGAGCTGAAGTAGACAGACTTGAGAAGGAGCTGAAAGTAAGATATAAATCGTAACATGCCGGCAGCGCCGCCTGTTCTTTGAATATTCATCTGTGTCGGGCACTCTGCTAATCGCATTACTTGTCTGCTTTTACCTTCTCAGTAACCTCAGTGTATCGGTAGTTACGTCAGCAAGACGACCAGGTTAGAGAAGTTATGTAATACACTCAAGGAAGCAGGGGACTTGGGATCTGAACCTTTATTATTTAATTTAAGATTCAGTCTCTTTAACCCCTGTTCTATACTGCTTGCTTAGTTTCTAAAATAGAGGTTTGTTTGTCTTTAGGTAAGACGTGGTCTCTAGTATTTCTAGAGAAAGGTAAAGGGGAAACCTTAGATTCTGTTCAAAAGTAAAAACAAAACAAAACAAAAGACCTTGCCGGGGTCCAGCCCCAGCAGGATCCAGGGGAACCCTCAGGATGAACGGCGTCGGCGAGAGAGAGAGAGAGAGAGAGAGAGAGAGAGAGAGACCAGACTGGGGCATGTGCAGCAGGGTCTGGCCTGCGCTTTATTTTTTACCATAGCCTTTATGCCCTAAGTTGGTACATTTCTAAGGGGAGATAAGCGCAGACTTAGTTTAACATCAGCTTGTCCTATAGGAAGCCAGGTGTGCTCTGTACAGGTTTGTTTATGAGTCTCTCCCACAGACTTTTGTACATGGTCTCCTGGCCTGAGCTCAGCAGCAAGCGGAGAAGGGGCAGTCTCACGGCACAGCAGGTTGCAACATAGTAGAAACACAACCCTGTTAGCACAGAAGTCAGTCCTTTTGCAGAAGTTACCAGCTAAATGTGTCTAAAAGTTTAGCACACAAAGACTGCAGCTCTGGTGAGGCAGCCTCTGTTTTAGCACTCCTGGTTAAAATGAACAGTGATCTTGTTTTTACACTAGGGCTAAACTCTTATTTTTCTAAAGCCTTAACTGTAACCACTTTTAGAAAAATATTTTTGTGTTCTCTAATAGGGCTTCCTCACCCCCTGGAGGGCTCTGTGCCTACTAGGGCCTTTTTTATGGTTAATCTCTGTGTATGATATCTTTTGCCCTTCAGGCCTGTTGACATTTTATGGCTTGCACCTGGTGTAACTTTAAGCAACTTCAGTAGCTGACCCTGTCTTTCTTGTGGTTAATCTATTTTTTTTCTATTAGGCGTCATCTCTATGGGAACTAGATAGGATTGCATTTTTACAGAACAGAAATGCGAAGGACTGCAAAAACAGAGCACAAAACAGGCTCTTAGTCTAAAAGTTAACTACCTGCAAGAAGTCACCAGCTCATCTCTATTTAAAGTATTTTCTATTAGGCACATTTGTGGCTATTTTATTTGTGGAGCCTTTCTCACCCCGCAGAAGGACCTATGCTTAATGGTTTATTTTGTTAGCGTACTGTGCTTAGGATGTTTAGAACAATCATGAGTATTCTTTGCAATAGGAGCACACATATTCCAGACAAGCCAGAGTGCCAGCAAAAGGGTTTGAATTGAAGCATTTTCTTCATCTTTGGCCCCTTCATAGGGTACCAGCGTCTAGGAGATTTCTTAATTAGGGTTTTAAGTTGGTCCTCGTTCAGTGAAAGAGGAGCGGGAGAGCTCTCGGCAGGCAGCACAAGAATCTGCAGCAGGGCGAACAGAACAACAGAAAAGGGGGGAGGATGCAGGGCGGGCAGAGGCCGGGGCCAGCCTGAGGGCCCCTTGTGTCCTGAACGGCCTTGCGTGTCAGGTCTTTCACGACCTCGCCACGGGTGGGATCTCTCACAGCGGCTCCCGGTAAGACTTTAAATATATACATCTTTCTTTAATCTGTCTGACATTAATTTATATTTTCTGTTTGTTTCTGTTCATTTGGATAGCATTACAACCTATTTTTTTTTTTACTAAAATATTACATAACCAGACTGCCTTTAAATACCTCTCTGTTCTCAAATTGTCATTTGTTGATACTTGAGTTCTAATCATTTGCAGTGAAGAAAACTTGTAAATGATTTTTAACATCTATAGCTTGTTGAAGGCAGTGAATTTTCTTTAGTTGATGTTGATCAAGCTTTAGTATTGTTAAAAATTGATGAGAAATGACAAATTGAAGGGAAAGATTTCTGTCACTATTTTACTATCTTTTAGAATCTACGTATATGATCAGATTAATAGAAGCACTTCAAAAAAAGATGATTTTGTTAATGTATTTGTTTTAATTTTGATGATTTTGTTAATGTTAATATTATAGTTCGTGCACTTTATCAGTCATGATTTTCAGAACTTCTAGATGAGTAATTGTCACATATTTTGATATTAGGATTCTACAGTCTTAAATATTATTGAGGACTTGAGCCTTTTTTGGTGGGTTATATTTATTGATACTTATCAAATTATAAATTACAATTGAGAAATTTAAGAATATTTATTCATTTAAAAAACTAACTTGTTTTATTTTCTCTTAATATTATATAAAAGCCTGGCAATTGGTAACCTCTTAAAGCTTAGTTGTGATGCGGAATATGAAACCATTCAGTGAACTTTTCATACAGTGTTTGAAGTCAGAGAGCGCACTCCACAAGACCATCTTCATTTGTGACACCAGTTGCAAAGTTCAGGGAGTTTTAAGACTATCCTCAGGTTTGATAATTCACTAGGAGGACTCCCAGAACTCACTGAATGGTTTGTTACAGTGAAAGGATACAGATTAAAGTTAGCCAAAGGAAGAGTGTAGAGAGCAGAGTTCTGAACCTGGAGTTTCACTGCCCTCTCCCCATGGAGTCACGGACAGTGTCAGGTTCATGGTAATGAGGTTGACAGTGTGCGTGGAGTGCTGCCAGCCAGAGACGCTCAGCTGAGCCTTGGTTTCCAGCAGTTTTCTTGGGGCCCTGTAGTTGGCTGCTTCAGCAGCCGCTCCCTCATCTCCAGCCCCTCTAAGGAAGAGCTGACACCTTTAGTCTCCACCTTTCTGGAGATAGAGCAGCCAAAGATAAACAAAAACATAATTATCAGGCAGGATTTCCAGCGCCTAAAGATTACCTCCCAGTAGCCAAGAGCAGCTGTCAGACCTCTCTTTGGGTACAATAGCTTCTCTCCTATACACTATCATATTAAAATCTGTTAGCCTATCTTTGTTCTCTGTCTGATGGGATCTTTTAACCCATGCATGATTCTTTAGTATTCTGAATTGGTCATTTGGAAAATACTGGCTCATTGAATTTATGCACATCATTCAAATGTTGATACATTTCTAAATATTGGGAAGCTGTCAGACTCATCATGGTGGATATGAGTTTTTCGACATCCTAATTTTGACCTGAAAGCTTGCATTTTATTATTAGCAACAAAATGCTCTTAGTTGTTTTTCTTGAAGTAGCCTCATTTTGTTTATTTCGTAAGAGAGTGCCTACCACATAACCAGATCTGAATAACCATGGTTTGTTAGTTATTCGTCCAAGTAAAAATGGTGTTCAGATAAAAAGTGTCTGATTGAGCTCGTAATTCAGGCAGTCACGGGGGTTCCTTTCCTTGTGATGTCAGGCTTCAGTGTGGAACATGAGGGCTTTATACATACTTCCATTTTGTCACAAAACATTTTTTAAAAATTGTATTCAAGGATTTCAGTTGAATAAATCAGTATTTTTTACTGCTTCATGAAGAACATTTCAAAGTGAAACTGGCTTTAAAAAAAAAAAACAATGGGGTGGCAGTAAAGAAGCAAAATGAATGTCAGTATAGTTTGGTGTCAGTTGTCTTGAGTTGTGTGAAGGTCCCAGCAGTTTTATCACCATTGCTTTTATGCCATTGGAGGAAATGTCAGCATAGTACAAAAGGCAAAAAGCATTTTACTGTAATTAGGAAAATAGTTTGACCTTGGAGTCACCCCTGAAAATATCTCAGTAACCCAGTAATCCTTGGACCAAACTTTGAAAACCATTGTTCTTAATAAAATGTGAGATGATTGTTTTTATGCCGGGTAATTGGTGAATGAATATATGTTACATTTCCATTCTATCTGTTTTTATTTCCCTGTCAAGGGAAATAATGGACTTTTAAAACTAATTCTTTATTTTGGCTCTACTCTTACAAGAAACAAACGTCACAGTACTGACTGGAGAGTAATTAACAAGTTGGCCATTCTTAAGTGTATTTATTCTTATCATAATCAAATAAGCTTATTACTTTTTAAGCTTATTTTGTGTTTTAATTGGGACATCCCAGGTGGCTCAGTGGTAAAGAATCCCACCCGCCAGCGCAGGAGATGCAGTTTTAATCCCTGTGTCAGGAGGACCCCCGGAGCAGGAAATGACAACTGCTCCAGTGCTCTTGCCTGGAACACGGCATGGACAGAGGGCCTGATGGGCTGCAGTCCACGGGGTCACGAAGAGTCGGATGCAACTGACCATGACCATGTGCGTGGTTTAATTAGAGGCCATTAAATTATTGATTATATTCTTTGCGGCCAAAGATGGAGAAGCTCTATACAGTCAGCAAAAACAAGACCGGGAGCTGACTGTGGCTCAGATCGTGAACTCCTTATTGCCAAATTCAGACTGAAATTGAAGAAAGTAGGGAAAACCACTAGACGGTTCAGACATGACCTAAATAAAATCCCTTAGGATTATACAGCAGAAGTGACAAATAGATTCAAGGGATTAGATCTGATAGAGGGCCTGAAGAACTATGATGGAGGTTCATGACATTGTACAGGAGGCAGTGATCAAGACCATCCCCAAGAAAAAGAAATGCAAGAAGGCAAAATGGTTGTCTGAGGAGGCTTTCCAAATAGCTGAAAAAAGAAGAGAAGCTAAAGGCAAAGCAGAAAAGAAAAGATGTACCCATCTGAATGCAGAGTTCCAAAGAATAGCAAGGAGAGATAAGAAAGCCTTCCTCAGTGGTGAATGCAAAAAACAGAGGAAAACAATAGAATGGGAAATTCTAGAGATCTCTTCAAGAAAATTAGAGATTACCAAGGGAACATTTCATGCAAAGATGGGCACAATAAGGAAAAAACGGTGTGGACCTAACAGAAGCAGAAGATATTAAGAAGAGGTGGCAAAAATACACAGAAGAACTGTACAAAAAAGATTTCATGACCCAGATAACCACAATGGTGTGATCACTCACCTAGAACCAGACATCCTGGAATGCAAAGTCAAGTGAGCCTTAGGAAGTATCACTACGAACAAAGCTAGTGGAGGTGATGGAATTCCAGTTAAGCTATTTCAAACCCTCAAAGATGATGCTGTGAAAGTGCCGCACTTACTATGCCAGCAATTTGGAAAACTCAGCAGTGGCTACAGGACTGGAAAAGGTCCGTTTTTCATTCCAGTCCCAAAGAAAGGCAATGCTAAAGAATGCTCAGACTAACGGATGATTGCACTCATCTCACACGCCAGTAAAGTAATGCTCAAAATTCTCCAAGCCAGGCTTCAACAGTACATGAACGATGAACTTCCAGATGTTCAAGCTGGACTTAGAAAAGGCAGAGGAACCAGAGATCAAATTGCCAACATCTGCTAGATCATCAAAAAAGCAAGAGAGTTCCAGAAAAACATATTCTTCTGCTTTATTGACTACACCAAAGCCTTTGGCTGTGTGGATCACAACAAATTTTGGAAAATTCTTCAAGAAATGGGAATACCAGATCACCTGACCTGCCTCCTTAGAAATCTGTACGCAGGTCAGGAAGCAACAGTTAGAACTGCACATGGAACAAGAGACTGGTTCCAAATTGGGAAAGGAGTACGTCAAGGGTGTATATTATTACCCTGCTTATTTAACTTATATGCAGAGTACATCATGCAAAATGCAGGACTGGATGAAGCACAAGCTGGAATCAAGATTGCTGGGAGAAATATCTATAATCCCAGATATGCAGATGACACCACCCTTATGGCAGAAAGTGAAGAACTAAAGAGCCTTTTGTTGAAAGTGAAAGAGGAGAGTCAAAAAGTTGGTTTGAAACTCAACATTCAGAAAACTAAGATCATGGCATCTGGTCCCGTCACTTCATGGCAGATAGATGGGGAAACAATGGAAACAGTGTCAGACTTTATTTTGGGGGGCTCCAGAATCACTACAAATGGTGACTACAGCCATGAAATTAAAAGACCCTTGCTCCTTGGAGGAAAAACTGACCAAGCTAGACAGCATATTAAAAAGCAGAGACATTACTTTGCTGACAAAGGTCTGTCTAGTCAAAGCTATCGTTTTTCCAATAGTCGGGTATGGATGTGAAAGTTGGACTATAGAGAAAGCTGAGCACCAGAGAATTGATAGTTTTGAACTATGGTGTTGAAGAAGACTCTTGAAAGTCCCTTGGAATGCAAGGAGATCAAACCAGTCAATCTTGAAAGAAATCAGTCCTGAATATTCTTTGGAAGGACTGATGCTGAAGCTGCAACTCCAATACTTTGACCACCTGATGTGAAGAACTGACTCATTTGAAAAAACCCTGATGCTGGGAAAGATTGAAGGCAGAAGGAGAAGGGGACGACAGAGGACGAGACAGTTGGATGGCATCACCAGCACAATGGAACTGAGTTTGAGCAAGCTCCGGGAGCTGGTGATGGACAGGGAAGACTGGCGTGCTGCAGTCCATGGGGTCTCAAAGAGTTGGACACTCTGAGCGACTGAACTGAACTAAAATCATCAATAGACTGAATTATCTCATGTTTTTGAGTTATATAAGTCTTTCAAACCAAGAAGCCACATTTTGCCTACACTTTTAGGTGAAAACATCCCTGACTAATGTGGTTGTGGTGGTTTAGTCACTTAAATTGTGTCTTACTCTTGCCAACCCATGGACTGTAGCCTCCTAGGCACCTTTGTTCATGGGATTCTCCAGGCAAGAATAAATTGGAGTGGGTTGCCATTTCCTTCTCCAGGGGATCTTCCTGACCCTGAAACCGAACCCAGGTCTCCTGCAGTGCAGGCAGATTCTTTACAGACTGAGCTATGAGGGGAGCATAGCTAAGGTGGTTATCAGTTCAGTTCAGTCGTGTCCAACTCTTTGTGACACCATGGACTGCAGCATGCCAGGCCTCCCTGTCCATCATCAACTCCTGGAGTTTACTCAAAGTCATGTCCATTGAGTTGGTGGTGCCATCCAAACATCTCATCCTGTATCGTCCCCTTCTCCTTCTATAGGAGGAGAGGAGGAGAAGGTGGTCATAAGGTACAGTTAATCCCAAATCAAAGGAAAGTTCTTGTGTTATGTATCATATCCATAGTGGGAAAATCCTCCCAAATCTTAACTTGCCCTGTAGTAGCGTAACATCATAATGTCTGCTCACTCAACATGTGTTTCCTCACTAAAGATAAGTTCTTTCAGGTCAAGTGCCATTTGTTTCTTGTTCATTGTTGTATACTTCAGTGCTTGCTACAGTCTAGGCATATAATAATTTTTGTTGTTGAAATTTCTTTAGATTTTTCTACAATCTGACTTCTGCTATCTTTCCAGCCTTATCACTAACCCTCCCTTTTTGCAGTTTCTATGCTGATTATACCATATTGCCAGTGCATACGTCGCAGGCTCTCTGACTTTGCTCATGTTCTTTCTTCTCTCTAGACCCTTTTCCTCCTCTGTCTGGAAAATTCACTGTATTCAAACCTTGGTTAGATATTATATCCTCAGTGAATTCTTTGTGGATCTCATGAACGAAAATAATGGATCTCATGTTATTGTAACCAGAATCATTAATGGAAGTAATTGGGTTATTATGACAGTTTTAAAGCACACACTATTCTGTGAAGCCTCTTACACAGTGTTTGACACAAGAGTCACTGCTCATTAAATGTTAACCGATTATTATTATTAGTTATAAAGCTTCAACTCATCAAGGTTATTCATATACTCGCCTCTGACTAAACTGAGTGTCTCAGGGTCGGAAGCAGAGCCTCATGTAATAACCACAGCTCTACTTTCTAGAACAGTCTTAGATCAAGACTGTATGGACTGTGACCGGAGTATGTAAAATACGTTAGTATCAGCTTAGTTCTGATTATTATTGTTCTGCAGCGGTCTTCACCACAAATGAGAGTATTTGCACTGCTTTGCAATTCTTTCCACCTACTAGATTCTTAATTCATTACTGTGTTAATGAACATGTGGACAAACTCAGGGAGGTTGGACTACTTACTGTTACTGTTTACAGTGTATAATTGGTCATTACCTATTGATCTTGTGTTTTTCCCTATGTAAGTATTTCTCCTGATACTATGCTACAGTGAAATAGTTTGACCAAATCTTTTCATGGGAGCAAAAGGAATAAAAAGAGCAATTCTCCTGGCAGTCCAGTGGTTCAGACTCTGAGCTTCCAGTGCTGGAGGCACATGGGTATGATCCCTGGTCGGGGAACTAAGATCCCACGCCATGCGGTGCAGCTCAGTGAATAAAGTAAAATTGATAACAAGGAATAAAGGAAATGGAGGATCGTCTTTTGCTATTAACACTGTCACGGTGATTTTTTTCCTTCCAGAAACGAAATCCTGAAGTTCGACACGTAGACTTAGAGATACTGTAGGCTTGGTGGGATGAATCACCTTGGAGGGAGCCTTGGAACCAAGTTTACGAAGACTGCTTTCCCACGCTGAGGGGGTCAGTGCCGTTCAGAGCCGTGTGCTTGAAGATGGAGGAAGTATTTATATGAAGAGGGCGATGCAACAGTCCACGGAGCTAAAACAGCTTCTTCTAAGAGACGTATTACAAGTTGAATCAATTTGGAAATCATGTTTTTATGTTTCAGTGGGAAACGTTTTAGTTACTTAAATTGTTCATAATTTCTTATTTTAGCCTGTCTGTGTGTATTGTACCTGCAATCATGTTTCCTTCCTTCACTTGGGTAAAAATAAGCAGCATCCATAAGATTATGATTCTTTATTTTGTTGCCAGTGAAGATTTCACTCCATCAAAACCTGTCAATCTTGAACATTCTGGCTAAATCTTGTATTCTGGTTTTTAAAACAGTCACTCGTTTCCAGAGTCTGTCTTTCCTTACAGAATGTAGAAATTATTTCGACATGGCTTGTATTTCTGCCCTGAGCACTACGGTGAACACTGTGCTAGTAACTTAGTTATCCATAAATGTCCATTCCAGTAGGACTTTGTTACTCAATTGAAGGAAGATAACTTCAGTGCACTCTTTTAGGTCATGCTAGTTGCCGTTGTGTAAAATTTCTTTTCTCTCCTTTGTTTTTTTTTCTTATTTAGTTTAATTTTTCTAATGGTAGGAAATATAACCCTGGAGGTTTCCATGGGCCAGTGTGATGACTGGTTTTTAGTTTTTGTTTTTTTAACTGGCTCCAATGCTGCCATGTGTATTTACTAGGAGATAATGCATTTATAAGCATTTTAACATTCTGTAAAGTGGACTAGAAATATTTATGATTTTACAGACACCACAGCATTTTATTTTTAATTTATTGTAAAAGAGGCACTACTTATGTAAATCTGAACTGTGATGTTTCTCGCTTTAAGAGATAGAGACATAAGCCTCTTATGCAGAGACTTGTGACCATGACTTTGTTTAATGTCATAGTCAATAGTATGACATGAGTTTCTTGCAGTTACAAATGGGCATTTAGCATAAAGTATGATTATAACATTATGTAAGTAGCTTTCTAATGATCATAAAGTATCAAGGTGAAAAAACATGCAATTCAGTAATTGAAAACTTAGTGCAGAACTACAGCTGTGTCTCTCCATCCGTCAGACTCGTTCACATGCACTTTAAATTGTTCAGGTTCGGGTGAGCATTGTCCATGCAAGCGTGATGGCTGCGTGAGTAATCTCTTTGCTGCAAAAGGGGGTGTTTAAGGACCTAGGTCAGTGTCTATAAACTTAGATTGAAGTTTATCAATTATAGCAAATTGTAATGCCAGAAACAAAAAAATAAACATTTGATTAAAGGGTTTGTAGTGGTATTTTTTTGACCCAGAACTGTCATTTACTGCAGAGTTGTGAAAGTCTAGTTTGGTGTACATTTTTTACCATTACAAAGCATTTTGCATGCTGTACATTTTAAGTGAAATAACATTCCAATTTTATTTTTTAAGATATAGAACTCCTTTATACATATACCTGTATACACCCACAGTTTGTTCTTATGGTTTCAAATTCTTCACCCTTTTTAAGAAACCTTTTTTACCCATTATAATTCACTCTATTTTCTATATCTTCCTCCCTCCCCTTTCCCACCTGCCATTTTGTTATTCCATGTCAGTGTCATATGGGAAGGTACCAAATTATATCCAATTTCCTCCTAGTAAAATTACTCTGAAAAATATCACCTGGCTAGACAAGAATATTAACTTATTAAAAAAAAAATCTCAAGTTGATGTGCAATAGTTATTCCAGATGGTACATTTTGTTTAAAGGACTCCTGACAGAAGCCAATTCCTGATACCACTTTGACTTTTCTAATCTGATTTTGATTGAAGTAATACCTATTCTTAAATCATAATTGAAGGTTATGTTTCTGTCCTTTCTTCCCAGTCTTGTCCTGCACTGATACTTTAAAGTTTAAGTGAAATTTGACATAAAGAAGTACAGCCTATCTAGGAATTTAATGTATAACAACCCTGGTCCTTTTTTTCTTTTTTTTTTTTTAATGAGAGTCAAATTGGAATTTTGAAATCAGGAAATTTGATCCCCTTTCTTTAAGATAATATCTAATGTTGGACAGAGACGAGGTCAGTTAAGGCCATTACTTCTCTTTGTATTAAGCTGAAATCTGGAGACTAACAAAGGTGAAATATACTTGTTTTCAGCCCTGGCCGTATGGAAGGTGGCATGTCTCTCAGACCACAGCAGAGGATGAGGAGTAGGGATCTATTTTTAAGTGGACTATGTTAGTGGCCAGTAATATTCAATTCCAAAGAGGGAGATTCCTGAACATATACTTAGGAAACTGTAAGATAGAATCAGATTGGAAAACCTTCATGTTTTTTAAAAAATAAACTTATATCCACATACATCCTCCTACACACCAAATAACCCAGAACAACAAAATGGCATTAGATTTGAATTTTGGGTGTATGACTTCAGTGTGTTACCTTAATTATCCTGTACTTTGGGTAATGCTTTTTGGTAAAATTATACTATCTAAAGGAAATGGCTTAAGTTTTAAATCTGATAACTTTTGAGAATGCTGGAAACTACAGAAAATTGCACAGGCATTTGGAATTTATACTATTTTTCTTAGATTGCATTTGTCAAGCTTTGGCATTTCTTTTAAATGTGATGACCCCCAATTTGCCAAACTGTCAGAAGTCAGTGAAGCAAAGAATTGAAGGTAAAATGTTGATTCAAAGATTGTCCCCCCTAAATCCCTCATCTTTGTCTCTGAAATGGAACTTTGGAAAGCGTTTATATAGAAGATTGGTCTGGCAGCCTTTATATTTGCATTTAAGTTTACTAGCATCTCTAGACTTGGTTTTATGGAAAAGAAAAAATTTTTGTTTCTGTTACATTGTATTTCATCTGTTTGATCTCTGTGGCAGGTTAGATTTCCCTGGTCCCTCAGGATGCATTCTTCCTTAATAATTGTTGTATGTAAATAAGAATGTTTTACTTCTTAGTTTGGGATTCCCCCCCCCCCCCCCATAAATAAATGTTTGTTAAACAAATACTACTTTACCTCATGTGCTAACCTTAAATATCATGCCTTTGTTTCCAAACAATTTATTATTTCTTGAGCATAGTTAATTTGTGGGTGTCCTCAGTTTTACAAAACTAAGATATAAAAACCCTTAAATGTTTTATAATCCATTTTCAACATAAAGAGAACTATTATTAATATACTGTTAGGATATCATGTGCTTGATAAAGTGGAAATTAAAAAGTGTATATTCCTGAGTGGCACATACTGTATCACTACACTTGACAAAATAAGATTATTGGAACATGTTAGTTGGGTTATGTCTTTTGTATAGTATATTTGGGGGGGGGGGAGTACAAAAATGAAAACAACAAAAGATTGAGTCTAGAGCCAGCCTGCAGTGGGGTCCAGGTTGAATTCTGTACTAATCCTGCAGGAAGCCCGGCTGTGTTTCCTTTTTCACAAGAAACTGAGCCACATTAGTTATTCAGAGTAATTCGGTATTTTGACAGGGCATATCTTCCCTCCTCCAAATCAAAACATATTGAAAATAAAAGCAGTACAGTTTAGAATTTGTGAAGCAAAATACAAAATATGTGTGTGTCTTTAAGAGCTTGTAGAAGTTTTAAAATAGACAAAAGTAAAAAAAAAAAAATCCGTTGTATATAATGGCTATCAACAGGGTAATTTGAGCTGTTTATGCCAAGTTCCGTTTTTTATGTACACGCGTCCCTCAGAGAGAGTGCAGGTTCTGTCCCAAACCACTGCAATGAAGCAAACATTAAAGCAAGTCATACAAATTCTCTGGCTTCCCATTGCGTATGGAAGTTATGTTGGACTCCGTGGTGGTTCAGTGGCTGACTCCATGCTCCCAGTGCAGGGGCCTGGGCTCGATCCCACACGCCACAACTTAAAAGAGTTTGCATGCTGCAACTAAAGTTCCTCAATGCCGCAGCAAAAAAAAAATTTAAAGATCGCACATGCCAAAAATGAAGACCTAGCACAGCCAAGTAAATGTTTAGAGTTATGTTTAGCATATACTGTAGTCTGTAAGCGTGCAATAGCATTGTGCCTAAAAGCACGATGTAAATACCTTAATGTAAAAGTACTTTATTGCCAAAAATTGCTAACCATCATCTGGGCCTTTTGAGAGGCTTCTTCCTGATGGAGAGTCTTGTCTTCACGTTGATGGCTGCTGGCTGACCAGGGTGCTGGCAGTTGCTGAAGGTTGAGTTACTGTGGCAATTTCTTAAGATAATGAAGTTTCCCTACGTCATTGGACTTGCTTTCTTGAACAGTTTCTCTGTAGCATGCTATGTCATTTGATAGCATTTTACCCACAGCAGAACTTTGTAGATTCTCCTCCAATGTTCTATACAGTAGAAAATTGAAGTTAATCCTCCCAAACCCTGCCCTGCTTTATCAAGTAAATTTACATTATATTTTCAGTACTTCATTGTCATTTCAATATTCTTCACAGCATCTTCACCAGGAGTCAGTCCAGCCCAGGAAACCACTTTCTTTGCTTATTCATAAAAAGCAACTTCTCATCTATTACAGTTTTATCATGGGATTGAAATAATTCAGTCACATCTTTAGGCTCCACTTCAAATTCCAGTTTCCTTGCTATTTCCACCGCATCTGCAGTTACTCCCTCCACTGAAGTTCTTGAACACCTCAAAGTCATCTATGAGGGTTGGAAGCAACATCTTCCAACCTGCTGTTAATGTTGATAATTTGTCCTCTTTCTGTGAACCACTGCTGTTCTTAATGACATCTACAACGGCGAATCCTTTCCAGGTTTTCAATCGACTTTATCCAGATCCATCAGAGGAATCACTATAGCTTTATGAGATACATTTCTTAAACAATTAGATTTGAAAGCCTTGGTCCATGGGCTCCAGAATGGATGTTGTATTAGCAAGCATGAAGACATTAGTTTTGTGGTACATCTCCATCAGAGTTCTGGGGTGACCAGGTACATTGTCAATACTGGAGAAGCTCCATGCAGTCAGCAGAAATAAGTCCTGTATCTGACTGTGGCTCAGATCATGAGCTCATTGCAATATTCAGAGTTAAATTGAAGAAAGTAGGGAAAACTCCTAGGCCAAATAGGTATGACCTAAATCAAATCCCTTAACGATTATACAGTGGAAGTGACAAATAGATTCAAGGGACTAGATCTGATAGAGTGCCTGAAGAACTATGGATGGAGGTTTGTAACATTGTACAGGGAGGAGGTAACCAAAATCATCCCAAAGATAAAGAAATGCAAGAAGGCAAAATGGTTGTCTGAGGAGGCCTTACGAATAGCTGAGAGAAGAGAAGCGAAAGGCAAAGTAGAAAGGGAAAGATATGTAGTGTTCCAAAGAATAGCAAGGAGAGATAAGAAAGCCTTCTTAAGTGAATGGTGCAAAGACATAGAGAAAAACAATAGGCAAGACCAGAGGTCTCTTAAAGAAAAGTAGAGATACCAAGGAAACACTTCATGTAAAGATGGGCACAACAAAGGACAGAAAACCCTAAGAGCCTAACAGAAGAAGAGATTAAGATGAGGTGGCGAAATTATACAGAACTGTACAAAAAAGATGTTAATGACCCAGGTGACCACAATGGTGTGATCACTTACCTAGATCCAGACACTGGAGTGTGAAGTCAGGTGGGCCTTAGGAAGTATTACTTCGAACAAAGCTAACGGAGGTGATGGAATTCCAACTGAGCTATTTCAAATTGTAAAAACAATGCTGTTAAAATGCTGCGTTCAACATGCCAACAAGTTTGGAAAACTCAGCAGTGGCCACAGGACTGGAAAAAGTCAGCTTTCATTCCATTTGCAAAGAAAGGCAATGCCAAAGAATGCTCAAACTACTGCACAATTGTGCTCATTTCACATGCTAGAAAAGTAATGGTCAAAATCCTTCAGACTAGGTGTCAGCAATACATGAACTGAGAACTTCCAGATATAAAAGCTGGATTTAGAAAAGGCGGAGGAACCAGAGATCAAATTGCCAACATCCATTGGATCACAGAGCAAGAGCAATATTTTGAAAGGGATTTTTTTTTTTTTTTTTTGAGCTGTTGAGTTTCAACAGTTGTCTTAAAACATTCAGTAAACCTTGTGAACAGATACGTTGTCTTCTGAAGGCTTTGTTCTTCCACTCATAGTGCCCAGGTGGAGTAGATTGAGCCTAGCTTGTAAGGGCCCTAGGATTTTTGGAATATTTTGGTAAAAGCATTGGCTTCGTAAAAGCATTGGCTGCCTTAGCCCCCAACAAAAGAGTCAGTCTGCCCCTTGAAGCTTTGAAGCCAGGCATTCACTTCTCTTTAGCTGTGAAAGTTCTAGAGGGCATCTTCCAATATAAGGCTGTTTTGTCAACATTGAAAATCTGTTAAACGGTGTAGCCACCTTCATTTATCATCTGAGCTAGATCTTCTAGATGACTTGTGGCAGCTTCTATATTAGCACTTGCAGCTTCTCCATTACACTTGCTCATGTAAAGTTCTGTATTAGCTCTTTTATATTATGGAAATGGCTTCTTACCTTAAACTTCATGAAGCAACCTTTGCTAGCTTCAAACTTTTCTTCTGCAGCCGCCTCATCTCTCTCAGCCTTCAGTGAGTTGGAGAGAGGTAGGGCTTTGCACTGGATTAGGCTTAAGGAATGTTGTGGCTTATTTGTCTGCCAGACTACTAAAACTTTCTCCATATAAGCAGTAAGACTTTTGTTTTCTTATCATTCATCTGTTCATTGAAGTAGCACTTAAAACTTCCTTCAAGAACTTTTCCTTTGCATTCACAACCTGGCTAGTCGGTGCAAACTTTTGGCCAGTCTTGCTAAGTCTGACAATGTATGAAATCTTCACGAAATTTCTGGATATTTATCAATATGCTCTTATTTCTCCCATCATAAAAAATGACCTAAAACAATCAATCACACACACACTCATGAATTCCTAAAAACAACAAAAAAAAATCCTTCAACTACTTTCCCAATTTTCTGTTTCCCTTTACAGGAAAAAAGCTCAAAGGAGTCATCTATATTTGCTGCTCTTCTTTTCTCCCATTTTCATTCTCTCTCTGCTAACCCCGTCCTTGACCTCCATACTACTAAATACGATGGTCAATTTTAATGATCATTTGACTTGACCTACCAGCAACATGTGACGCTCAATCTTTGACTTTCTGAGCCCCACTCTCGAGTTCTCCTCCTAGCTTGATGGCCTCTCTTTTCCAGTCTCTTCTGCAAGTTATTCCTCATTTCCCTTACCTCCAAGAATTGGCGTGTCGCAGGGTCACATCTCTTCTCTGGCCACACTCATTCACTGGGTGACTCAATTCTATGCCTTCAAAAACCACTATTTATTGAAATCTATATTTTCTATCTTGAACCCTAGGTTCATACACCCAGTTGCCAACTTGACATTCCACTTGGGTAAATTAGGTGATTGGTCCTGATTATTCACTGCCCTTATGAAAGAACATTACACGTCCCTGTTGAATAATTATCCCATTGCCATAAGACCTACAGTACTTACCATTAATATCAGGCTTTGTCATGCAACAGGCTTTGGCCAATATATTGTGAGCAGGAGTGGTATATGCCATGTCTGAGCAGATGTCTTGTCTATTTCTTAAAATTGAAGTATAGTTGATTTACAGTGTTGTGTTAATAGAGCAGATACTTTAAGAGCTATTGCATGATTCTACTATAGCTGTTTTCCCTCTTTTCTTGAGAATGGCATGTTCCAGGTAGGGGCTGTTTTATTTTAATGTGGTTTCCTGAATAAAAAAGGCACATGGAACAGAAAGACAACCAACCCATAACCATTGCAATGTGAGCATTACTGAGATTTTGGAGATCACTAATATCTCAAACTCAACATATCAAAAAAGAAAACTCCCGGTTTCTTTGTCTCACCTTCAAAACAATTCACTTGCAGTCTTTCCCTCCTCATTAAATGACATCTTCATCCTTTCAGTTGCCCTAAACTTTGCTTTATGCCTGGCTCCTCTTTATTTTTCATACAATGAACATTCAACCCCTTAGCAAAGATCTACGGGCTCTAGCTCCAAAATATACTTAGAATCCACTTCTCAGAATCTCAGTTATTATCTTCATGTCGGCCATCATCGTATCTGGCTTGCATTTTCAAAGTAGACTCGTGATTTCCTCCTAATCCTAGCCCTCACATTGCTTCAACACAGCAGCTTGTGGTTTTTTGAAAATATATTAGATGGTGTCACTGCTCGAAGCACTCCCTGTAGTGTCTCATCTCATACAGACCAACAGAGTCTGGTCAGACAAAAGCTTACAAGTCCTCCAAGATGAGTTTCTCCACCATCTTTCAGGCCCCATTTTCTACTCTTTTCTCCCTCCCTCTTCGAGCTAGACTGGCCTCCTTTCTGGTTTTCACACATCCTAAGTATGCTCTCCACCTGGGCCTTTGTACTGCCTGAAATACTGTTTCCACCACGTGCTTGCACAGCTTGCCACTTTGCTTCTTCAAATATCTGTTCAAAGGCTGCCTTATCAGGGGCTTCCCTGGTGGTCCACCGGCTAAGACGCCATGCTCCCAAGGTAGGGGCGTGGGTTCAATCCCTGGTCAGGGAACTAGACCCACACGCCACAACTAAGAGTCTGCACACGCTGCAACAGAGATCGAAGATTCCACAATGGCGAACGAGACCTGGTACAGCCAAATAAATAAACAGTGATTTAGCATCGCTTTTTTGTCCCTTTCCGGCCTTCAAGATGTCGAAGCGAGGACGTGGTGGGTCCTCTGGTGCGAAATTCCGGATTTCCTTGGGTCTTCTGGTTGGAGCCGTGATCAACTGTGCTGACAACACAGGAGCCAAAAATCTGTATATCATCTCTGTGAAGGGGATCAAGGGACAATTGAATAGACTTCCTGCTGCTGGTGTGGGTGACATGGTGATGGCTACAGTCAAGAAAGGCAAACCAGAGCTCAGAAAGAAGGTACATCCAGCGGTGGTAATTCGACAACGAAAGTCATACCAGAGAAAAGATGGTGTGTTTCTTTATTTTGAAGATAATGCAGGGGTCATAGTAAACAATAAAGGCGAGATGAAAGGTTCTGCCATCACAGGACCAGTTGCAAAGGAATGTGCAGACTTGTGGCCCAGGATTGCATCCAATGCTGGCAGCATTGCATGATTCTTTGGTGTATTTGTAAAAAATAAAAATTATTTGCTCCCCCCCCAAAATAAATAAATAAATAAAAAAGCATCGATTAAAGTATACTTTATCAGTGAGGCCTTTCCTCACCACCCTTTATAAAGGAGCAAACCCTCTCCATTTCTCTCCCCACACCTCTAATTTTTCCTTGTTTTATTTTTGACAATAGCATTTATTACCTGCATACTGTAATTTTATTTTGTTTATTGTCTATCTCTACTAACATGTAACATCCATGGGAGCTGGATCTCCAGAAACTAGATTGGCATCTAGATTGGCATAGTAGGCTCAATAAATATATGTTGACAAGTGAATATTTCATGCATGATGCTATCTCTAGAGGTAATAAGATTTTTAAAAAATAGACTCACAGTCTAGTTAAATGACTGGCGCCGTGCACCTACATGGTGCTGGAGTGACTGTGAGGAGATCCCCCACGTCCAAGGGCAAAGGAGAAGCCCCAGAAAGATGGTGGGGGGGAAAGATTGTGTTTAGAATCAAACCCCATTCCCACCAGAGACTTTCAGAGGGCTCAAATACACCTTGTGCACACCAGGACCCAGAGACCCCACCGAGACTGAGACAGAACTGTGTCTGAGCGTCTCCTGCGGAGGTCCGGGTCAGCAGTGGTCTGCCGCAGGGACAGGGGCTCTGGATGCAGCAGACTTGGGTATGGCTTAAGCCCTCTTGGAGGAGGTTGCCATTAACCCCACCATAGAGCCGCCAGAACTTACACAGGGCTGGGAAATAGCCTCTTGGAGGGCACAGACAGAACCTTGTGCACCAGGACCCAGGAGAAAGGAGCAGTGATCCTACAAGCCACTGATCCACACTTGCCGTGAGTGTCCGGGAGCCTCCGGTGGAGATGTGGGTTCGCAGTGGCCTGCTGCAGGGTCGGGGGCACTGAGTGTAGTTGTGTATGCATGGGACCTTTTGAAAGAGGTCGTCATTATCTTCATCATCTCCACGATGGTTTGGCCTCAGGTCAAATAACAGGGAGCCCCACCCATCAACACAAAATTGGATTAAAGATTTACTGAGCATGGCCCCGCCCATCAGAACAAGACCCAGTTTCCCCCTCAGTCAGTCTCCCCCATCAGGAAGCTTCCATAAGACTCTTATCCTTCTCCATCAGAGGGCAGACAGACTGAAAACCACGATCACAGGAAACTAACCAATCTGATTACATGGGCCACAGCCTTGTCTAACTCAATGAAACTATGAGCCATGCTGTGTAGGGCCACCCAAAATGGACAGGTCATGGTGGAGAGTTCTGACAAAATGTGGTCCATTGGAGAAGGGAATGGCACACCACTTCAGTATTCTTGCCTTGAGAACCCCATGAACAGTACGAAAAGGCAAAAACATAGGACACTGAAATAGGAACTCCCCAAGTCGGTAGGTGCCCAATATGCCACTGAAGATCAGTGGAAAAATAACTCCAGAAAGAATGAAGGGATGAAGCCAAAGCAAAAACAATACCCAGTTGTGGATGTGACTGGTGATGGAAGCGAAGTCTGATGTTGTAAAGAGCAATATTGCATAGGAACCTGGAATATTATTATTAGGTCCATGAATCAAAGCAAATTGGAAGTTGTCGAACAGGAGATGTCAAGAGTGAACATCGACATTTTAGGAATCAGCGAACTAAAATGGACTGGAATGGGTGAATTTAACTCAGATAACCATTATATCTACTACTGTGGGCAGGAATCCCTTAGAAGAAATGGAGTAGCAATCATAGTCAACAAAAGAGTCTGAAATGGAGTACTTGGATGCAATCTCAAAAACGAGAGAATGATCTCTGTTTGTTTCCAAGGCAAATCATTCAATATCATGGCACTACAAGTCTATGCCCCAACCAGTAATGCTGAAGAAGCTGAAGTTGAATGGTTCTATGAAGACCAAAAGACCTTCTAGAACTAACACCCCTAAATGATGTCCTTTTCATTAAAGGGTACTGGAATGCCAAAGTAGGAAGTCAAGAAATACATGGAGTAACAGGCAAATTTGGCCTTGGAGTACAGAATGAAGCAGGGCAAAGGCTAACAGAGTTCTGCCAAGAGAACTCACAGGTCATAGCAAACACCCTCTTCCAACAACACAAGAGAAGACTCTACACATGGACATCACCAGATGGTCAATACTGAAATCAGGTTGATTATATTCTTTGCAGCCAAAGATGGAGAAGCTCTATACAGTCAGCAAAAACAAGACTGGGAGCTGACTGTGGCTCAGATCATAAAATCCTTATTATCAAATTCAGACATAAATTGAAGAAAGTAGGGAAAACCATTAGACCATTCCAGTATGACCTAAATCAAATCCCTTACAACTATACAGTAGAAGTGACAAATAGATTCAAGGGATTAGATCTAATAGAAAGAGTTCCTGAAGAACTATGGACAGAGGTTATGACTTTGTACAGGAGACAGGGATCAAGACCATCCCCAAGAAAAAGAAATGTAAAAAGGCAAAATGGTTGTCTGAGGAGGCCTTACAAACAGCTATGAAAAGAAGAGATGTGAAAAGCAAAGGAGAAAAGAAAAGATATACCATTTGAATGCAGAGTTCCAAGGAATAGCAAGGAGAGATAAGAAAGCCTTCCTCAGTGATCAATGCAAAGAAATAGAGGAAAACAACAGAATGGGAAAGACTAGAGATCTCTTCAACAAAATTAGAGATACCAAGGGAAATTTTCATGCCAAGATAGGTACAATAAAGGACAAAAATGGTATGGGCCTAACTGAAGCAGAATATATTAAGAAGAGGTGGCAAAATACACAGAAGGACTATACAAAAAAGATCTTCATGACTCAGATAATCACGATGGTGTGATCACTCACCTAGAGCCAGACATCCTGGAATGTGAAGTCAAGTGGGCCTTAGGAAGCATCACTAGAAACAAAGCTAGTGCAGGTGATGGAATTCCAGTTGAGCTATTTCAAATCCTAAAAGATGATGAGTGAAAGTGCTGCACTCAATATGCCAGCAAATTTGGAAAACTCAGCAGTGGCCACAGGACTGGAAAAGGTCCATTTTCATTCCAATCCCAAAGAAAGGCAATGCCAAAGAATGCTCAAACTACTGCACAATTGCATTCACCTCACACGCCAGCAAAGTAATGCTCAAAAGTCTCCAAGCCAGGCATCAACAGTACGTGAACTGAGAAACTTCCAGATGTTCAAGCTGAATTTAGAAAAGGCAGAGGAACCAGAGATCAAATTGCCAACATCTGCTGGATCATCGAAAAAGCAAGAGAGTTCTTAAAAAAACATCTACTTCTGCTTTATTGACTATGCCAAAGTCTTTCACTGTGTGTATCACAATGAACTGTGGAAAGTTCTGAAAGAGATGGGAATACTAGACCACCTGATCTGCCTCCTTAGAAATCTGTATGCAAGTCAGGAAGCAACAGTTAGAACTGGCCATGGAACAACAGGCTGGTTCCAAATAGGAAAAGGAGTACGTCAAGGCTGTATCTTGTCACCCTGCTTATATAACTTATATGCAGAGTACATCATGAGAAATGCTAGGCTGGAAGAAGGACAAGCTGGAATCAAGATTGCCAGGAAAAATATCAATCACCTCAGATATGCAGATGACACCACCCTTATGGCAGAAAGTGAAGAGGAACTAAAGAGCTTCTTGATGAAAGTTAAAGAGGAGAGTGAAAAAGTTGACTTATAACTCAATATTCAGAAAACTAAGATCATGGCATCTGGTCCCATCACCTCATGGCAAGTAGATGGGGAAACAGTGGAAACAGTGGCTGACTTTATTTTTCAGGGCTCCAAAATCACTGCAGATGGTGACTGCAGCCATGAAATTAAAAGACGCTTACTCCTTGGAAGGAAAGTTATGACCAACCTAGACAGCATATTAAAATGCAGAGACATTAAAAAATAAATAAAATAAAATGCAGTGACATTACTTTGTCAACAAAGGTCCATCTGGTCAAGGCAATGGTTTTTCCAGTGG
Source organism: Odocoileus virginianus (assembly GCF_023699985.2). Taxonomy (NCBI): domain Eukaryota; kingdom Metazoa; phylum Chordata; class Mammalia; order Artiodactyla; family Cervidae; genus Odocoileus; species Odocoileus virginianus. Next base: position 5,297,952 of record NC_069694.1, on the reverse strand, counting down.
TCATGTATGGATGTGAGAGTTGGACTGTGAAGACAGCTGAGCACTGAAGAATTGACGCTTTTGAATTGTGGTGTTGGAGAAGACTCTTGAAAGTCCCTTGGACTGCAAGGACATCCAATCAGTCCATCCTAAAGGAGATCAGTCCTGGGTGTTCATTGGAAGGACTGATGCTGAAGCTGAAACTCCAATAATTTGGCCACCTGATGTGAAGAGCTGACTCATTTGAAAAAACCCTGATGCTGGGAGGGATTGAAGGTGGGAGGAGAGGGGGACAACGGAGGATGAGATGGCTGGATGGCATCACTGACTCAATGGACATGAGTTTGGGTAAGACTCCGAGAATTGGTGATGGACAGGGAGGCCTAGCGTGCTGCAGTTCTTGGGGTCGCAAAGAGTCAGACATGACTGAGCAACTGAACTGAACTGAAGTGAACATGAGGCACCCACTTAAAGAGCTCTTTCACCTTTCTAATTTGCTTCAAATACCAAATGACCGTAACATGGTCGATGTTGAGTTCTTGGGCAACTTCTCAAGTAAGTGGATCAGCTTCAATGATGGCTCTTGATTGGTAGTTGTCAACTTCCAATGGCTGGCCATTGAGCTCCTCATCTTCAAGGTTCTAGTCTCATTTTCAAAACATCTTGAACCACCACTGCACTATACATTCATTAGCGGTCCCTGGGCCAAATGAGTTGTTGATGTTGTCAGTTGTCTCTGCTGCTTTATGACCAGTTTTGAACTGGAATAAGAATATTGCTCAAGTTTGCTTCTGTCTAGCATCATTTCCATAACTAAAACACATGTAAAATAAATAGCAAGTAATAATTCACTGGCAGAAAACATAAAGCGAGAAATGTGCACTAAAATGTTGTATAACATAACCACATTTATTTAAGAATGTATCCCAATATCAAATGGCAAATTTCAACAATGCAAAACTTGCACCAACCTAATACATATACTAAGCAGTAACAATGTTTAATATGACTTTTCTCTCTTTTTTTGTCACTTAGAGATTTCCAATGATGAATGTGTCTTTTATTGGGTTGATCAAAAAGCTTGTTCAGGTTTTTCAATAAGATGTTACAGAATATAACAAAAAGATAATTGAAAAGGACCGACAACTCTTCAATTGTCCTGATATAATTGAAAACATTATAGAGTATCATAAAACTAAGATGTGAGAATTTCTGAATTAGAATTCTAACTTTAATACTCCCTTTCAAAAGGAAGTTAAGAACCAAAAATTTTAAAGGGAAAAGGCTGAAGATAAGCTGGTTTCTTTCAATTATCTTTTAGCTTGAGTTTAATACCATTAGAGTTCAAATTTCCCATAGGGACTTCCAGCCCTAATAAGAGCGGTATACAGTGCTATATAACACAGGATGTCCAGCCTGGTGCTTTCTGATGATCTAGAGGGTGAGATGGGTGGGTGGGAGGGAGACTCAAGAGGGAGGGGGCATAAATATAGTTATGACTGATTTGCATTGTTGTATAGCACAAAGCAACACCACATTGTAAAGCAATCATCCTCCAATTTAAAAATAAATTTTAAAAAAGTTGTATTTCGAACTCAACATGGCCACATGCTTAATTCTTCATTTATATAATCTGTCATGCTCTTGGACCCCACTATGGGTTATTGTAAAAACAGATACTTCTCTGTCAGGGAAGCCTAGAGAAATTGTCTTATAAAATTGGAAAACTGGAAAAAAAATTGGAAAACTGAAAGAGAAATTTAAAAAACTGAGCCTTCAATTACTGCATTCACTCAATAGATATTTTGTGAGCACCCTGTGTCACTAGGCACTGTAGTACCTCATTCCTACCTAGGCAGTAGGGATAGGAAAGCCTCCTCCAGGCTGTGCCCTTTGAGGTCAGAGAGAGAGAGAGAGAAAGGGGTGGTGTGTTTCAGGAAAGAGGAAAGGAATGTGTACAAAAATATGGTATTAATCTTCAATTGGTAGCTCTGTCTAATTAGGCTCATGCGACCTCATTCTAATGGGAATATCAGAGTGCATTTTCATTCCTGACACCCTGTTCCTCAAGTGTTCTCGCAGATTGTCTCTGGCCGTCAATACTGAGTGAATTCCACTCTGCTACATCTCTGCTGGGTCTGGAGAGGCATAAAGGTTGAGAGCCTCACGCTTATTTTGAAATGGTAGATAGAGTGTCTCTGGTGGTTCAGTAGATTCAACTTGTTTCCTCATAAGTGTAGCTTCAAGGTATTGTTTCTTGCTGGAGTTCTGAATTGTGATTTATTTGTTCTCAGTAGAAATGTTGAATAAATCTGTGAGAACTCTAAAACCCATTTTTATTGTAATTTTTCCTGTTGGATTCTAGGTGTAGCTTTAAGATGATTTAGTAAGAGGGGGAGGGAGAGGGGGCTGTTAAATTCAGATTGAAGCCATTTGAAATTTTGCAGGCAGTTGTGTTTGGTATAAAATTTCTCAGTTTATTATAAATGGGGAAAAGTTTGGACCTCCAGAAGGGATGAAATAGATGTCACAGCTCTTTCCTTCATTGCCTGGGACTTCTTTTCTGCCCCAGCCTGCAAGGCTCCTTCTAGGTCTCTTAGCTCCTTCACATCACTGAAGCCCAAGGCCTTGCTGTGTCCTGAAGATGGGCTCAGTGCTGCAGTAGGACCACCCCTCCCAGCTTGGCACTCTGTTCAGATGAAGAGGCTTCAATTTTCCTACGAGTTATTTACTTAGTTAATTTTATTGAGGTATAACTGACATATTACATTATATAAGTTTCAGAAGCACAGCATTATAAGCCACTATTTGTACGCATTGTAAAATGATCACCCCAAGTTAACATCCATCACCAGTCATAGTTACAAACTTTTTTTCTTGTAATGAGAACTTTTAAGAACTACTCTGAGCAATTTTCAAACAGGCAAAATAGCATTGTTAACCAGTGCACGGGTGGGTCAGTAGCAGAATTCTTGCCTGCCAGGAAGGAGGCACAGATTTGATCCCCGGCCCATGCAGCCAGTGTCCCCTCTGGGGCTTCCCTGGTGGCTCAGATGTTAAAGAATCTGCCTGCAATGCAGGAGACCAGGGTTCGATCCCTGGGTCAGGAAGATCCCCTGGAAAAGGGCATGGCAACCCACTCCAGTATTCCTGGGCTTCCCTAGTGGCTTATGGCTCAATGGTAAAGAATCTGCCCGCAATGCAGGAGACCTGGGTTCAATGCCTGGGTTGGGAAGATCCCCTGGAGAAGGGAAGGACAACCCCCTCCAGTATTCTTGCCTGGAGAACCCCATGGACAGAGGAGCCTGGTGGGGACAGTCCACGGGGTCACAAAGAGTCGGACACGACTGAGCGACTAACGCTTTTCTTTCTGCTATAATCACCGTGCTGCAAGTTACATCCTCAGGACTTTTTATAACTGGAAGGATTGTACTTTTCGACTCCCTTCACCATTTTCATGCATTTCACAGCCCCTCCACCAATGTGCTCTCTGTTTCTGTAAGTTTTTTTTTTTTTAGACTCCATGTAGAAGTGATAGCATATGGTATTTGTGTTTCTCCGTCTGACTTACTCCACTGAGCATAATGCCTGTAAACATGGTTCGTACATGTTGCTGCAAACGGCAGGAGTTCTTTTCTTACGGCAGAATCAGTTCAGTTCAGTCACCCCATCGTGTCCGACTCCTTGCAACCCCACTAACCTCAGAATGCTAGGCCTTCCTGTCCATCACCAACTCCCAGAGTCCACCCAAACCCATGTCCACTGAGTTGGTGATGCCATCCAACTATTTCATCCTCTGTTGTCCCCTTCTTCTCCTGTCCTCAATCTTTCCCAGCATCAGAGTCTTTTCAAATGAATCAGCTCTTGGCATCAGGTGGCCAAAGTATTGGAGTTTCAGCTTCATCAGTCCTTCCAATGAACACCCAGGACTGATCTCCTCCAGGATGGACTGGTTGGATCTCCTTGTTGTCCAAGGCACTCAGGAGTCTTCTCCAACACCACAGTTCAAAAGCATCAATTCTTTGGCACTCAGCTTTTGTTATAGTCCAACTCTCACACCCATATATGACCACTGGAAAAACCATAGTCTTTTTTTTTTTTCATTTATTTTTATTAGTTGGAGGCTAATTACTTTACAATATTGTAGTGGGTTTTGTCATACATTGACATGAATCAGCCATGGAGTTACATGTATTCCCCATCCCGATCCCCCCTCCCACCTCCCTCTCCACCCGATTCCTCTGGGTCTTCCCAGTGCACCAGGCCCGAGCACTTGTCTCATGCATCCAACCTGGGCTGGTGATCTGTTTCACTAAAGATAATATACATGCTGTTTTCTCGAAACATCCCACCCTCGTCTTCTCCCACAGAGTCCACAAGTCTGTTCTGTACATCTGTGTCTCTTTTTCTGTTTTGCATATAGGGTTATCATTACCATCTTTCTAAATTTCATATATATGTGTTAGTATACTGTAATGGTCTTTATCTTTCTGGCTTACTTCACTCTGTATAATGGGCTCCAGTTTCATCCATCTCATTAGAACTGATTCAAATGAATTCTTTTTAATGGCTGAGTAATATTCCATGGTGTATATGTACCACAGCTTCCTTATCCATTCGTCTGCTGATGGGCATCTAGGTTGCTTCCATGTCCTGGCTATTATAAACAGTGCTGTGATGAACATTGGGGTGCACGTGTCTCTTTCAGATCTGGTTTCCTTGATGTGTATGCCCAGAAGTGGGATTGCTGGGTCATATGGCAGTTCTATTTCCAGTTTTTTAAGAAATCTCCACACTGTTCTCCATAGTGGCTGTACTAGTTTGCATTCCCACCAACAGAGTAAGAGGGTTCCCTTTTCTCCACACCCTCTCCAGCATTTATTGCTTGTAGACTTTTGGATAGCAGCCATCCTGACTGGCGTGTAATGGTACCTCATTGTGGTTTTGATTTGCATTTCTCTGATAATGAGTGATGTTGAGCATCTTTTCATGTGTTTGTTAGCCAACTGTATGTTTTCTTTGGAGAAATGTCTGTTGAGTTCTTTGGCCCATTTTTTGATTGGGTCATTTATTTTTCTGGAGTTGAGCTGGAGGAGTTGCTTGTATATTTTTGAGATTAATCCTTTGTTGCTTCGTTTGCTATTATTTTCTCCCAATCTGAGGGCTGTCTTTTCACCTTGCTTATAGTTTCCTTTGTTGTGCAAAAGCTTTTAAGTTTCATTAGGTCCCATTTGTTTTTTTTTTTTTTTTTCCATTTGTTTATTTTTGCTTTTATTTCCAATATTCTGGGAGGTGGGTCATAGAGGATCCTGCTGTGATTCATGTCGGAGAGTGTTTTGCCTATGTTCTCCTCTAGGAATTTTATAGTTTCCTGTCTTACATTTAGATCTTTAATCCATTTTGAGTTTATTCTTGTGTATGGTGTTAGAAAGTGTTCTAGTTTCATTCTTTTACAAGTGGTTGACCAGTTTTCCCGGCACCACTTGTTAAAGAGGTTGTCTTTTTTCCATTGTATATCCTTGCCTCCTTTGTCGAAGATAAGGTGTCCATAGGTTTGTGGGTTTGTGGATTTATCTCTGGGCTTTCTATTCTGTTCCATTCATCTATATTTCTGTCTTTGTGACAGTACCATACTGTCTTGATGACTGTGGCTTTGTAGTACAGTCTGAAGTCAGGCAGGTTGATTCCTCCAGTTCCATTCTTCTTTCTCAAGATTACTTTGGATATTCGTGGTTTTTTGTATTTCCATACAAACTGTGAAATTATTTGTTCTAGTTCTGTGAAAAATACCGTTGGTAGCTTGATAGGGATTGCATTGAATCTATAGATTGCTTTGGGTAGTATAGCCATTTTGACAATATTGATTCTTCCAATCCATGAACACGGTATGTTTCTCCATCTGTTTGTGTCCTCTTTGATTTCTTTCATCAGTGTTTTTATAGTTTTCTATGTATAGGTCTTTTGTTTCTTTTTTTTTTTTTTTGATAGAAAAATTCTTTAATCAAAACAAGTTTACATGTTGGCACTTATGGCTTAACTAGAATAAATTTGTCCAAGTTTAAATTGTGTAAGGACCAAACAGATTTAATATCCAGAGTTCCCTCAGAACAGTGGGTCCTATTTCCATTGTAAGGCCTCTCAAAAGCAAAACTCCAATTACTGGAATGATTCCAAATTTTCATCTAAAGATGAAAAAAATTACCCAAGAGGTCAAAGCATACAATGCATGTCACATGCAAACACTGGTATTTAAGCCTTTTCCCCGTATTCCTAGTTTCCAAACATAAGAAGCATATTTTAAGCTACTGCAAACCACCAACTGACCTATAGGTCTTTTGTTTCTTTAGGTAGATATGCTCCTAAGTATTTTATTCTTTTTGTTGCAATGGTGAATGGTATTGTTTCCTTAATTTCTTTCTGTTTTCTCATTGTTAGTGTATAGGAATGCAAGGAATTTCTGTGTGTTAATTTTATATCCTGCGACTTTACTATATTCATTGATTAGCTCTAGTAATTTTCTGGTAGAGTCTTTAGGGTTTTCTATGTAGAGGATCATGTCATCTGCAAACAGAGAGAGTTTCACTTCTTCTTTTCCTATCTGGATTCCTTTTACTTCTTTTTCTACTCTGATTGCTGTGGCCAAAACTTCCAAAACTATGTTGAATAGTAGTGGTGAGAGTGGGCACCCTTGTCTTGTTCCTGACTTTAGGGGAAATGCTTTCAATTTTTCACCATTGAGGGTAATGCTTGCTGTGGGTTTGTCATATATATAGCTTTTATTATGTTGAGGTATGTTCCTTCTATTCTTGCTTTCTGGAGAGTTTTAATCATAAATGGGTGTTGAATTTTGTCAAAGGCTTTCTCTGCATCTATTGAGATAATCATATGGTTTTTATCTTTCAATTTGTTAATGTGGTGTATCACACTGATTGATTTGTGAATACTGAAGAATCCTTGCATCCCTGGGATAAAGCCCACTTGGTCATGATGTATGATTTTTTTAATATGTTGTTGGATTCTGTTTGCTAGAATTTTGTTAAGGAGTTTTGCATCTGTGTTCATCAGTGATATTGGCCTGTAGTTTTCTTTTTTTGTGGCATCTTTGTCTGGTTTTGGAATTAGGGTGATGATGGCCTCATAGAATGAGTTTGGAAGTTTACCTTCTTCTGCAATTTTCTGGAAGAGTTTGAGTAAGATAGGGGTTAGCTCTTCCCTAAATTTTTGGTAGAATTCAGCTGTGAAGCCATCTGGTTCTGGGCTTTTGTTTGCTGGAAGATTTCTGATTACAGTTTCGATTTCCTTGCTTGTGATGGATCTGTTAAGATCTTCTATGTCTTCCTGGTTCAGTTTTGGAAAGTTATTCTTTTCTAAGAATTTGTCCATTTCTTCCAAGTTGTCCATTTTATTGGCATAGAGCTGCTGGTAGTAGTCTCTTATGATCCTTTGTATTTCAGTGTTGTCTGTTGTGATCTCTCCATTTTCATTTCTAATTTTGTTAAGTTGGTTCTTCTCTCTTTGTTTCTTAATGAGTCTTGCTAATGGTTTGTCAATTTTGTTTATTTTTTCAAAAAACCAGCTTTTAGCTTTGTTGATTTTTGCTGTGGTCTCTTTAGTTTCTTTTGCATTTATTTCTGCCCTAATTTTTAAGATTTCTTTCCTTCTACTAACCCTGGGGTTCTTCATTTCTTCCTTCTCTAATTGCTTTAGGTGTAGAGCTAGGTTATTTATTTGGCTTTTTTTCTTGTTTCTTGATGTAAGCCTGTAATGCCATGAACCTTCCCCTTAGCACTGCTTTTACAGTGTCCCATAGGTTTTAGGTTGTTGTGTTTTCATTTTAATTCATTTCTATGCATATTTTGATTTCTTTTTTTTATTTCTTCTATGATTTGTTGGTTATTCAGAAGCGTGTTATTTAGCTTCCATATGTTTGAATTTTAACAATTTTTTTTCCTGTAATTGAGATCTAATCTTACTGCACTGTGGTCAGAAAAGATGACTGGAATGATTTCAATTTTTTTGAATTTTCCAAGACTAGATTTATGGCCCAGGATGTGATCTATTCTGGAGAAGGTTCCGTGTGCACTTGAGAAAAAGGTGAAATTGATTGTTTTGGGGTGAAATGTCCTATAGATATCAATTAGGTCTAGCTGGTCCATTGTGTCATTTAAAGTTTGTGTTTCCTTGTTAATTCTCTGTTTAGTTGATTTATCCATAGTTGTGAGTGGGGTATTAAAGTCTCCAACTATTATTGTGTTACTGTTAATTTCCTCTTTCATACTCGTTAACATTTGCCTTACATATTGTGGTGCTCCTATGTTGGGTGGATATATAATTGTTATATCTTCTTCTTGGATTGATTCTTTGATCATTATGTAGTGTTCTTTGTCTCTTTTCACAGCCTTTATTTCAAAGTCTATTTTATTTGATATGAGTATTGCGACTCCTGCTTTCTTTTGGTCTGTTTGTGTGAAATATTTTTTTCCAGCCCTTCACTTTTAGCCTGTATGTGTCTCTTGTTTTGAGGTGGGTCTCTTGTAGACAGCATATATAGGAGTCTTGTTTTCGTATCCATTCAGCCAGCCTTTGTCTTTTGGTTGGGGCATTCAACCCATTTACATTTAAGGTAATTATTGATAGATGTGGTCCCGTTGCCATTTATTTTGTTGTTTGGGGTTCACGTTTATACCACCTTTCTGTGTTTCCTGTCTAGAGAAGATCCTTTAGTATTTGTTGAAGAGCTGGTTAGGTGGTGCTGAATTCTCTCAGCTTTTGCTTGTCTGTAAAGCTTTTGAATTCTCCTTCATATCTGAATGAGATCCTTGCTGGGTACAGTAATCTAGGTTGTAGGTTTTTCTCTTTCATTACTTGAAGTATGTCCTGCCATTCCCTTCTGGCCTGGAGGGTTTCTATTGATAGATCAGCTGTTATCCTTATGGGAATCCCTTTGTGTGTTATTTGTTGTTTCTCCTTTGCTGCTTTTAATATTTGTTCTTTGTGTTTGATCTTTGTTAATTTGATTAATATGTGTCTTGGGGTGTTTCGCCTTGGGTTTATCCTGTTTGGGACTCTCTGGGTTTCTTGGACTTGGTTGGCTATTTCCTTCCCCATTTTAGGGAAGTTTTCAGCTATTATCTCCTCGAGTATTTTCTCATGGCCTTTCTTTTTGTCTTCTTCTTCTGGGACTCCTATGATTCGAATGTTGGGGCGTTTCACATTGTCCCAGAAGTCCTTGAGGTTGTCCTCATTTCTTTTGATTCTTTTTTCCTCTCTGCTTCATTTATTTCCACCATTTTGTCTTCTACCTCACTTATCTTATCTTCTGTCTCCGTTATTCTACTCTTGGTTCCCTCCAGAGTGTTTTTGATCTCATTTATTGCATTATTCATCTTTGACTCTTTTTTATTCCTTCTAGGTCTTTATTAAACATTTCTTGCATCTTCTCAATCTTTGTCTCCAGGCTATTTATCTGTAACTCCATTTTGTTTTTAAGATTTTGTATCACTTTATTATCATTATTCTAAATTCTTTTTCAGGTAGATTCCCTATCTCCTCCTCTTTTGTTTGACTTGGTGGGCATTTTTCATGTTCCTTTACCTGTTGGGTATTTCTCTGCCTTTTCATCATGTTTAGATTGCTGTGTCTGGAGTGGGCTTTCTGTATTCTGGAGGTCTGTGGTTCCTTTTTATTGTGGAGGTTTCACCCAGTGGGTGGGGTTGGACAATTGGCTTCTCAAGGTTTCCTGGTTAGGGAAGCTTGCGTCGGTGTTCTGGTGCTTGGAACTAGATTTCTTCTCTCTGGAGTGCAATGGAGTGCCCAGTAATGAGTTTTGAGTTTGGTCTATGTGTTAGGTGTGACTTTGGGCAGCCAGTATGTTGACGCTCAGGGCTATGTTCCTATGTTGCTGGAGAATTTGCGTGGTATGTCTTGCTCTGAAACTTACTGGCTCTTGGGTGGTGGTTGGTTTCAGTGTAGGTATGGAGGCTTTTGGATGGTCTCTTATTACGTAATGTTCCCCGTAATCAGTTTTCTGGTGTTCTCAGGTTTGGGGCTTAAGTCTCCTGCCTCTGGATTTCAGTTTTATTCTTCCAGTAGTCTCAAGACTTCTCCAACTATACAGCACTGATAATAAAACTTCTATGTTAATGGTAAAAAAGATTCTCCCCCGTGAGGGACACCCAGAGAGGTTCACAGAGTTACATGAAGAAGAGGAGAGGGAGGAGAGAGATGGAAATGAGCAGGAGGAGAAAAAGGGGGACTCAAGAAGAGAGAGACAGGTCTATGCAGTTGTTTGTTCCCTAAGTGTTCTCCGTAGCCCAGACACCCACAGAGATTCACAGAATTGGATTGGAAAGAGAAGGGGAAAGGAGGAAATAGAGTTGTTCTGGGGGAGAAAAAGGAGAGTCAAAAGGGGGAGAGAGTAATCATCACACTCCTGAGTAAAAATGGGTACTGAACATTGGATTCTTAACTGTCCACAATTTATATCACATACTGAAAAACAAAGATTAAAAATCTAGAGTAGAGGTTAGACTCTTAAAAATACAATATTAAAAACAAAAACACAAAAAAATTTAGAAATATATATGAAGTTCAGTTTAAAAATAGGGCTTCTTTTTTTTTTGCAAGGTTATAGTGAAATGAAAATGAAAATTAAGGAGCAGAAGAGGAGTAATAGAGGACTTTAAAAGGAAATAAGAGAAAAAGAAAAAAAGGAAAAAAGAAAAAAAAAAGAAAAAAGAAAAAAATTTTTTTCCTCATTAAAAAAATCGTAAAAATCTATGAAAATAAAAGTTAAGGAGTAATGGGGGAGTAATAGGGAATTTTAAAAGAAAATAAAAGAGAAAAAAGAAAAAAATTTTTTTAATTAAAAAGAAAAGTAAAAATATATCTAGGAATTTCTCTGGAGCTGTTGCGGTCAGTGTGGGTTCGGTTCAGTTTCAGATAGCTCCTGGTTCCAGCTTACACTTCTCGGTATCTACAGGCCCCTTCCGGTGTGGTCGGTGTTCTCTACAGGGATTTTAATCTGTTGCACCGGTCCGTCTGAAGCGGTTCCCTTTGTTTATTCGGCTTCTGTTTGCCGGTCTCTTCAGTGCCTGATTTCCGCCCTGACACAGGCGGGCGGAGGTGGTCTCTTGTTCAGGTTGCTGGTTCCGTCGCGCTGCGGGGAGGGACTGGCGCTGCTTTCCCGTCTGCGCTGCGCAGGCCCCCGGCTGCTCTATGTGGAGCCGGCCCTGCGCTGCGCGCGGTTCCAGCCCTCGGGTGTTCCACAAAAGGGCGGACTCGGCTGCGCCTGCGTTTCGTGCCTTCCCCGCCCGAGCGGCTCAGGCAGCCAGGAGCTTGACGGGCGCCCCCTCCCCGGGTGCGGCGCGCCTTCTCCCCTCCGCGGCCCCAGCCCCAGTCCCCGCCCGCGCCGGTCGGGTGCCTTCTCCCCTCCGCGGCCCCAGCCCCAGTCCCCGCCCGCGCCGGTCGGGTGCCTTCTCCCCTCCGCGGCCCCAGCCTCAGTTTCCGCCCGCGCCGCGTGTGCCTTCTCCCCTCCGCGTCCCCAGCCCCAGTCCCCGCCCGCGCTGGTCGGGTGCCTTCTCCCCTCCGCGTCCCCAGCCCCAGTCCCCGCCCGCGCTGGTCGGGTGCCTGGGCCCTCTGTCTCGCCGCGACCCTCCCGGCGGATGTAGACCATCCAGAATCTCGGGAGGTCTTCGGTTAGAAACTGGAGGCCTGTTTGCGGTGCGGTAGGGGCTGCGGTCCTCGGGGCCGAGCCTGCCCCTTTCCCCTCCCCGCTGCCTCCTGCCTCCGGCGGGGCTGGGCCAGCCCGCAGCCGGCTAGCTCCTCTGAACTTGCTCGGTCCCCTTGTTCTGCGAACGGCCGGCAGTGTGTTCAGGCCGGTTAATTTTCTCTCTCTCTTGCTATCCCACAGTTTAAGTTGGTAACTCACAAAAGCTCCCTCCGATTGCCCTCAGGGCACTCAGGCCCGGTCCTCACCCTAAGCAATGCTGCCCGCTCCTCTCCGTTCCGCCCCCACTTGCTGGTGGCGGATGCGGGCGTCTGGGGTACTTCTCTGCTGGGAGTTGCTTTTAGGCACGTAATCTGTGGGTTTTATTTATTCTTCCCCTCCCAGTCAGGTTGCCCTCCGAGATTCAAAAACTTCCCCCAGACCCGCCAGTGCGAGGGTTTCCTGGTGTTTGGAAACTTCCTCTGTTAAGACTCCCTTCCCGGGATGGAGCTCCGTCCTTAGCTCTTTTGTCTCTCTTTTTATCTTTTATATTTTGTCCTACCTCCTTTCGAAGACAATGGGCTGCTTTTCTGGGAGCCTGATGACTTCAGCTAGTGATCAGAAGTTGTTTTGTGAAGTTTGCTCTGCGTTCAATTTTCTTTCGATGAATTTGTAGGAGAGAAAGTGGTCTCCCTGTCCTACTCCTCCGCCATCTCGGCTCCTCCCCCAAAACCATAGCCTTCACTAGACGGACCTTTGTTGACAAAGTAATGTCTCTGCTTTTTAATATGCTGTCTAGGTTGGTCATAACTTTCCTTCCAAGGAGTAAGCGTCTTTTAATTTCATGACTGCAATCACCATCTGCAGTGATTTTGGAGCCTCGAAAAATAAAGTCTGTCACTGTTTCCACTGTTTCCCCGTCTATTTGCCATGAAGTGATGGGACCAGATGCCATGATCTTAGTTTTCTGAATGTTGAGCTTTAAGCCAACTTTTTCACTCTCCTCTTTCATCAAAAGGCTTTTTAGTTCCTCTTCACTTTCTGCCATAAGGGTGGTGTCATCTGCATATCTGAGGTTATTGATATTTCTCCCAGCAATCTTGATTCCAGCTTGTGCTTCTTCCAGCCCAGCATTTGTCATGATGCACCCTGCATATAAGTTAAATAAGCAGGGTGACAATATACAGCTTTGACATACTCCTTTTCCTATTTGGAACCAGTCTGTTGTTCCATGTCCAGTTCTAATTGTTGCTTCCTGACCTGCATACAGGTTTCTCAAGAGGCAGGTTATGTGGTCTGGTATTCCCATCTCTTTCAGAATTCCCCAGTTTCTTGTGATCCACACAGGCTTTGGCATAGTCAATAAAGCAGAAATAGATGCTTTTCTGGAACTCTCTTGCTTTTTCGATGATCCAGTGGATGTTGACAATTTGATCTCTGGTTCCTTTGCCTTTTCTAAATGCAGCTTGAAGATCTGGAAGTTCACAGTTCACATATAGCCTGGCTTGGAGAATTTTAAGCATTATGTTACTAGCGTGTGAGATGAGTGCAATTTTGTGGTAGTTTGAGCATTCTTTGGCATTGCCTTTCTTTGGGATTGGAATGAAAATGGACCTTTTCCAGTCCTGTGGCCATTGTTGAGTTTTCCAAATTTGTTGGCATATTGAGTGCAGCACTTTCATAGCATCATCTTTCAGGATTTAAATAGCTCAACTGGAATTCCATCACATCCACTAGCTTTGTTCATAGTGCTGCTTCCTAAGGCCCGCCTGACTTCACATTTTTGGATGTCTGGCTCTAGGTGAGTGACCACACCATTGTGATTATTTAGGTCATGAAGATCTTTTTTGTATAGTTCTGTTTATTCTTGCCACCTCTTAATATCTTCTGCTTCTGTTAGGTCCCTACCATTTCTGTCCTTTATTGAGCCCATCTTTGCATGAAACGTTCCCTTGGTATCTCTAATTTTGTTGAAGAGATCTCTAGTCTTTCCCATTCTGTTGTTTTCCTCTATTTCTTTGCATTGATCACTGAGGAAGGCTTTCTTATCTCTCCTTGCTATTCTTTGGAACTCTTATATATGCATTCTTACATAATTTACATAATTAATACATATGCATTATTACATAATTAATTATTGGGAGTAAATCTGGAATTGTATTCAGAGTATGATCTTAAAATAATATCAACATATTTTCAATAAACATTAAAGTGCAAGTAAATGTTCCTTTTAAAATAGTCCCTGTGAGACTCTTGTCTTATTCTAACAATGCTGCCATCTTTAGGATATGTTTGGAACACCTGCTTGGGAGTTAACTATGGTATTTGTAATTTGTTTGTAAAACTAGGCTGATGAAGTGATAGATATCTTCACCTTTTGAGGATAAATGGAATTTGGGGTGAAGCAGTCAAAACCACTTGGATCTAAGACTTATGAATGCGGATGGGTAAGCTAGCTATCATTATTTGAGGGTAATAAATAAGGAGCACTATAATGAAATCTATTTTGTGTTTGTGGCTCATCATTTCATTTTGTAGGAGGAGCCCCAGAAACAACATGAATATTGTTATTATATAATGAGTTCAAGTCCTTTCAAGGTAATTACTGATTTGAAGAATAATGTTTACCTGAAGATATAAATTCTGGTTTCTTGGTTAACAAAATCAGCCTCATTATCTAACAGAGTTTCAAAATATGTGAGGCAAGAACTGATTGAACTAGAAGAGAAAGAGATAAATCCACACAATGCTCCTCTCACAATAATCAATAGACACAGTCTGAAAGTCTTCTATATACGTATGTAGAAGATGTGAACAACACTATCAACTAACTTGATCTATTTGACATTTGTAGTACATTCCATCCTGAAACAGAAATACACATTCTTTTGAAGTTCACTCAGATTATTTACCAATAAAGACCTTATGCTTCACCATAAAACATGTGTTGATAAAATTAAAAGGATTTCAATCATGCAAAGTATATTCTTTGACCAAAGTGGAATTGAGTTTCAAAACCCATAAAATGTAGAATTAAAATATATGGCAGCAGTAGCACAAAAGGACAGGAACAGAGAAATGGAAGAATCTCACACTATTAATGAACAGTCCCGCTTACATTTCAAGGCGGCCCGAGCAAGGCTGAAGGACACTGTGTTTTAGCAATGCTGAAACAATACAAAATAAAACCTCATACAAAGAGATACAGCTAATAGGCCAACAGTGGAGATAAAATGGAATCATAATAAATATTCAGTAAATCCTAAACAAGGGATAAAGAAAAGATGAGACAAAAATCAAATAGTAAGATGTTAACTTCAATTCTTCTGTTAATTCAAAGCGGTAGGTGTTTTACAGACAAGGAACCTACGACTTTGCTTTAAATAACTTGCCCACAGTGACACAGCCAGGATGTCCTGGGGCTGGGATTTCCATTCGGGTCCCCTGTCCTCCGAGGTCTCTGCCCTTTATTTAATGCTAAGGCACTGCAGCGGCAGCAGCGGGGTGTGTGTGCGTGCGTGTTTGTGTGTACCTGCTAGCTACTGCTGCGACTGTGAGGCGCTCATTCATGTCCAGTTCTCTGCAGCCCCATGGACTGTATGGAGCACGCTAGCTCCCCTGTCCCTGGACTTTTCCAGGTCAGAGTACTGGAGCGGCTGGCCTTTTCCTTCTCCAGGGGATCTTCTCGACCCAGGGATCAAACCCCCCGCCTCTTGCATCTGCTGCACTGGCAGGCAGGTTCTTCACCACTGTGCCCCCAGCAAATCCCCTCTAGCTGCTATGTGTACAGAACAGTTTGGGCAACTAAACCTGTGTCTTCCAACATTTGTGCATATGGTGGACATTTACATTTCTGCATGCCTCTGTAACTAACATATATTCTCACTTTTCAAATTTCAGTGACATTATACAGAATTATTTCTTAGGGGTTTCCTATCTGTCTTCACTCTCCACCGCAGGTCAGGATACGCCTGGGTTCTCTACAACTGAGGGGGTGGGAGGAGATGGTGTCACTGTTGTTTGGCCCTGCTTCACTGACCACGGTGAGGACGGCCTAAGTCTCTTCTCACAAACCTCTTCAAATCTTTATGAACTTCTTGCTGCGTTCATCATCTATGTACAATACAC
The DNA here is from genome assembly GCF_023699985.2 of Odocoileus virginianus. Taxonomy (NCBI): domain Eukaryota; kingdom Metazoa; phylum Chordata; class Mammalia; order Artiodactyla; family Cervidae; genus Odocoileus; species Odocoileus virginianus. The sequence continues at coordinate 5,282,138 of NC_069694.1, read as the reverse complement.
ACCTATGAGCATAGAACACTAACACGTTAAACATGTTTTGGCAGTCCAGACAGTATGCAAGATTCTGTGATAGGCAAAAGATATTAAAAGATGAACAAATTATGTCTCCTGATATTATAGAATTAGAAGTCTGATGAGGCATGCAACCTTTATACAGAGAATCACACAAGTATACACAATAATGTCAAAATGATATGAGAGCAACAGGTTATCATGATAGATAATAGGATGACCTATTTGCAGGGTCATCAATGGAATAGACATTTTCTTCTTTTACAAATATATTGAAGATTTTGAAACTATTACATTTGTAATACTACTACTATACTATTACTATTCTAGCCACCAAGCTAGAAGTAAGATAATTTATTAATAAAAAAATTATTTCAACTTCAGCATGCTTGGAGCCATGTGATATATTTCTAACAGAATATATTTCTATTCTCCTGAAGATGAAGTGCTGTCACTTGCAATTATTTTGAAAGTTATTCAGCTTTTTCTTTCCAATCTGCTAAAAAAATTATGGTTTTTTAAGTGTAAAGATTTTACTAGGAGTTTTTCATTACAATGTAGGCTTTAATTACAGGACTTCAGAATAAAGCTCTTCACTTCCAGCAATGCATTTAAAAAATGGCTGTGGATGCTTTTAAAAGAGCAGTGAGCCCTTTTTCCTCTTTGCGCTGGGCGCTGACCGGTTGCGCGCCTTTTTCTTGGCTGCCTCCCAGTTCTAGATTAGCCGTCGCCATGGGTTTTGGAGACTTGAAAAGCCCCACTGGCCTCCAGGTGCTCAACGACTACTTGGCGGACAAGAGTTACATAGAGGGGGATGTGCCATCACAAGCAGATGTGGCAGTATTTGAAGCCGTCTCCGGCCCGCCACCTGCCGACTTGTGTCATGCCCTCCGTTGGTATAATCACATCAAATCTTATGCGAAGGAAAAGGCCAGCCTGCCAGGAGTGAAGAAAGCTTTGGGCAAGTATGGCCCTGCTAATGTGGAAGACACCACAGAAAGTGGAGCTACAGATAGTAAAGATGATGATGACATTTATCTCTTTGGATCTGATGAGGAGGAGGAAAGTGAAGAAGCCAAGAGGCTAAGAGAAGAATGCCTTGCCCAGTATGAGTCAAAGAAAGCCAAAAAACCAGCACTTGTCGCCAAGTCTTCCACCTTATTAGACGTGAAACCTTGGGATGATGAGACCGATATGGCAAAACTAGAGGAGTGCGTCAGAAGCATTCAAGCAGACAGCTTGGTCTGGGGCTCTTCTAAGCTAGTTCCAGTTGGATATGGCATTAAAAAACTTCAAATACAGTGTGTAGTTGAAGACAACAAAGTTGGGACAGACATGTTGGAGGAGCAGATCAGTGCTTTCAATGAGTATGTACAGTCTATGGATGTGGCTTCATTCAACAAGACCTAAAATCCATCATGGATCAGTGCCCTTAAATAAAAGTTTGAAAGACAAAAAAAAAAAGAGAGAGCAGTAAAATCAGCCGTAGCTGATAGAGTGTAAGGGGCTCACCTGGACCCTGCCGTGTTCATTCTGAGCTGTGTTCTGGGGGAAGCTGAGCAGGCATGATTCTGGGAGTAGCCCACTTCCTCGTCTCAACAAGACCAGATCACACATTGGGGCTATTTCTGATTCTCTCCCACCAGAGCCCACCAGTTGGAGCCCAGTGACCAGCTGCGGTCAGTGTGAAAGCCGCACCATGTCACTCTGCAGAGACCACAATACTCTTTCCTTCAGGTCCCATCTTTCCCTGGTGATAGGGAACTGGAGACCCAAGGACAGGCCCAGGACCAACCACTTGCACAGTGCCTACACATATTGAAGACTCAATAAATGCTTAAGAAAGAAAAAATAAAAGTGTTTGTGTCAGATAGCTCAAAAGGAAGATGGAAATAAAACCAGTTCTTGTTAGTTGTTGGCAAAGAACTGGAGCAGGAGAAGACAAAAAATAATATGACACAACAATCCCACTCCCGGGCATATATACTGAGAAAACCAGAATTGAAAAGACATACGTACCTCAGCGTTCACTGTGGTGCTATCTCCAGTAGCCAGGACACAGAAGTAACCTAGATGTTCACGGACAGATAAATGGATAAAGAAGAGGTGGTCCATATACACAGTGGAATATTACTCAGCCATGAAAAGGAAAGAAATTGGGCCATTCTTAGTGAGGTGGATGAGCCTAGAGTCTGCCATACACAGTGAAGTAAGTCAGAAGGAGAAAAATGACGTATATTAATGCATGTATGTGGCTTCTAGAAAAGTCGTATAGATGAATGTGTTTGCAGGCCAGGAGCAGAGATGCAGATGCATCGAACAGACGTGTGAACACAGTGGGCAGAGGAGGGTGGCCCTGATACGTATTCACCATCACATGCGACATAGCTGGCTTGTGGAGCTCAGCTCTAGAGCCCAGGCAGCTCAGCTTGGTGGGCTCTGATAACCTAGAAGGGTGCTGTGAGGGGTGGGATGGAGCTTCAAGAGCGAGGGGATATTTGTAAACATACAGCCCATTCACTTCATTGTACAGCAGAAAATAACACAGCCTTGCAGAGCAATTATACTCCAATAAAAAAGTAAAAAAAAAAAAAAAAAGAAACAATGATTTTAAAGTCATTTTACAAAAACACTGGATCATTGTCTGATGGCTTGTATGTAAAAATTGCTTTACTTTGGGGACAAATTTAAGTGACCAGATTTTAAACATTCTCCCCAAGTATTTTCCTGGTTAGACACTTAGCACCTAGGCCATAGGAACATCTGCTCGCTGAACAGCTATCGCGGTGTGCAGTAAAGGCACTCAAACAACTGCATTTGCTTTTCTGATTAGAGTGAAGGGGAGGGAGGGGAGGCAGGAACGTGAGGGAATAATGTGGGTGGCTGAGTCTGCAGTGCCTGCCTGCTTGCAATATAAATTGGCAGGCTTGTCTGCTTAACAAAGTGGGAAGGGTTGTTTCTAGCACAGAATAACCATCCTCAGGAAATGTTTTCTAATAAATATTTTTATTAGTATACCATAAAGTTTTTAGTATTAATATTGAAGAACCCACCAGATTAAGGCTGGGCATCATTTTGAGAAGGTTTATGCATTCTTTTTTAGGGTATTTGGGGAGCAAAGCTGCTTTGCTTCAACAAGGATTGGAGCACAATGCTTTTTTAAAAAATAACATTTGCTCGTTTTGTGCAGGTGATGCTTATTTATTATCGATTAATTAATTAGTACTAATATTTCTGGCGGCGCCAGGCCTTCTCTGCTGCACGCGGCCGTCCTCCAGCTGCGGCGAGTGGGGCGACTCCGCACTGCGGCTCCCGGGCTCCGGGCTGCGGGGGTTCTCTTGCTCCGCAGCACGGCCTCCCGGTGCGTGGGCTTCAGTAGTTGCCGCACTGCGCCGGGAAGTTCCAGCACAATGCTTCCTTAAAAGTGGGATTTCAACTTTGGAACAGGTTCGTCCATTTGTCTTTCTGATATATCCTCTTTCTAGCCTAGTCATTTGGACATAAAACTTTTAATACAACATATTTGACAGCAAAGTCTTTCAATGTAGCCACAACTGCTAAGAAGAAAAAAAAAAACAGCTGCAGGATCAGCTGCCAGGGAAAAGTGATTCAGAGCTGAGAAGGTGCTAGATTAGCAGGAGTTCCTAACATGGGGACCATGGACAAAACTTAGCGTTAAGAATCCCTTGGAATTTCCTGGAAAATTCTCAGTGTATCTAGGGAGAGTCCCAAGTTTTCATAAGATTTTCAGAGTGGTCTTTACTCTAGCAGTTAAACGCTTGTAGTGTGTGTGTGAGTCCAGATAGGCCGAGTTCTGCCGCAGTAACGAGATGACTTTGAGACCTTGGTAACTTAAACCACCGCTTCTCACTCCCTAAGTTACTTCTACTTCCCACCTGTGTCGGACAGCAGGTCCTTGTTCAGAGGGGTTCTGCTCAACGTCTCCTGACTAGGGTCCCAGAGAGGGAGGGAGCAGGTACCCTGGACATCCACATGTCTTTACCTCTGGGCAAGTTCCTCATTTTTCCTTATCACCAGATTCAACTTGAATTATTGAAGTTTAGTTAATTTAAAAGGTGTATTAGCTTCCACTGTACAGCAAAGCGAGTCAGCTGCACATGTACATATATATCCACGCTTTTTTAGATTCTTTTCCCGTATGGGGCGTTGGAGTATTGAGGCGCGTTCCCTGTGGTCTGCAGTAGGTCCTTCGTTATTTTTTAGATTCTTTCCCCCTACAGGGTGTTGGAGTGTTGAGGCACATTCCCTGTGGTCTGCAGTAGGTCCTTGCTGGTTCTCTATTTTATGTACCGAGTCTGTATATGTCCATCTCAACCTCCCAATTTACCCCTCCCCTCCCTTCTTCCCCGATAACCGTGGGTTTGCTTTCTACACCTGTGACTCTATTTCTGTTTTGTAAATAAGTTCATCTGTAACCACTTTTTTTTTTAAGATTTCATATATAAAAGGTATCATATGATATTTGTCTTTCTCTGTCATCCACCAGATTCTTATCCTCATTGCAGACAAAGAGGGGAGAGAATCCTGGCAGGGAAGTGACCACAAGGGTTGAGAAGATAAGATTCCAGACAGGTAAGTTGGGACAAGTAGTCTGAATTGTTTTTGTTAGTGTTGGGGAGGGGTGGGTGGGGTAGGTGGCAGAAAGGGGTGCCTTTCTGGGGGTTAGCTTTTGAACGTGACAATATATATTCTAGGAAGCATGCTAATATACTTATCCTCCATACTTCCTCTATTTCCAGGTAAAAATAGCTCATAATAATAGAGCACTGTTACAATAAACTTTCAAAGATAAATGCAAAGACGAGAATAGAAAATGATGGCCAGAGGTGGTGGTTGAGAATAAGCAGACTGGAAAACCTGAGCTAAGGGAAGCTGCAGCTGGGCTATGACTTGACATTGGGCTTCCTGGCGGCCTGGGGAGAAAAGGGAAGGACCAACAGGAAATGCGGACAAGTAGCTTTAAAAACCTTACGGTTCCAGGGTCCTAGAGTTTTGATATTCATACAGGCACTGCTAGCAAACAGCTGCATGAACTTGAACAGGTAACTAGAATGTTCTGGGCCTCACTTTTCTACAAGTGATAATAATTGCCTGCTGAATTAGACAGTATCTAAATTTGTTTTATTCATAACTTCTCAATTATTAATGACACTTCAAAGAAATGTCTTCCTTTATACATTTCATCAGGGTTACTCACTTCTTCATTAAATATATGTTTATAGTTCATAGTAGATTCATGAGATTTTCCTCATTAAGCATCCTTAAAGAGAAATGTGACAGAATAATCTAACCTTTACTAATTTTAAAGCTAACATATATTTCACATGTCACGTGCCTAGTTTTTACTTTGACATTCTTCTGCAGTCACAGAAAAAAAATACCCCAAATTACATAAGAAATGAAAGGGTAATTATTTAGTACAATGTGTTAGCAGAAAACATAAGTCACAATCAAACACAATTATTATGTTTTAAAAATTGAATTGAAAACGCTTCTGCGTTGCCAGGAAGGAGAAAGCAATCTCTGTCATTGGGACCAAGAAAGAGACAGACTAGAAGACATCTCCCTACCCCACTTCCTCACATCTTGCCAGGGCCTGCATTTCTTTCTAGAATCTGGCAGATACTGAAGAATGTTTTAAATCTCACTTACTGCTGGGAAGGGGACCTTAGCCTTTAAAAACAGCCTATATTTACACATTTTCTGGTCTCTCTGTGTGTGTCCAACCACACAGTTTATTGTTCACGATATTTCATTTTCATTAGTGATATTATATATACTGTGCCTTGACAAGTTTTTAGTTTTTAGTAGTAAAGAAGTTAAAAATCAAAACTAATCTGGTCCATGACTTTTTTTTTTTTTTTTTGGCCATGTCATGCAGCTTGTAGGATCTTGGTTTCCTGACCAAGGCTCGAACTCAGGCCTTTGACAGTAAAAGCCTGGAATCATAACCACTGTGGTCCATAACATTTTTGTTAGGTGAGAATGAAAGTTGTATTTCAAGCCACGTTTTAACCTAATTGATTAAAATTTGACAATGGATCAGAACAAGTTCAAGACAGTCTATTTTGATGTATCTCATTCTACCTTACCTATTGTGATCAATCATCTATTCACTCATTTATTTATAGAAGCAAACATGTTTTTAAACATCAGGATCAGTGAATAGAGAGGACTACTGATAGAGGCATTAACACTGTGTCTCTACGGATCTTCAGGACTGAATCAGAAACAAGACTCACCTGGGACCCAGGAATTGCACCAATATTCATTGGGGCATTTTTTGTTTTTAGGATTTTGAGCAGTTTTCTCAGGCCGTATGAACAAGTGAATTATAACTTGATCAAAGCTGGGTAGACTTAAGAGGTAGTTACGGGCTTCCCGTGTGGCCCAGCTGGTAAAGAACCTGCTCGCAATGCGGGAGACCTGGGTTCGATCCTTGGGTTGGGAAGATCCCCTGGAGAAGGGAAAGGCTACCCACTCCAGCATTCTGGCCTGGAGAATTCCATGGACCGCATAGTCCACGTGGTCGCAGAGTCGGACACGACTGAGCGACTTCCACGCCACTGTTTTATCAGCGTCATTGTTGCAATTCTTTTTTCAGCCTCGAAGGTCTTCAGAGATCAGTTTTACTGGCATGGGTGAGACTGGGCTCCTCACCTGGAGCTGGACTGCTGGATGAGCATCTTGCCTTCAGCGCGCCGAAACCGCTAGCTGTGACCTTGGGTCCACGTCTCTAAGCACTAGGTCACTCGTGTGTTGAACAAGGGATCCTATCAAGGTTTCCTCACAGGCCGTAAGAAGATGCACCGCCACAACGATAGCGGAGCACTAAACTACTGGTTGAGATGTTAACTCTTCAAATATTAAGAACTAAAATGTCGTCTCTGTAAAGAAGTCTCAGGATTTCAGTGAAGGGGGCCCGAACAGACCCTCTGGAGCCTCCAGCTCGTCCCGGATCCGCTGTGGCTCACCGCCTCCCTTGGCCCCGTCTCCGCCTTTGCTCCGAGTCCCGGGGGCTGACCTGTAAGGGCTCCCGTTCTGATGCCCTTTGCTTTCCCAGCGCTTGCGGCCAGAGGCGCAGAGGGGTGTCAGCGTGCCGATTCTCCTGGCTCCTTCCTGTAGGCTTTGCGGAGTCCAGCCGCGTCTCCTCTCACGGAGACCACATTTCCTAGCAGGGACTGCCGATTCCAGGGCCCCCACGGCTCACCTCTCCAAGCTGACGACGGCACCCTGCCCACACACGGTTTAGCTACCACTCCCCACTGTAGTTTCAGGCTAACCTGCTCATACCCTTGGAGTGTGTTCTTATCAAATTCTTCTCGAATCGACTGTGCCATCTATTCCCTGACAGACTGGCTGAAACGCCAGGTCTGTATCACTAAGATGGTGTCTTATGTGAGGCCTGAAAAACAGCTTTAAGTGGAGGGGGGAATTACAAGAAAGAGAATGAGTCAACCAGGGTTTGGGAGCACATCAAGTTATAGAATTCCCTGAACTGGCGTGTACTTTGGCTGAGATGCTCAGATAGAATTATCTTTGTATGACAGAGACAGACTTGTATTCTCTCTTTTTATGACTGATGCGGTTTTTAAAAAGTATATTGGGAGAACAAGTTGCTCAGTGGAACTTGGAATTTTCTCATTATAGGTGTTGGTCCTTTTTCTCCTAAGTTACCTAGCCATCAGCTATATTTATTCCATTCTTGGGACACAGTACCTGATATAGTGCCAAGCGATCAGGCTCTCAGTAAATATATTGCATGAACATATGATCAACTTAAAAGGGTTCATCCATGTAATATGTATTTCATTCCTTCTTGATAACTGAACACCACTCCATTTTATAGATGTATCACATTTGTCCATTTATCACCTGATGGATGTCAGTTGATTTCACTTTTTGGTATTGTAAAGAAAGCTCTTATGAATATTTATGTACAAGTTTTTGTGTAGACATGTTTTCAATTCTCTTGGGTATATACCTACTAGTGGAATTGATGGGTCAAACTACCTTTAACTTTTTAAGGAACTGCCAAATTGTTTTTCAAAGTGACTTAACACCATTTTACATTCCTACCAGCAGTGTATGGATATTTCATCTTTCCATACCCTATCCAATACATTACCTTTTCCACTGCCATTTCACTGTGGTTTAGTTTCCATGTTCCTAATGACAAGTGGTGTTAACCATCTTTTCACGTGCTTATTGGCCATTTGTATGTATCTTCATAGGAGATATGTATATTCAGAACCCTTGCCCACTTTTAAGTAGGTTATTTGTGCTTTAATTAACTAGGTTGTCTTTATTACTGAGTTGTAAAAGATCTATATATTCTGCCTACAACTCTTTTATCAGATATGTAATTTGTAAGTATTTCCTCTCATTCTGCGGGCTTTTTGTTCTTTATGTTGCTTTTGGAAACACAGAAGTTTTTAACTGATGAAGAAGTAAATTTATCTTTATCAGTTATACTTTCCAGTGTCATATTTAAAAATCTATTGTTTTAACCCAAGATTTACTGTTTTCTTCCAAGAGTTTTGTAGTTTTAGCTCTTCCATTTATTTTGAATTACCTTTTGCACATGGTATAAAAGTATGGGTCCAACTTCATTCTTTTGGATGTGGATATCCTAGTGACTCAGAATAATTTGTCAAAAAGGCTATTCTTTTCTTATTATCTTAGCACCCTTGTTAAAAAATCAACTGACCACAAATGTAAGCATTGTTTGCATTTCTGTAAGAACTTTAGGATAAGGTTGTCACTTTCTGCAGAGGTCACCTGAGACTTGGTTAGGAATTGCAATGGACTCGTAGGTCAATCTGGGAAGTATTGCCATCTTAACATTGATTCCTCCATTTCATTATCATGGAGTATCTATCTTCCCAGTTATTTAGAACTTTTAAAATTTCTTCCACTAATGTACTGTAGTCTGCAGAGTACAAGTCTGGCACTTAGTTTTTAAAATTTATTCCTAAGGGTTTGTTTCTGATTGAAAATAAAATTGTTTTTTAAATTTCAGAGTGTTGCTAGTGTGTAGAGAGTTGATTTTCATATACTGATCTTGTTTCCTGCAACCTTGCTGAAACTGTTCCTAACATTTGTTTGGTTTGTAGCTTTTACTGTGTGACCTGCTACAAAATATTAAAAACCCAAGTTACTTAATCCTGTTTGAACACTTTAGAATAGTAAAATAATTTATATTTCATTTTAATTGATATCCCAATTCAAACACAAATTATTTGGACTAAATTTCTTTTGCATCCAAAACTATTGTTTAGGACACTCAACTTGTAGTGCAAAAATAAAACATTTCCCCTAAATGAAAAAATGTATTTAGTTTTTACTTGGTCTAACTTATGAATGATACATTCAGTCTCACTGCTCAATAATATTTGATATGTCAGATTTATCTTATATAATGACTAGTGGGAAGCCACCATGCCACCTTATTTAGCCACACTACTTTGCTTTTGGCTCAGATGGTAAAGCATCTGCCTACAACGTAGAAGACCCAGGTTCAATCCCTGGGTTGGGAAGATCCCCTGAAGAAGGCAATGGCAACCCACTCCAGTACTCTTGCCTGGAGAGTCCCATGGACAGAGGAGCCCGTCAGAGTCCACGGGGTCGTGAAGAGTCAGACACGACCGAACGACTTCCCTTTTCACTTAGCTTTTGTAATGAGGTCACTGTTCATAAACAATCAACATCTGTTCACTGTTAAAAGAGAAACTGTAGCGTTCCTCCTCTCCTTGAACGATGGAACTATAGGAGCATGTATGTTAAAAGTGTGAATGTACAAAATGCTGGACAAAAATTTTGGATCACATGTCACTTTTACTTCATCACTGGTTGTCCCTTTCATTCACTAGATCAAATGGATTTTTTGGATGAGTTCTGGTCAGTTCCATGACAGAACTATCTTTTATATGGGTATTAGGCATGTAACATTTTCTTGGCATTCTTAGTCAAGCAGAAAAGCCCTAGTGTCAAGGCAAAAAAAAAAAAAAAAAGTTCTGTTAAAGAAAAAAACACCCAGAAAAGCGTCTTGAATAAACTGGAGAAAGATGCAAAAAGCAAGTTAAAACACTTAACAGAAACTTAACATTTATTGTGCAACTTTATCTCCAACAGAACATGTGGCATTCTAGAGGTATATGAAGTAATAAAATCAATACTCCAATTAGAACACCTGAATAACTGGCTCTAGTAACAAATGTTTCTTATAATTAAAAATATTGAATGTTTAAAAAACTCTTATAACATTTTAAGTTCCTAAAAGAAATGTGCCTAACACTTAAAAAACAACTTACTCTTCTATATAAATTGTTCACAAAAAATCTTGCTATCCTGTATTACACTATGCATTTATAGTTTTATTAACGTATCTCTAGTGGGTATTAACTCTACACAGTACAATCAAATAGAAATTATTCATAGAGAATCAACGAGACTTCAACAATAAAAATATCTGGATCAATGAATTTGTCACAGTTTCTGCACACGTGTTCTTCATAGAAAAGAGAGTAAAGGCAAGTTGGCCCCAGTGTCAGGCTGCTACAGAAGTCCCAGAGAGGACACACACACATAGGCAATGCTTAAATGGGGCAGGGTCGGACCGGAGCAGCCACCTCCAAGGTTTCAGGACCCCTCTCGTGGCCTGGCATGTCCTGTTCCCTAGACACTAAGCCAGGCTCTGATGGCTGAGGCAAGCTCTTGAAACTTAAAACACAGCCAAAAGTGTTAACAGCCACAACTACAGGAGAATATCAACAGATTACTGTATTCTCCTACAAAATCTTCACGACAATTCTCACAGTGACATCATGGTTAAAACCCTCTCTTCCAAACCAGACTCATCAGATCTAAGGCTACGAATACAACAAACGCGAAAAGTGAATGAATGCTGGCTGACCCGTGTCCAGTGCCACGTCTAACATCTATCTGCTCCCAAAGAACACACTTCAGTGAGTTCAAAGTTTTGCTTTTATATCCCTGCATTTTTGGACTGGGAACCCTATGATGGAAATGTGAATTGTCATTTTAGTCAGTACTTCGATTAAACAAATCTATCCCAAAGTGTTGATGGGTTTTGAGAACTGGAGAAAACTGGAACTACTGGAGAAAATGGAACGAGTCATTCCACTTTCTAAACCCAAAGATTTCCCCTTGCTAGCTGAGTAATCAGCTCAATAAAATGGGGTAACAATAACAGCCTAGGGGGTGCTTGTGAGGACTAAAGTGAGAGGAGGCATAAAGTGCTTAGCAGAACACCTGGCACACAGCTATTGCCAGTGGTTCTGGACGGGCCTGAACAATTGCCCAACGCAGGCAAGACCCATCAGGCTGCTTGTTTGTACTGGGGCCGTTCTGACAATGAGCGTGCTTTTGAGTAAGTCATCTCAGCAGATGTGTTTTTTACTGTAATTTGGGGAACTGTGATTGCATGAAAGCCTAGTGCTTGTATTAGCCAGTTGTGGACAGTCACGAGGAAATTTAATCTGGTACTTTCACCACAAAGGTACGGCAGTTTAGTGCTATCAGTAAGCCATACTGACCAAGCTGGTGGTTAGATGAGTGAAGTCCTCTGAATGTTCTTTGCAACTGAACACACCATGCAGGGTAAACGTGGTCCCTAACAGGCAAATATACTCATTACAGCTTTGAATTTTAAGAAGGACTCAAGTACTGGTGAGTTATTACTTTTGCACTTCATGTTGTCCAGCATTAATTCTTCACTGTCCTAACCACTGGCTGATAATTCAACTGCAGAGGGCCCTCGACTGGGTGGCATTTTCCTACATTATTTCAAGTGAAGTGGTTATTTTTATCCAGTACTTACATGACTGAAAGAAGCCATCACTATGTTTACAAAAATATATCATAATGATACATACTGCTGTTTAGAGACATTTACACTAGCGTTCTGACTCAAGCATCCTATTTGACATGTTTTGCCAAGCAGTTTTGGCAAGTGTCACCACATTAAACACACACCAGCAAGACTTGCACCATATGCTGAAAATCACTATTACATTTTTAAAAACTGGTATAGAAGAGCTGTCAAAAATTACAAGCATTTGTATGGTGAAATGACATAGCACTGATGAGCAAAGTTTAAATCTTTTCTAAAAATGAAGCTATCCAAGAATGAGACTTTTTTAAAATGAATGAAATTTAAGAAAAACTAAGGAGGTAGTCTGTGGCATTAGGGTAAGGTTCCAGAGTATGTGTTGAATGACAGAATTCAAACAAGGGCAAGATTCATTCCTTTTTCTGAAAACTGCACCTTTCCTACTTGATACTCCATCTGTTTTCTGATCGCATCAGGAGGTCAAGCCATTAAAAGTGCCAGGAAAATGCAGACATCATGAACTTGCAGATTCCCAAGTCTGTATTGTTGTCGAGATTTTGGGGAGAAAATCTGCTGTTACAAGAACTTACTGGACTGAACTGTCCCTATCGCTATCTGACAGGTGGAGAAGCTGGGTCAAGTAACATATTAATGTGTCACCTTGTAATTCTGATGAAGGTTGATGTGCTAATGACTGACAAGAGACTACACAGTGTTTATGACTAAATGAAAGATCCAGAATATGAAATCACCCACGTGCTCTATAGCTGTGAAGTAGCCACATACACAACCTCTCTCAATTTCCCTATCAAAAAAGATGATGACTTTTTTTTTTTTAAACAAATGCTCTAATGTCATCCTCTCCATTCCCAGTGAAGCCTAAACAGCAGCAGCCTTTAATAAAAGCTGCCCATTTAGCCCTAAGCTTTACAAAGAACACAGTTATCTGGATTAGGGTGATAAAGGAGGCCGCCCCTTCTACCCACACTTGAAGCAGAAACAGATTCTATCATCTCTAGGAAGCAAGTACAACAACCGGGGTGAAACATTTCCATTGGTGACAACGAGAAACAAGATTTACGCAAACTCTATAGATCAACTCAGCACAAAAAGACCCTCAGATTTCAGGGAAATGGCAAGCCCGTTGCATAGTTGTCGGAATGGCCTCGAAGCTGTGTGTACGCGGATTCCGGAACAAGCTCCGGGAACACCATTGGCCTCACCACTTGCTTGGTCCTCAGTGTACCCGACTAGCTGGCCGAGATTCTCGTGTTCAGCCATCACTTTGGCATTGTGTCAACAGAGCCTGGTTTAAGGCTGTGGAAATTGTGCATCTATGAACCTACAAAATCGAGCATTTGAAAATGGTTTGGGATCTTTGGATGTTTCTTGACTGACACAGTGAAAACTTTTACTGTTTGTCAACTCCAGAGATCATATAGTGCCTTCCTTATCAACACAGTAGATATTTTATTTTTTGGTAAAAAGTAACAGAAACAGCTAGCTTCCAACTCATCATTGTCTAGAGGTGACCTCTGATCTCTGGTTTCTGTTTGAGTAACAGGTTCTGTCAATGTAGACACAACATACAATGTCACCTATTCTATGTATTTGCTGAGAAGTATAAATTCAAGTCTTTGGAAAACATAAAGACAACTTATCTGAATTAAAATGAGAATGCCTGTTCCTTGTCCCTCGGGACAATGCCGTGTCTCTACCTTCTCCCATGAGCACCAAACTAATCTCCACAGAGACCAGCCCTGCTCATGAAGCAGAGCTCACCGGAAAGTATCAGACAGGTGACCAAGAATCCACCTATCTTTTTCCCACCCTCACCATCTAACTAGTCATCATCTGAAATCAAGTGTAGGTTTCTCTTTGTGTAATATAGTATTCTGAAAATCTCTGCAGGCTTCATACACTTTCCAAACAACCCAAAAATGGGCTTGTATTGGGAACTGTTTGGCAGTAGGTCGAGAGAGTTAAGGTTTAGGATGTGTAAAGTCTGACAGAGTGACATGCTTTGGATTCTAAAGTGATGGTAACAGAACATTCACCATTGGAACTCGAGAGGACCAGCTGCTCGTGTGGAAAGATTCTGTCCACTAATCACCAGATCCATCCTGGGAATTTTTATTGAAGACTTCATCCTGGGAAGGCTGGTGATCGATCCCTTCATAAAAGGAGCCTCCATTGTGCAGGAAAGTGCCCACAGCTCGCCCCTGCCGGGCATGACCCACAGCATCGCTGAACACTTTGTTTATCTGCTCCTCTGAGGGCATCCACCAGTCGGGGTTGGAGGTACAGTGCATCCTAATGAATTCTGTGGGAATATACACAACAGTGGAAAAAAAAAAAGAGAGAAACAGCTGGTTTTTGCAGTGGATGGCAGAAAGGATGCTTAAACTTTTAACAGCAGCTCTATAAGGAAAGCTTTACGGGACATCAGATGTAGTGCCATGATGACATCACTTATTAGACTTTAAAACTTACACCATCTGCATTTTCTACTCATGTGCAAAAATAAAAATTATGTGGGTGATCCCTCTAAGACATGTTTGCTATGAAAGGTCAATCTGATTTGTGAGGCATGGTCTACACCATGCTAGGTTCAAAACCCTGTAGTTACATGCCCACACTTTAAGAATGCTAACTCTTTCCAGAAGCACAGTAAGTATCATTAGCATGGTATTCTTTAACTAGCTACTAATCTGTAGATTAAGTGCAAGAAAATAAACTCTCAGTAAGAACCTGCATAAGTTTTGGTTCAGAAGAGATTTCCACATTATCACAGACTGTATTTATTTCTATAATTGTGATATTTATACATCTACTGACAAATATTTTTTAGATGAGTTTTCCTCTAAATATTTAATTTCACCAGATAGCAATTAGGAAGAGATAGTGTATAAAGAGTGGTTAAGACTCCAATGAAACAATCTCAGCCTCCCTCCAACTGAGTTCAAATCAATCTTTCCTGTTTTCTCAGAGAGTCAAGGGACATGCAGAGTTCCCATACAGCTATTTCATTAACAACATGGGCATCTGAAAACTGAAGTTGAACATTCTGGAAAAAGTCCTAAGTCAAACTGTGTGTTTTTTTCTGCACGGCTGATGGAAAGTTCAGGGTGACTGCTGTTTACACACCATTTCTTCTCCAGCACTATTCCCCCTCTAAGACCACGGTTCTGGTCATAGGATTGGACTTGTCTGAGATTTATTTACGGAACCCTGATTCTATTTGCCCTTAGAAGCTGATGCTTTTAAGAACGTGGACCAGAAAAATCTCATGAACTCAACTGTGTCTATCTTAGCAGATAAACAGGGGCATTCCCTTCAATTTCATGCCTGAGGTGAGAGACTCGTTCATTTCGTCCAAGTCCCAGCTCCGGGGGCCTTCCCTGGGATGAGAACTGTGTTTATTCAGCATCTCATCCTGCAAAACTGTCAGGAGCCAGATGGCTGATGGTGGGGTGCAAGCCTAGGCAACACCGAAGGACGCCCACATCCTCAAACCCAGGTCACAGTCACTACAATGCTGAACAGAGAGAAAGCAAGTGGGACCACGAGGCCTCACGTGTCTAGATCTCTCCCTGTCACGTTCCTTGCGTTCACACTTACTTACAACTGTGACCATCCTCGGATCACCTCCAGCTAAGCTGTGGGCTCCGGAAGTCAGAGACTGTTTTCTGCTCCTCTCTGCCTCTCTTGGGTTTCCCACCTCAAGTATTCATAAGTATTCCCTAACTGTCTAAGCAGGCTCCCGACCTCTGTCCAGATGCCCCACTCTCACAGGAACATAAAGCAATGAAAGAAAGGTGCGCATGAGCAGAAATCAAGGCTAAGTGTTGAGGGCCACCCTGAGAATGTACTGCTCTGGGACACCTGCACTGCCCCTCCTTAGCACCCACTGCTGTGACAGGACTTTCCCCAACACCGTGCCGGACGGTTACAAGCTCAAAGCAGAGGCCATTCTGTCACACAGATCGGAAGCATTGTCACGCCACTGACCCCCTCTTCCTGCTGGGGTCAAACCACCCCCGGGAACAGGCCAGCCTATTTGACTTCACTTCCTGAAGCACCCCGCTCTCCATCCCTCGTGTCAAAGTATCTGCAACTTCCGTGGCCTTCCTATGCTCACTGACTACAAGGAGGTCACCCTGGAGTCATCACACCGAGGCCTTCAGGAAGGGAATCCCGTTTAGGTCAAAGGCCCGCCCCAAGATTTCAGCCTTTGGGACAGATACACGGGCTCTAACCAGCTGCCCTGACACGCCAGCAGCTCCTGCCTATGCCTTCTCCACCCAAGGGCAGGGGAGGCCTGTGCGTCCTGCCCAGCTCTCCCGTGCTGGAGAGCACATGTTCTGATTGGCAGCCTGGCCAGCATCGCTGTCCCAGCGGGCCTGGCGGCATTCCCAGGGCAGCGACACTAGCGCTTTGGGATCTAAGTTAATCCCTCAGTTTCACAGACATGCTTATTAAAATGTAAAGCGTTTAACAAGGGTTTATGGAAGGGGACAGTGAGCCCCCTTATCCCAGTTCTTCATAAGCCTCAGGGAAAATTCCTGAATACAAACCGAGCATGCTCTCAGCAGACCCCCCACCCCACCCCTGCTAAGCCTACCACCACTCTGGTACCTCTGTCTGCTCTGAAGATATTGGGGAATAAAGGAACCTATGGCTAGTTTGCTAAGACAGACACTGGAAATTTCCATCATCCAGACACTCTAAATGGAATTTTTAGACTGACCAACAGGGGGCGCTAGCGCACCAGTGCCAAGTTATATTAATAATGCTGGTACCTTCATTCCAGGTGGCTTGTCAAGTACGGGCCACCTGAATCAATCACCTGGGGTGGTCACGAGGTGCAATAATGCATGCCTCCCCTGTCCTCACCCCAGACCCGCTGAATCAGAAGTGCAGGGTGGGTCTGGGAATCTCTGCTGCTAATAAATACTGTGCATGCACCTCAGTCACTGTGGGCATCAGGAGGGGGGTGCGGGAGTGAGTGTCTTTCTGATGGTGAAGGCCTTTTCAGTGATAAGGTTTTTCCACTGTGACTTCTTCACCAGGAACTACTTTGATTCCTATCAGGAGTAAATCATTACTAAGTCTTTCCAACCAATTAAATCACTCAAACTATACAGGTTAAGTCTTTCCAACCAATAAAGTTACTCTTGAACCATATACACGTTAATGTTTTGACATGGAGTTTTCAGGTGCGAGTGGAGTGCATGTTGGAGCCGTAATCTTTCCACTGGTCTGTGCTGGCTTGCACCCACCTAATCAATCATACACATCTGGCTTCTTCCTCCTCACCCTCTGCCTGGCCTATCCGCTGTGTGGATCAGCTTCAGAGTAATCAGCTGTTAATACCGATGAAATGGTGTTATCTGAGCAGTATTTTTTAAATATGGAAACTTAAAAAAAACTGGAACAGACTCTGACTGGGCAAGAAATACTTTAGGCCTATGGAAAATTTACCAAATAAATTTAAGGAGCGGGGCAAGTACTCTCGACAAGGGCAGCTAGACTGGGGAAGGGCGCCACAGGCTTCACATGGAAACGGGGTGAATTTTAAAATCCCTTCTTTCCCTCTGTGCTTTGCCCAGTGTTCCAGTTTTCCTGGAGGTGGCCTTCCCAGGCAGCAAAGAAAATCTGAACTTAAAGCGTGAAACATGAGGTGCTATGCAGCGCTTACGTGCCACCAAGTGCCAAAGCAAACAAGGAATTTTTGAAGAACTTCTCGATACCAAAGAGATGGGCTACATGAAGCCTATAAAGTCTCAGCGGAAAAAACCAAAATACAGTCAAGGCTGAACACTTGCATGGGGAGCCACAGCCAATGCGGTGAAATGAGATCACAGATGGACACTGAGCGGAAGGATGCAGTACCTCGGAGGCATGTTACTTTAACTGGATCCAGAGGGCGTCTTTCAGGACCTGTCTCTCCTGACTGCACTGACCTTTTCCTTTTTCCAAGGCCGCATGAGTACTTAAGCTCATCGGTAGTGAAAACAAATCTGATGAGGTATCGAAGGAGCCGCCTCCCATCTTTCTTGGAAGAATTTACAGCCTCATCCCACTGTTTGCTCGTTATGTAGACAGGATAGTTGTTCAACAGCTGCTTGCTTCCCTGGAAAAGCGAAACATTTTCTCATTACCTACTGAGCTGGCCAGCCGGCAGTCCGGGCGATCTCCATTTCAAAGGCAAACATGCTTTTTAACCAAGTGGCTATGCTGACAATGAACTGGGTACTGACGAGCACAAGTAATTGCTCACTCTCAAAACGGGCACTTTTCAAATTACATTTGCATTTTCTATAACAAGAGCCAATGAGGTTTAATGAACACCTTTGAAAGAAGAGCTATTTATAACCTGCATTTTAACAGGTAGGTTAAAACGTGTCAAGATCCAATGACAAGAAACACTATTTAAATATAACCTGTAACTTTCCTTTTCAATCTATTAAAATATGCAAAAATGACTTTGAAGAGTGTGATCAAACAGGTCTCCTCATCCTTTGGTTGGCGGTTAAGTACTTTTAGAAATGACGCTGGTGGGTTATTTCCATCAAGTATTTTTTTCGTGTGTTTAAGGTACTTAATATCTGATAGCTGCTGCATTTCAGTGAAACAATATTAAAAATGAATTTTAAAAAAGTGGAATTGTGGAAACAGAAAAAAATAATCACTAATAATAATGCAAAACAAGTTTCCTCAAATTATAGCTTCTGCAAATGCCACTATTTTATCAACTCAAAATTTTTCTTACTTTTCACCTTTATAATTTATGTCTGCTATAAAATTCCCAGGCTAAATAGCTGCAATGGGACTAATTACAGGAATTTCTGTAACATTTATAAGCCATGTTTAGTCAACTGCACCTACACAACCATTATTTTACTTCTGGTTGTCCATAAAATTCTACAGTCCAGGACAAATTAATTAACCCATGATCGCAGTTTTAGTGTACTTCTTCCTCAGTAATTAAGGTGTACAAAATAAAGAAGGGAAACTCATTCAGTTTTACAACTTTGAAAGTTTACTGTAGGTTATAAATTGGCACTGTTTGGGTCTCACGGGTTTTTATTTTAAAAAGTGCTCTTTTTACTTAAGGTCTGAGAAGGGCAAACGGTACAGGAGCCGACAGGAAAGGAAGAGGCAGCAGATACAGCTGTGAATCTGTCACTGAACTACAGCCACAGAAACTCATCACCGCAGCTTCACTCCCGTGACGCAGGAGTGTGACTGAATGTCCTTTTTATAGGAAGCAACTGAGGGACGAAGTTTGAGGTCTGAATTTAGTCAGTTTGGGTTTGAACTGAATCTTAGTTCTGCATCTTACTTGGTGCTTCTTGAGCAAGTTACTTCAACTGAGAGGAAGAACTAAGTTATCCTAGGTTTAAACTATGAGTGTCTGGGAGCATAGGCCACCCTTGGCTGTGTCCTACATGTGGTGAGAAGATGGGCAGGAGCGCAGAGGTTCCTAAGGCCCGTGGCCCAGGCTGCTGCGTCACGGCAGGAGCGGCGAGACAGAGGGCACTGGCACGCGTGGCAGTGCAGACGGAAAAGCGAGGGTGAAAGACATGAAACCACGGGGTCGGGCAAGCACCCCGGGAGTCAGGCTACGGGGACCGCGGCGTGGCTGATTCCCAGCTGAAACAAGGCGTCCTCCACAAAGCTAAGGCACAGAGGGTCGGGCTGGGGGACGGAGGCGGCAGATGCCAGTGAGGAACACTGTCTGTCCCACGGCGGGTGCAAGGGACTCGCCTGGAGGTCCAGGGGTGACGACTGCGCTCCCAGAGCAGGGGACGCAGGTTCGACCCCCGGCCCGGGAGGACCCCCCACACCGCAGAGCAGCTAAAGCCGTGGGCCCACACTCTAGAGCCTGGGTGCTGCAACGAGAAGCCACCACAGTGAGCCCACACGCCCCAACGAAGAGCGGCCCCTGCTCGCCTCACCCGGAGAAAGCCCGTGCACAGCAGTGAAGACCGGCCCAGTCAAAGCTAACAGAGAAAGAGAAAAAGGAAGGAATGGGGAACCAGAAGGGTCCTGACACAAAGGCCCAGAGCGGAGGGCAGGGGCAGGAGGGAGCGGAGGCGAGGCTCTGGGGACGAGGAGGGCTGGGAGAACAGGCCCTGGACGGGACAGCTGAGAGAGGGGCCTGCGCTGGGCGGGGGGCTCTCTCGGAGCGGTCTGATGAGCAGAGGCGGCGCGGCCGGACCGCAGACAGGGCAGGGCGGGCGCAGAGCCGACGGACGGAAGAGTGGAGAAGTGAATACAGACCCGGCCCGTCCCTCAAGGGCTTGATCGCCGAGGTTACCATTCAGCAGGCGCCTTCAACAACGGGCAACGGGACTGACCCCCGGACCCACCCTCCAAGGAGCAGCAGGCTGCGGCGCGCGCGAGGATGGACGTGCCGCAGGGTGCTGTGGGGGGTGGAGGGAGAAAGAAAAGATGACCTTGAGGGAGGAAGGGGGCATCAAGGAGGGGAGGGTTTTCAGAGTGGAAAGACTTGGAACAAACACCGTCTCTGCCTGAGGGAGTGACAGGTGCTGCTGCTGCTAAGTCGCTTCAGTCGTGTCCGCCTCTGTGCGACCCCATAGACGGCAGCCCACCAGGCTCCCCCATCCCTGGGATTCTCCAGGCAAGAACACTGGAGTGGGCTGCCGTTTCCCTCTCCAGTGCATGCATGCACGCTAAGTTGCTCAGTCGTGTCTGACTCTGTGAGACCCTATGGTCAGCAGCCCACCACGCTCCTCTGTCCACTGGATTCTCTAGGCAAGAACACTGGAGTGGGTTGCCATTTCCTTCTCCAAATGACAGGTGGGTTCTCCCATTTCAGGTCCCTCTGAGCCAAAAGAATGGCGGGAGACTTGCCCACAGAATTAAACTTCTGTTTCTCCCCCTCAGAGTACACAGGCGAATGTACTTCATGATGCATGACCTTTCTCCACAGGATATATACGCATTCATAAACCTCAGCGTCTACCGTGTCTTCTGCTAGCCCATCTGTCCTGGGGTATAGATGGCTGAAGTACCGGATGCTTCACCTTAAGGACACGCCCCACGGCGCACCGTCTCCCTTGCCATGGAGACCTACCTCGGCCGGCTGGTCGGCAGGCTGCGGGACCGCCAGCTGGTTATGATGCTGCAGCACCGTCTTCAGGTAATCCAACACGGCCTGGCAGGGCACTGGATGGAAGAAATCGCAACAACCGCACGTGAGCTGAACTGTGCTGGGAAAATAGAAAGCTTCAAAGGTTTAAAAAGATTTTTGATGTAAACATCTAAAAAAAACTGACTCATTTTCTAAAGGAAATAGGATCTTCTTTCATTTGACATCCGCAGTTATTTCAGTTTGTAAACATGGAACAGATGCTACAGTTTGGGGAGAAATTTTGGGTTCAGCACAATTTAAGTCAAACTGACTCTAAGATGAATTTGGGTCAATAATAATGTCACACTGAACAACTCACAGAACAGACATGTGGTCTTTGATTCAAGTTGTAACCTGAGCACCCAATGGTACTTTTGAAAACTAAGGTACTGAAGACTATAATGCCTCACTCATTTTAAATTGATGATACAGTGGTCCTTATTAGTGCCATTCATCCCTAGTTCTTCAGGAAAGCAGTAAGTCATGCACTTTAGACCTACTTCCTGACATGGACATGCCTTACCATGTAGCTCATCCCCCATCCAGACACTCACCTGATCTGGTCCAATTCCGATTCAGTTAGTATGTATATCATTAACTGTTGTACTATATTTTTTGAGGCATAGTTTTATAGAACTATTGAATAATTACAATGAAACTGAACATACGAGCCCAATATAGAGCCTGACATATTTTTGTACCACTGCAGAAATAATTCTTACATCTTAAGATTTATGTTAGAGCCCTTTCTGGAATATTAACTAATTGCTTTTAAAGGTCTCAGTAGCTTAGTTAATAACCTAATTGACATGGATCATTGGCATTCTCTGTCCTGGCTATGTGTTTTCTTAGGATGTTTTTGTCACGTTAGAGAAAATAGTAAATATTTAACCTAAATCCTAATTTTAAAGTATTATCACTGAGCTTTCTTCACTTTTTTTCTCACAATTTTTTTTTAGAGAGCAAATCAAAGTTATCCTCTTTATCCCCTGCTAATAGCTCTGGGTTTTTTAAGGTGACATTACACTGCAA
This sequence comes from Odocoileus virginianus, assembly GCF_023699985.2. Classification (NCBI taxonomy): domain Eukaryota; kingdom Metazoa; phylum Chordata; class Mammalia; order Artiodactyla; family Cervidae; genus Odocoileus; species Odocoileus virginianus. The sequence continues at coordinate 5,260,056 of NC_069694.1, read as the reverse complement.
CATAAGAAATCAAACACACTTATAAAAAAAAAAGAAAAAAGAAAAAAAGAAATCAAACACTGTATCAACATCCTTTGGGAGGATTTGAATGATAAGTTCAAGTAGGTTAGGAAATTTTTCTTCTTGACAAGAAATATTTTCTTAAATAACATCCTTACAGATTTGTCTTACACATCGGTGTCACAGGTCACTCTTGCGTAGCTATCTGAATATATTCTTTAAAGAAGCATTTTGGGGACAACCACAAGTCAACAAAGAGAAGGCATATGTGTTTCAGTTTGAAGCAGGACTTTTACTGAGCCAAAGTTTAATAAAACTGGTCAAGTATCTCTAATTTTACCAGTCTATTAAAATGCCTAACTCACGTTAAAGTCCATCCTGATGTAACTAAATCCTGTGATTTACCATTTGGCCAGATCCCGCCCAAATTCCTCTTAAGGGGTGTACTTACAGGATAACAGTTCTATGTCCTGACAGACACTTTTACCCTGGACATGGCTGAGTAGAGAGTCTGAGTCACTGAGGGCTAGAAAATCCACTTTCTAAACCATTTCTGCTCGGGTACGCAAAGTTCAGGGAAGAGTCCGAGCAAGTTAATGGAACGACAAACAGTAACTTCCCACATGACTATAGAGTTCCATAAACAAACTGTCCAACCCACTTGCTGATGCCACAGTGAGTGAGAATGCATCTTCTGGCAACGGGAGCTGATTACAGGAAAAGAGCAGGAGACTTGAGAAGCTAATGGAGACAGGAAACAAGCTTGCTACAGAGTTCTGGCTTTTCACTAACTGTGTGGCCTTTGGGACTCCATTTAACTTCTGTGTTTAAGGGTTTCAGTAGCAGCAATGCAACTGTATCTATGTCACTGCATTGCCAAGCGACCTGTGTGAGGTATTATCCTGGATTTAGTTTGGAAGTTTTAGTAAAATTTGTAAATACTCACTGACTGATTAGGATTTGAATGAAACTCCTTTTGCTACTTTGTCCACATTTTACATATGTTTATAGAAAATATGTTGAAGAACAAAATGCTTATAAAAACTGAATATTCAATGTGACCTCAACCCTGCTAAAAATAATTATGTGCAAAGAAAAGAGACTGGAGAGGAGCTAAAATGGCGGAGGAATAGGACGGGGAGACCACTTTATCCCCTACAAATTCATCGAAAGAACACTTGAATGCTGAGCAAACTTCACAAAACAACTTCTGATCGCTAGCTGAGGACATCAGGTGCCCAGAAAAGCAGCCCATCGTCTTCGAAAGGAGATAGGACAGAATATAAAAGATAAAAAGAGAGACAAAGACCTGGGGACAGAGACCCGTCCCGGGAAGGGAGTCGTAATAGAGGAAGTTTCCAGACACCAGGAAACCCTCTCACTGGCGGGTCTGGGGGACGTTTTCCAATCTCGGAGGGCAACCTAACTGGGAGGAAAAATAACCAAAGTGTCAATAATTAAAAATGATTTTAAAATCAAAATTATTTTTAAAAATTTAAAATAATTAAAAACTTTATCCTTTACCATCCTTGTAAAGACCAATTTAAAAAAATTTCTACAGTGGGCATGGACCATAATAACTTCAAAGTTGTTTAAAGAATGTCTACATGGCTGTTATCTCCCTTTCCTATGCCATCTATGACCTTCGGGGTTGCCTGTACAGGCTTGGAGGCAGACTCTCCCATCTCTACACCCCCAATATTCAGGCAGCAGTGCTAACCTCTGAGCAAGGGCAGCTGACCCAAACATTCTGGAAGAAAATAGAATTTCATCTGCATTTACCAGCCATGGGGCTCTACTGAAGGCAGGTGGGTCCTGTGGGCAGATACCTGGGCACAGGGCTGAAGCCAGGAACACTGAGGACAAGGCTCAGGTCTAGCTACTTAAATCAACTCTGTATTGTCTGAAAGACTTGTTAAGTAAGGTTCTTCCACGGAAAATTGCTGTTTTTGCCCTTGTTAAGGGTGCTTGGGTGTCAAGTACCTATTTTCCTGGCAGATCATTGCATTAACATCTTGATCAGCTTCTCTTGTTCACTCAGCATTATTTAATCTACTCTGCTATATAACTGCTTTTAAAGACTCAAAACATTTACTCCAAATACAGCACGTACTATTTTATAGGGAGACTGAAATTATTTACCATCCTCTGATAAGCGTACCATCTGTGTGCTGTATCACCTTGGAGTGTCTGTCCTAGTCACACTGTCTCTGCAGAATATAAGTTCCTGTATTGTGAACACCTAGAAATAAAGTGAGCTTTAAATATTACTCAGCCTACAGACACATGGCTATTCACTTGATAATGAAAATGTTCTGATTAATTGATATGTATAGATGCTGTAACAGAACATGCCTGAAACTGGGCTGGAAATCAGGGATACAAGGATGACTCTGACTTAAGTCTCTGCCCTCAAGAACCTTACACAACCTGCCTCTCCTTGTACCAAGACAGCAGGAGAGAAAGTAAAAACTTGCCCTGCTACTGACTTCAACAGAAGCAAGCATGATGTGCTATAGAAAGTGGTTAATTTTGCCTGGGAACTGGGGTACTGAAGGATGAGCAGGAGTTCCTTGAGTGGGGAAAAGGGAGGGTATGTCCTTAGACTGGAGGGACAGCAGGAGTCAAGGGAAGGCCAGAAGCAAGTGGTAATGGATCTGCCTGCCAGTGCAGGAGACGTGGGTTCGATCCCTGGTTCAGGAAGATTCCCCGGAGTAGGAAATGGCAACCCACCTCAGCGTTCTTGCCTGGAAAATTCCACGGGCAGAGGAGCCTGGCAGGCTACAGTCCACAGCATTGCAGAGTCAGACACGACTGAGTGAGCATGCAGAAGCAACTGCATGGAGGTTCAGGAATCACACATTGTCCAGAGGGGGTGGAGCACTCGGGGAATGGTGGGAGCTGAGGGGCGAGCCTCCAAAGAGAACAGGAAGACTTAGGTAGCGAAGGACAGAGGTTGCGCCGCTCTAAGGGTGCTGGAATTTACTCACGCACCACGCGAAGCCAAGAGGCACTCAGCAGAGGGTGATGTGGGTTTTTTCAACCGGGAGAGCCCGGGATTGAATAGATACTGCAAGAGGCCCTGTTTTGAGTCAGGCATGGATGAAAGCCGGCGGGGAGGGAGGAGGACTCCGCACCGACGGGCACATACAAGGTGGAATCAAAGGACAGAAGACGGACATGAAACAGGAAGAGAGACACTTATGAATGGAGCGGAAGTTCCCCACCTGGGTAACTAACTGAATGCCGACCTCTTCACAAGGTTAAGACCACCACCACCAACCTAAGAGAACCACCAAGATTTCTGTATCCTCAGGCACAGGACAGGGGCCCCCTTGGTCTCCTAGGGCTGCTCTGCGTGGAGGGTCTCCCAGAAGATCTAGCAGGCCTTCGTTGTTACTTGATGAACTCAACACTTCAGCATTCCAGTGTTACTGACCTCATGTCACAGAGAACAGAAACTGAGGCTCAGAAGGGCTAAGTAACTTGCCCAAACCACCGCTAGCAAGGAGCAGGAGCAGGAATCCAAACCCAGGCTTGACTCGAAAGCCGTTTTCTTCGGCTCACGCTCTTTTGGGTCCCAGTCTCACAGCTCACAGCCAGAGTCGTGTCACTGTTACCAAATTCTAAGTCAAAGAACTCAATTGTTTACTCCCCTGTTCCTATCACTTGCTCTAATCTTTTTTACTCAGAACATACTGTGCCTCTTCACTCTCCCTAGAACGCCAGCATTAAATATGATTGCTGTGTTTCTCAGGACCGGAAGTCGACCCGAGCCTCTCCCACAGGACCGGAAGTCGACCCGAGCCTCTCCCACAGGCACTTCCGGCACGTGTGAGCGGGAGCGCAGCGCCAGCATGGCAGGCACCGGCAGAGACACTGCAGCCACGCCAGGGCTTTCTGTTCTCGCAAAACTAGCTATCCAGAAACGGACACTGATTCTTTAACTTTTAAAAATCTTCTTAGAATATCCTTAAGATCAGACTGCATAATTCAAGGTTAGTTCTCTAGCGTGTAGCTTGTGAGTTAGTGCAACTGATCCTCATTATTTGCAGACTCTGTACATTTGCCAACTCACTAATGGACTTCCCAGGTGGTGCTAGTGGTAAAGAACCTACCTGCCAACGCAGGAGACAGGCGAGACTCAGGTTCGATCCCTGGGTCGGGAAGATCCCCTGGAGGAAGGCTTCGCAACCCACTCTAGTACTCTCGCCTGGAGAATCCCATGGACAGAGGAGCCTGGTGGGCTACAGTCCCTGGGGTCGCAGAGAGTCGGACACGACTGAAGTGACTCGGCACACACATGACTCACTGACATGGATCTGTAATGGGCAAATTCGAATCTGAGGAGCTCTTGCTGGCGCTGGACTCTGGCAGGTCACCGAGAAACCCGAGTGGCTGGAATCACACTCCCGGCTGAGGCTGGGCAAGGACACCTTCTGCCCGCTCGTTTCAGCCCAATGTGGTAGTGAGGGTTCTCGTTTAGGGCCCTGTTTTTCTCATTTTTGTGCCTCTCCTGCGTGGAGATTTTGCGGTTTCACAGGGGTCCCAAACGCAGAGCTGAAGCCCTGTCTAGTGTTGCTGAACACAGGCTGTGATGCACTTCAAGGGGAAGATGTGTATTAGATGAGTTTCGTTCCGATGTGAGTCACAGGCTGTGAATTCAGCGTCAACCGGCCAGCACTATACATTAAACAAGGCCTCTTTAAACAAAAACACACTTAAAATGAGGCTATGAGTTGACTGGTTGACAAAAACATTGCGACCTGAGGCTACACAGAACTACAGTGAATAACAAGAATCGAAAGGGTGGAAGAGGGTAGCAAACTAGCTCTGTAAAATGTGAACATTAATTTTTGTTTGGAGTTATAAAGATAAATTCAGATGATCAAAAATGTACATTTTAAAAACTTGAATGTTCTTTAATAATGTCAACAGTTAAGTGTACCTTCCCTATATCTGCACTTAGAAAATTTCAAGGTTTTTTTTAATGTCACAGTTATTTTACTTTGGAAGTTATCATTATTTTTATATAAGTTGATTAACAATATCATGTCAGTTCCAGGTGTACAGCACAGTGATTCAGTTATATATGCATGAAAGTGAAAGTCACTCAGTCATGTCCAACTCTTGCGGCCCCATGAACTGTAGCCTGCTAGGCTCCTCTGTCCATGGGATTCTCCAGATAAGAATATGGAGTGGGTTGCCACACCCTCCTCTAGCAGACCTTCCTGACCCAGGGATCAAACCTGCATTTTTATGTCCTACACTGGCAGGCAGGTTCCTTACCACGAGCACCACCTGGGAAGCCCTCAGTTACATATAAATATGTGTGTGTATACATATATATCTTTTTTTTTTTCTCCCAGATTCTTTTCCCATATAGGTTATTACATAATATTGAGCACAGTTCCTAGTTCTACATAGCAGATCCTTGTTAGTTATCCATTTTGTATAAAGTACTGCTGGAAGTGGGTTTTTTTTTTTTTTTTTAAAGAATGTTTTAATCTTTCTGGTTAACACCATTTGTATTAGTAATTGCACCGTTGTAACTTTTAGCATGTCACATAACTAGTCAGTCAGGAATTTTTTTTAAGGGTGGGAGTACAAACAGAAGGATAGGAGATGCAAGGTTTCATACTTCTGTTCTAAAAAATCAAAAATCAAAACTACTTTCTTCTCTGCATCAAAACTGTACCACAAACTTGAAGTGGTTTTTTAATTACGATATTTTATGTTTTTAATACTGACATTTTATCATATTTTAAAAATCTCTAAACTTGGTGTTCAAAGGCAATTATAAAAGGCAATTAAGATTTGAAGTGTTTTTTCTTCTTAATGGAACATAAACTATTGGTGTGTCTTACATTCAATGAGGGTTGAAATTAGATGAAATATGGTATTTTATACCCATCTCCCTTATGAGTTCCCTTGAAACAGTGCTGACTGCAAGCTTTCTAAATAAAAGTGACCACTGTAACCTGACACCTTCTCCATTGAGAAGTCTGCCCATCATTTTTCTTCTTTTAATAACCTCTCAACTCTTTGTATCCCTGACCCAGTATCTTCCTTTTGTGACTTTTTTCTTTTAACCTATTTCCTTTAAAAAATTTAAACTTCTAAAGACTTTGTAATTTCTAGTGTGATGTAGTGTCTAGTGTAATGTCTAGTGTAACTTCTAATACAAAAGAAAATGTGCCATGCTACCTCCTGGGATAAAATACTTAGTTACCTACATCTGCAAATAACTCTGGAAAGTAAGTCATAGAGTACCTTCTAGAAAGCCCTCGCTTGCATGAAGCTGATAATCAATACAAATTTGCTGGATGTTTCACAACTAATACAATAAACAAAGGCTGTCTCAGGTGGTGCTGGAAGGAACACCTCTTCCCAGTCTCCTTCCCTGGGGTGAGGGCTGTCGCCTCCCTGTCCCCCTTTAAAAGCTGAAAGTACTTTTCCCCGTTAAGACTAAATAGACTCACTTCTTTTTAATTCTTAGATCAAGAACTACTCCCAGGTATGAACGCCTCACTTCAGGGAAAAAGAAAGAAACCGGAATCTCAGAGCTGCTCAACAGCGTGACTCTGGAGAGAGGGGAGCGCCCCAGGAACGCTGCCCCTACTCCAGCCCATGACAGGCGCCCATCATCTCCTGCACCTGATCCCCCTGCTCACTGCTGCATGCCCCTCTCCCCTTCGTACTCATCCATCCGCCTTGGCTGTTAAGAGGAGCGATCCTATCCCACGAAAAGAAAGCCCCAGGTCCTTCCATGGAAACATACTGGCCTCTAGGATAACAAAGGCCACTGTGATCATTGGACAGCATGGACACTGCTTAGGGAAAACTGATCCCAAATCTCACAGGAAAGCTGCTGCTTGCAAAATACTCTTGTTATGTGCAAAACCAGACATTACTTGCCACACTTTTCTTCATAAGGGTAAAAAATAACAGACTCCCCTGACCCCCAACACCAAAGTGACAGCTAGCACAGAATGCCAGACTGGTTTCTTGGGTGATACCCACAGTCTGGTTTGTGTTTAGCCAAAGATGGAGCTTGGGGGGGGGGGTGAGGGCAAGAGGTCAATGATGTCCTTGTGATTCAAGTTTCATATTAAGTGGCACTTTCAACCTGACGCCTAACACTCACGTCCCTGGGCAATGAATCCATGAGGCAAGTCATCAAAAATAGCTTGGCTTTCCTGCATTTCACACTGTTTTTTACTGTACATGATCGACAAAGTGATTTTTACCTATATAGTTGAGTTTCAGTCTGGACTAAACTCAGGTAAACTCATCGACATTTAGGAAATCAGTGAACTAAAATGAACCTGAATGGGCAAATTTAACTCAGATGACCATTATACCTACTACTGTGGGCAAGAATCCCTTAGAAGAAATGGAGTAGCTCTCAGTCAACAAGAGCCTGAAATGCAGTAGTACTTGGGTGCAATCTCAAGAACGACAGAATGATCTCTGTTCATTTTTAAGACAAGCCATTCAATATCACAGTAAACCGTCTGTGCCCCAACCACTAACGCCGAAGAAGCTGAACGTTTCTATGAAGACTTACAAGACGTTCTAGAACTAAAACCAAAAAAAGATACCCTTTACATCATAGGGGACTGGAATGCAAAAGTAGGAAGTCAAGAGATACCAGGAATAACAGGCAAATTTGGCCTTGGAGAACAAAATGAAGCAGGGCAAAGGCTAATAGAGTTTTGCCAAGAGAACGCACAGGTCATAGCAAACACCCTCTTCCAACAACACAAGAGATGACTCTACATGTGGACATCACCAGATGGTCACCGACATCAGACTGATTATATTTTTTGCAGCCAAAGATGGAGAAGCTCCATACAGTCAGCAAAAACAAGACAGGGAGCTGACTGTAGCTCAGATCATGAACTCCTTATTACAAAATTCAGACTTAAATGGAAGAAAGTAAGGAAAACCACTAGGCCATTAAAGGTATCAGATCAATTCATTTCAGTCACTCAGTTCTGACTCTTTGTGACCCCATGAACCGCAGCACGCCAGGCCTCCCTGTCCATCACCAACTCCCAGAGTTTACTCAAACTCATGTCCATCGATTCGGTGATGCCACCCAACCATCTCATCCTCTGTTGTCCCCTTCTCCTCCTGCCTTCTATCTTTCCCAGCATCAGGGTCTTTTCCACTGAGTCAGTTCTTTGCATCAGGTGGCCAAAGTACTGGAGTTTCAGCTTCAGCATCAGTCCTTCCAATGAATATTCAGGACTGATTTTCTTTCGTATGACCTAAATCAAATCCCTTATGATTATACAGTGAAAGTGACAAATAGATTCAAGGGACTAGATCTGATAGACAGAGTGCCTGAAGAACTATGGATGGAGGTGTGTGACATTATACAGGAGGTGGTGATCACAACCATCCCCAAGAAAAAGAAATGCAAAGACAAGAAAAACATGGCTGTCTTTAGGAGACCTTACAAATAGCTGAGAAAAGGAGAGAACTGAAAGGCAAAGGAAAAAGGGAAACATATACCCAACTGAATGCAGAGTTCCAAAGAACAGCAAGGAGAGATAAGGAAGCCTTCCTCAGTGAACAATGCAAAGAAATAGAGGAAAACAATAGAATAGGAAAGACTAGAGATCTCTTCAAGAAAATCAGAGATACAAAGGGAACATTTCATGCAAACATAGGCTCAATAAAGGACAGAAATGGTATGGACCTAACAGAAGCAGAAGATATTAAGAGGTGGCAAGAATACACAGAACTATATGGAAAAGATCTCAATGACCCAGATAACCATGATGGTACGATCACTCACCTAAAGCCAGACATCCTGGAGTGTGAAGTCAAGTGGGCCTTAGGTAGCGTCATTACGAACAAAGTTAGTGCAGGTGATGGAATTCCTGCTGAGTTATTTCAAGTCCTAAAACATGATGTTGTGAAAGTGCTGCATTCAATATGCCAGCAAATATGGAAAACTCAGCAGTGACCACAGGACTGGAAAAGGTAAGTTTTCATTCCAAACCCAAAGAAGGGCAATGCCAAAGAATGTTCAAACTACCATACAGTTGTACTCATTTCACATGCCAGCCAAGTAATGCTCGAAATTCTCCAAGCCCAACTTCACCATCATATGAACTGAGAACTTCCAGATGTTCAAGATGGATTTTAGAAAAGGCAGAGGAACCAGAGATCAAATTGCAGAGAATTCCAGAAAAACATCTACTTCTGCTTCACTGACTATGCTAAAGCCTTTGACTGTGTGGATCATAACAAACTGTGGAAAATTCTGAAAGAGATGGGAATATCAAACCACCTTACCTGTCTCCTGAGTAACCTGTATGCAGGTCAAGAAGCAACAGTTAGAACCAGACCTGTAACAATGGACTGGTTCAAAATGGGGAAAGGAGTACGTCAAGGCTGTATATTGTTACCCTGCTTATTTAACTTATAGCAGAGTACATCATGCAAAATGCTGGGCTGGATGAAGCACAAGCTGGAATCAAGATTGCTTCAGTAATATCAGCAACCTCAGATATGCAGAAGACACCACCCTAATGGCAGAAAGCAAAGAGAACTCGAGTCTCTTGATGAAGGTCAAAGAGGAGAGTGAAAAGGCTGGCTTAAAATTCAACATTCAAAAAACAAAGATCATTGCATATAGTCCCATCACTTCACAGCAAATAGACGGGGAAACAATAGAAAACAGTGACGAACTTTATTTTCTTGGGCTTCAAAATCACTGCAAGATGGTGACTGCAGCCACAAAATTAAAAGACAATTGCTCCTCGGAAGAAAAGCTATGACTAACCTAGACAGCATATTAAAAAGCAGAGACTTTGCCAACAAAGGTCTGTCTAGTCAAAGCTATTGTTTTTCCAGTAGTCATGTATGGATGTGAGAGTTGGACCGTAAAGAAAGCTGAGCACCGAAAAAGTGATGCTTTTGAACTGTGGCGTTGGAGAAGACTCTTGAAGAATCCCTTGGACTGCAAGGAGATCAAACCAGTCAAAGCTAAAAGAAACAAACCTGAATTTTCATTGGAAGGACTGATGCTGCAACTGAAGGCCACCTGATGGGAAGAGCCGACTCATTACAAAGACTCTGATGCTGGAGAAAATTCTGAAGGCAGGAGGAGAAGGGGACGACAGAGGATGAGATGGCTACATGTCATCACTGACTCAATGGACGAGTTTAAACAAGCTCCGGGAGACAGTGAAGGACAGGGAAGCCTGGGGTCGTGCAGTTTATGGGGTCACAGAGGGTCAGACAGAACTGAGTGAACGAACAACAAATGGACTAATTAAGCAATCAAGGTTCTCTATGTAGAATGGCTGTTCATTTGAGTTCATGGAGGTGACAGTTTATAGTAACAGTGGTGGGTGTTTACACCAACAGCGGTGATTACTAGCCCACTTTCAACAAGAGTCACTCAATGTCTGACCACCAAGAGAACTCAAGAAATTGCAGCATTTTAGTTTTTCTGGGCAGTAGAAAAGGACAATGAATAGCAGCAGGCCAACAATGATTTACTCCTGACACAGACATTTCACCTGTACAGATTCAGGAAAGAGCAGGTGGAGTGAACCCCAAATTTGCTCAGTGAGTTTATCAAGGACGGCTGGCTTGCCAAATATTCAGGATGAGGAAATGGGTAACAACACTCTGCATGTGTATCCCACGTCCTTGTACTGGGAAACCCTCAGCCACAGTTCTGGACAGCTCATCTAAGAATCTGCCGTTGGCTGGCCCCCAGGACACCGTGCTCTCCCCTAACGGAACGGCATGAGGGGTAAGATGCAACAGCCCCTTGTGGCATTAAAACCCACAGGTAATGGATCATAATTCACACAACTGTGAAAGTGGTAAAATTCCAGTCTGCTAGCTGCACCCCTCTCTCTCTGAGCGGGAGAAACCAACAGGTCTCTGGTTCTATCGCATTCTTCCGGGTCCCGCCAGTCTCTCTCCTGCAGTCAGCCTCCCTGGCAGGAACAATGCCAGGACCTTGCGTCTAACTCCAGGGCTCAAGTTCAACAGCCAAGAATGCCTTTACCTCACCTCTCGCTTGTCTCCCACTGGACAGACTGCATGCAGTCTAACTCCAAGATATTCTGAGCCAAACCACAGCGTGATCCAGGGAATGTTTTAAATGAAAGGACCAAAGAAAATAAACTTTTGGTTTGGCACCTCTAATAAACAAGTGGGTAACTTTCACCAACATTTCCATCTTTCTACATAAGCTGCCAAATTGTGTGATGCAAAGACATTGAATAAGGAAAAGAACATAATTTCTATTTATGGATCAGCCTTAAAAATTTTAAATTTTTATTTATGTATGCTTTACTTCGAACATAATGTGTTAGTATAGTAGTACGTGCATGTAAATAATCAGTGCATGTGTACACTGGTGGATACATGCTCAAAATTTTTTATCAATGGGCTGCATGATTAAAAAGGTTTTAATGTCTCGTTTTTTTGGCCATGCCCTGCAGCTGGCGGGATCTTGGTTCCTAGACAAGGGATCAAACCCAAATCCTTGGCAGTGAAAGTGCAGAGTCCTAACCACTGGACAGCCAGAGAATCCCTATTAAAAAGGTTTTACACTGTCTTTTATTTATTTAGCATTGCTATATATTCTTTTTTTCAAATTTTTTTTAAAAAATTGAAGTACAGTTGATTTACAATATCATGCCAGTCTCTCTACAAAGCCACAGACATGTAGCAATGAACTCAAAGCTACATACAAAATCAGAACCTTCCCAAATAAGGAAAAAATGGCTTTGCAACCCACAGAAGATCTTGCCATAAAGATGACTTTAGTACTCTGCAAATCTAGTGTCTCTGAGAGGCAGCGAATGCCTCATGTTTAGCCAGGAGCACAACTAGTTTGGGACTAGCCTATCTTTGAGCTATTCATTTTAGTTCACAGTTGCCTGTTGACTTTAAGGGGAGTTTGCATGCTAAAGAAACCACACCTGTTGAAACTTAACAAGAAAGGCAAGAGATTAATGGAACAGAAGAGACAATTTGTTCTCTGAGCGCTGCCTTTGTAGGTGTCATTTCATTTCAGTTTCTATCACAGACTGATAAAACACATATATCAAAATCTTTAGATACAAAAGCTATTTAGGAACAGGATCACTTTTTGAAGAAAACTCAAGCCCACAGCACACGGCCTATTTCCGTCTCATCGCGCTACATCTTGGAATCACGTTTGTATCAATGGAGACATCTTTTAATAGGACTACAGCCTTCAGGTCTATACCCGAGAGGACGGTGACTTAAACACAGGACAAGACTAGTAGCTCAGTCTGAAATCTGTTCGGCACTGGCAGACTAAAACTGCGCATGCCTGTTGTTTCAACTTTTCTACATCACTGGTTCCAAAAGACAACAACAAAAACCACGCATACATATACACACGCACACACACAAATGGGGCAACGGAAAGAAATGAGTGGCAAGTGGCTTTTAAGTAACAGGGCCGGGTACCTGGGATGCTCTCTAACTTTCTTCTGAGCTCTTCATTCTCCTGTTGCAGTGAGATCACCTCCTGCTCCAGCTCTTGGCATCGGGGACAGTAGCCTTCCTCCTCCTCCTCCTCTTCCTCCTCAGGCAGCGTGGAAGACGACGGGTGACCATGGGACTCCGATGTCGCCGGGGAGGCCCAGCCACCCAGCGTGTGCACAGGGGACGTGGACAGAGGGTCCGCATCCGCCAGGTGGCCATACTCGCTGACCGAGGAGGCGTTTGGAGTTGGGAAGCTCCCTGAGAGCAGGTAATTCTGCAGGGAGTCAGTGAAAACTCTCAAAAATGCAGAAGTTTGTTGTTTCCTTTGCATATATTGCATCTCAATGTCTAAATTGTCTGAGGTCTGACTGTGGACCCCTTTGCCAACAGGACATGGTTCCTGTCTTTCAGTGTAACTTGAGCCTTCCTGCTTCACACAAGATATCATGGATTGAGAATGGTTGGCGTCTAGAAGTTTGCCTCCACAATTTAAGAGGCTAAGGACTCGGCTGCATTGTTGAGCAAAAGCGTCCAAGATCATACGACTCTCTGAAACAGAGGAGAAGACACGTCAGAGCCTGACAGCCAAGACACAGGACAAACAGGTCCCTCGACTTGGAGTTCAACAGTCAGAAATGTCAGAGACACAGACCTCTGCTCTCTGCCGCACACCCGTGTGACACAGTGAATCCACACGGACCGGGATGCCCGGCTTCCTGCTGCTCCCGATGAGCTGCCCCGACTCGACTCTGGGGAGCGGCTGGGTGGGACCAGGGCACCGAGTAGAGACCCCCGTCCATGGCACTGACTGGCCTGCACGGCTCTGAACTTACACCTTTGGCTTCACTGATATCCTCACTGTAATGAATCAAGCCAGCCCTGCAGACTCAACTCCTCACTGACAGGGGCGCTCACAGCAATCATCACTGCTATTTCTGGAGCGCCCTCACGCCCTTGCTATCAATCAGCTGATACAATCCCCACCGAGAGGACGCTGCTCCCCGATGCGAAGTGCTCACTAAACATCTACGATAAAACAAGGAGTGGGCCCTGAGGCAAATGAGGAGGAGGAGCCCCAAAGTAAGACTGTGTCATCCGACATCTGGGTTCGCAACTCTTTCTTTTACTTTATCTGATAACTTGGCCTGATCTACAGCAGCAGCATCTGCAAAGCAACAGTGCCCTTCTTAGGGCTTCTCCCACCAGATCTCTAACTGGCACGTACACAGAGGGCCAGTTAGTTTCCACAAACGTATTCTAAAGCATATTAACTGTAAATCAGTGGAAAGCAAAAAACTCATAGAAAGCAATCAGTTCACCTCCAAAAGAAAAAATACAGAAAAGCCATCCCCCCACCCCGTCCTGGTCGATATTGTGAAAATGTGACTCAAGGTTGTCAGTCTAAGGGTTTTGAAAATTCACCCTAAACGTAAATGCTACAAGAACATTCTCTTCTTTGTAGACCACCATCCAGAACGGGCAATTTATAAATTCCAGAGAGAGGTACTTTTTTAGGGTTTATGTTTGGCAACGAGGGTGTCTCTTATTTCCTCTTCCCTCTATGTAAAATACTGGCAACAAACAAAATACTGTAGATTCTAGATGCCAACATCTATTGTTTATTATAGAAACATAACTAGTCACTGAAGGACTGATGCTGAGGCTCCAATACTTGGGCCACCTGATGCAAAGAGCCTGCGCATTAGAAAAGGCCCTGATGCTGGGCAAGATTGAAAGCAGGGCAAGAAGGGGACGACAGATGATGAGATGGTCAGATGGCATCACTGACTCAGCGGACCCGAGTTTGAGCACACTTCGAGAGATGGTGAAGGACAGGGAAGCCTGGCGTGCCACAATCCACGGGGTCTCAAAGAGTCGGACAAGACCGAGTGTCCAAACAACAACTAGTCACTTGCCGTCCCTGGAACTTTAAACCTGAAAAACTGTGAGATGCTCAAGGGTTTCTTTGGGGACAACCAACCAGAAGAATTGTGATTTAAGAAAACTGGTTTCTCTAGAAAACCCAGGTTAATGACCAGCAAAACCAACCTTCAGAAACCTCCATGCAGTGCTTCACGCTCTTCGTTGTTTTGCCTTACTAGTCGCCCTAAAGTCACTCAGATATCAGGGGGAGGGGGTACAAGTCTCCTTTTCTAACTATTTAATAATTTATCTAAGGCCCAGAGCATCAGGAAGCACCCCTCACATCTCCCAAGTCTATAAAACGCTACCATTCCTAAATCCCTCAGGAAAAAGGCAAGTCACAGAGGCCTGTACCCTTCAGCTCGGCAGAGACCTCAGAGACTGCGTGTTCCATGAGTGGACTGCAGCTCGAGGGCCAGCACAGTATCTCAAGAAATATTTACTGAATACACGCGGGGACTCTTGTAGATAAACAGGATCTTAGTTTACAGCATTTGTATTCTTATCCTGAATCCCACAGATATGAGGCACAGGCCTGTTTTTTTAACCACAATTACCTTTGAGTGCTGAATGAAAAACTACTTGCCAGGTATAGTGGTAGGCCAGAGCTGACTGACGGGCCGGGAACTTGACCCAAGTAGCAGCCAAGATAAAGCTGGCTTCCTACTTTGGAGAAAAAGGGATGGGTATATGGGAACTATCTTTCCTGCACCAAACACTGCAAGTCACGATGACTCTGCCCCCAGCTAGGTGGAAAGGAAGAAATGAGCTCATGATCTGAACTGAAACGTAATGGAGAAAGACTTCAAATAGTTGGGTATTCTATTTTACAATGGCCAAAACCAAATAAATCAGAAAGTAAACAGCTGAACCATAAAGTGGAGCGGTTTAACATGTTGCATTCTCATTTTTTACTCCCAGGTTTTTGTTCTTTTATTAGTAAAATCAAAGGACAATATTGATTGGGGATTCTCAATCCTAGCACATTAGCAGTTTTCATTCATTTAATCCTATAATCCCATTCCAGACCTGAAGTTGTATTTGCTGTTTGCATTTTAATCAGAATAGTCCCAATTGATTCATAGCCTATACACCTTTAATATAACCTTGATGAAAGAAACAAAATATGAAAGACTAAAACAGAATTGCTTAGAAAGAACAGCTTGAATATATTTATCCAGTGTCCTAAAAGGAGTTCAGTTGTCTGAATATTGATAAATCACATTACGGTACAGATTTTAAGGGGAAAAAAATCTGATGTATAGACAAGCATGATTTTGCTTTCTTAAGTGAAGGATAAACTCGTAACATGTTGAGAAAAAGTCATTATGTATTATGCTATATTATGAAGATAACGTATTAAAGTGCATTCAGAACATCAGAGAATAGTTATAGCCATAAAACAGTTCTTGCCTGCAGTTTTTCCAAATGCTTTATTCAGAATTTGTTCTCAGAACTGATATATGTAAAAATAGCCACTGAAGCCATTAAAAGGCTGAATTTTCTTCTTTTCAGTACTTTATAATATTTGAATAGTGTTTTATGTCAATATATTGAAGAGTGCAATGAAAAATGTTACTATCATACTTGGTGGAAAACAGCAAATCTTTCCACTTAACACATATTGCAGCGAGCAATCCCTCACCTCTCCAGACAGAATCTAATTAGAAATGCAGCTACTGTGTGATGCCCATTACTGCTAAGAAATGGAGAAAAGTTCTGTTTTCATATGAACACAGTTGTATGGCACATTCATCCATGATTCTTAATTGAGCAAAGTGTGAACATGTATTTTAAATTTTTGAATCCCCCCCCCTCCACTAGTCACAGAATGTTCCACTCAAGTGATAGCAAGGAAGTCAACAGATTACAGAGAGGCTTTAACACAACCTTCTTTATCTCTAACTTCTCTAAAATGAAATATCACAAAATATTTTTTAAAAATCACAATCATAAAGCACTCTAAAATGACGTTTCTCAGATTTATTTTGCTTTGTGAAACCTGTCGGGAGATAACATCATGTTGCAAATTGTGCCTAGTCTGATTTCAGAATCTGAACCCATGATTGTTTTTGTAATTCAAAAAGTCATTTCTAGAAATTCTTCAGAATTTAAGAGGTTTAATCCATCCTAAATCTGATAAGTGAAGAGGGATGGGAACTCAGCAATGAAACACAGGCTCCCTACTTTAACATCCTTCTTTGTAAGTAAAGCCTTGAATGGAATTTGCCCATCACAGCAGATCCCCAAGAGTATTCTGTTTCTATGAAGGAGATCACAGTAGTCAAGATTAGTGGTAACCTTTTGATTTTAGCCCAGTGAAGGGTGAAATATATTAATATTAAAAATGCAAAAGCAGAAAAAAATTTGTGACCTATACTACCATGTATCCATATATTTATTGTAATCTACCAAAATGATTTACAACTAGCTCAAAATACATGATTTTCTTAAAACATTAATATAACTTCTATGAGAGGACTTTGTGGCAGAGAAAATAGAAGTTACAAAATGAAAGCATCTCTGGAAGCATCACCCTGTTCTCAAATCAATGAACTACTGTATGTCTTAAAAAAAAAAGCCATCAGTTTTTTTTCCCTAATGGCAAACATCAACACAGCAAAACAGGATGCAATTTTTCTAAATAAATAAATCAATGATGTGTCAAAAATTAACAGATGAGTTAATATACTCGGTGCTATCAAAACCAGATGGTGCTTCCTAATATTCATCCTGCTCAGTCAATCCCTGAATATTTTCTGGACCATCGGTATATAAAATAGGATGCTGCTATTTGTGATGGCAAACAAAAGCAATCATGCCTGCCAAGCACATACTATAACAGGCAGCATTTCAGCTCTGCTAGACAGAAAGTAATTAGAATGCTTTTAATGTCCAAAAGAATGATGCTGATAGGCTGGCACAGATGTGTAGATTTATGAATATTTATATGGTGGTTTATAGCTGACACTTTTATCAGTTGAAGAAGATAAAATATCTGCCTGACTCAAAAGCTTGACAGTCAGGTTAATAAAATCTCATTAAAGAGAATGACCTATGCAATTATATAGGATTTATTGTAATTCATTTTTGATTGTACTCTGCTTAAAGATGCAATTTCCCATTTCCTGATGCCAAATTTAGGCTGCATACCAAGATCTACGTGGGTTTTAACTCTAAGCCTCCCACAGAGGAAAAATATGCTTTTAGAACCATGGTATATTACCCCTTTTAAGGAAAATTATTCTCTTCAGGAGATTTTATAAGAACACTGAAAAATCTATTTTAAATCATGTGTCTCCTCTCAATGGTTTATGGCCCTTAATGGCAAATAAGGTTCACTTCATCCCTTTCATCTTTTCACAGCATTTACTCTGGACGCTCAGTTATCTCTCTTCCATCCTGCACTCATTTCATCTCACTGATGTTTTGATTATTTTCAGTTTACCAGGTGGCCTGAGACACTGTAATAACACTGCAATAGCACTGTAGTGAGGGTGCAACAAGCGAACCCCACCCCTACCTTCCACTCCACCAAGTATGCTTACACGGCTGTCTGGGCACACACGCTTACTGGTTCAAAGTGGAACCACTAGTTCCTCAAAGAGCCAATCATCTCTTCAGCTGCCTGTCCTTCTGAGGGCCACTCACATCACTGAGCCCATTAAGAGATGGCTTTGTCCCCAGTGATTAATATTATGACCACAATTCACGATGTCTAGCACTAAGATCTTTTTTTTTTTTTTTTTGCCCCTGACCATTTGCCAAGAACTGACTCACTGGAAAAGACCCTGACACTGGGCAAGACTGAAGGCAGGAGAAGGGGACAGAGGATGAGGTGGTTGCACGTGGTCACCGACTTGATGGGCATGAGTTTGAGCAAGCTCTGGGAGCTGGTGATGGACAGGGAGGCCTAGTGTGCTGCAGTCCATGGGGTCACAAAGAGTCGGACACGACTGAGCCTCTGAACTGAACTGATTCTCCTTACTGCTAGGAGGAAACCTACCACGCAATTCCCATCGTTTCAGCAAGCACGTGGCATCCTGTTCTTGGGGCTATCAAGCTTATCACTCCATGAGCTCTCTCAAAAAAAAAAATAAATAAATAAAAGAAAATAAGAAGAAATGTTGAAAATAAAGGGAAAAAGGAAATACAGGGAATCTGAGGAGCGTCAGCAAGCTCCTTTTCACTCTTTTAGATTCAGTGACATGATTTCCACCTGGAGACAGAGACATACTAAACAGGACAACAGTCAACACTGAGAGAAGACATTCAAAACAAGGTAAGCAGGAAAAACCAAACCACAGACACTCTTCATGGATGAGAGTGGGGAAACTGCCAGGGAAGAAGGGGCCCTGGAAAGGAGAGCAAGTAACTGGTGCAGAAAACAGAATACAGGAAAAACAGCAGGAAAAAGCAAGGTTAAAACTATGGATGAACGTGGAAATGAAAGGGGGCAGGCTTATACTCTTAAAAAAGGTAAAGGACTGAAACACAGTCAGGGAAGTCTGAAAGGAGAAAGCAAGATGAGATTAAAGACCAAAGTGCGCAGATGAAGAGGGGGAAACCCCCAGTGAACATGGCGGCTTGGAGGTTGTGCAAAGCAGTAAGCACAAAGTCCAGAATATGGGAAAAGACCCAAACTTCTGAACAGCAAGAAAGCAGAGCTAGGAAATGAACAAGGAATGACCATGAACTAGCTGATGAGAAAATCAGAACCCAAACCCAGAAAGCACACAAACCTCACAAAGAAAGGGGGCAAACACTAGAAAAATGAGGAAAAAGGAAGCAGGATAGCCTAACAACGAATACAAAAGCACAACAGAATATCAATACAGGAAAAAAACACCTCTTGCAAACAATGAGGACATCCACACAAGAACCCCTCCAAATCACTGAGGGATGTGACAGGACAAGTCTTCACTATAACCTGTAATTAGATTTTCTTTCTCAAAACCAATCCTTCATATGTCAAAATATTGACAAACAACAGAACAAGAGGTTACGCTTCTATAACTCATTTCAAGACAATGCTCCTATTTTCACTAGGAGGGAAAAAAAAAAAAGGCTTTGGATTCACTCATATGCAGGATTCGGAGGGCTCCGAAGTGCCGTCAAAGGCCTGAGCAGGAACTTTTTCAGCTCCGAGGAGCGGGATAAACGGGGCTGCGCGTCCCCAGGAAGCAGAGAGCACCCCTGGGGCCTGCGGCCTCTCCCATCAATCAGCCCGCCTCCCTCCCCGCAGCTGGGCAGGAGGGCCGGCTTCTACCAGAAGTCTCGTACCCGTGGGGGAGTGCTCCCCGAAAGGGGCCGGGGCCCAGAAAGCTCGAGAGGCGCGGGATCCCGCCGTGCAGCGGCGCCCACCCGGCGGGCGGCGGGCCGTGCAGCGCCGGGGGTTCCGTCCCTGAAGTCGCGGCCGCCCGCCCCGCCCCGCCCGCGGGACCGGAGCAGGGGAAGCCCCGCGTCTTACCGCGCCCGCGGGGACGGGAAAAGGGGCAGAGAGCGCGCGCTAGTACAAAAGGAAAAAAAAAACAAGAAACCGCCCTGGGGCCCGCGGAGGGACCGCGACAGAGCGAGGGAGAGAGAGAGCCAGAGAGCAAATTGGAAGGAAGAAGAGGGAAAGAAATGAAGGGGGGAGAGAGATGAAGGAGAGAAGTAGAAGGACAAAGTGGAGCCGCGGAGAGGAACGGGAGAGTGTCGCCGGGGAGCGCCAGCCTCTCCCGGAGCGGCCGCCGCTGCCCCCCGAGGGTGTCCGGCCCCCACTCCCAGCCCGCGCGCGGCCCCCGCAGCCCCCCGCCGGCCAGGCCGCCCGTCGCCACCGCCGCCCTCCCCGGGCGCCGAGCGGCGGAGACACCTGTTAAGAGGCGCGCACTCGCCGTCGGAAGCCCGGGACGCGGCGGCGGCGGCGGGGAAGCGCCCGAAGTTGCCGCCCGCGCGTGGAGGCCGCCGGGGTGCGCTCGGACGTCCGGGTCCTCCCGCAGCCGGTGCGCGCGCCCCCTGCCCACCCGCGCTGCCCTCCCTCCGGGCCCAGCGCGCGGCAGGCTCTCCGCGGTGCCCGGGCTTCTCCTTCCCGCGGCCCCGCCCTGCGGGCCCCCCCCCCACCCCGGCCGTGGCGGGACGGAAAGTTGCGCCCGAAAGTTGGTACCTGCGCTGAGCTCCAGGCTGGCGCCGTCGCCGCCCGTGTTGCTGCTGCTGCCCGCGGCGGCCGCCGGGCTCGACCCGTACCTGACGACGGCGGCGAAAGAAGAGGATGATGACGCGGCGGGGGCCGCGGGCGGCGGCGCCGTAGTCCTCAGGTGGCCCTGGGACGCGGCGGGCGTGCCGGACGGAGACGACGACGACGCGGCGGCGTTGGCCCGGCCAGGCCCAGGGGGGAAAGATCCCTGCGCCTGGAACTGCTGCGGCGGCGGCGGCGGCAGCTCGCTGCTGCTGATGGAGACCGCGGCGTGCGGGGCGAAGGGCGGCGGGGGCGGCCGCACGTGCGGCAGCTCCACCAGGGTGGGTCGCTCGTAGCGCTTGGCCAGCGCGGGCCTCTTGCCGGGGAACGTCTTGAGGACGCTGTAGGGGCCGCGCTGCTTGTAGATTTTGGGGACGCTGGGCCCCTCCTCTGCCGGCTGCATTTCTTCCTCCATCCTGCGCCTCCCAGCCGCTTCCCGGCTGCACGCCCCCTCGGCGCCCGGCGCCGGGCTCCGAGAATGCCGCTGCCGCCCGCCCGCCGGCTGTGCCCGGGTGCGCGCGAGTGGGAGGGTGGGTGTCTGTGCCGCGGCCGCCGTCACCGCCGCCGCCTGTCGCGAAGCCTGGCATCGCCGAACCCCTGCGCGGGGGGCTGCCGCCCGAGCGCTGATTGACAGGCTGCCTCGCCAATGCCTGGAGGGAGAAAGGAGGTAAAGAGCAAGTGTTTAGGGTAATATCTGCTAATGATAATGGGGGCGGGGGCGGAGCCTGGTGCCGCCGCTGCCGCCCGCGTGGTCGCCGAGCCCCGCGTGCGCCTCCGACGGGGGAAGGGAAGGAAAGAGCCGGGACCCCGAGGGCGTCCTGGTAACAGCGCGAGGTTCCGGCCGGGACGAGACTTCGGAGCCCCGTGCACTTGAGGCGCCTGCTGTTATGGGCGGGGCCCAGTTTTAGGCCGGCGCTCGTGGCGCCCCCAGCACGACCCCAAACTCTCGGGTTGCACCCAGCTGGGAGGAGTTGGGCCGGGGCGGGGCAGCTGGGGTGCGTGTGTACCTTGGGAAGATGATACACCGCGCTCTTCTGCCTATCGGAAATTGCTCCGCCAGCCTTCTGAAAAGAACATCTTGAAGACTTGACCCAGGTTGCTGCGAGTTGTTTGCGCGCCCACGGGCTGTTGTCTACATCCAGCTCATGGCCTTCGAGTTCATGCTGTCATAAGAGCACATAAAGCATCAGACTTTTACATTATTTCATTAGATTCCTATGAGAGAGCATAACAGAATCCTGTTTCCCCATTCTACAGATGAGAAAACTGAGGCACTTTGAGGAAATTGCCCAAAGTCAGATACTCAAGTGTGTGGCTGAGTTGCACAGATGTACCCAGATATGCAAATTCTCACTTCTTGTAGCAGGTAGACTGCAATTTAGGGGAAAGAATATGACCAGATACCTCCTTTGGGGATGGTGGTTAGATACTCTCAACAATGTCATTTGAGGGGTGTGTGTGTATGTGTGGGACCAAGATTGCCCAAAAGCTCTGGCTCTCCGCGTTGCGCAGGCAGCTCCTCACTGCTTCTGAGGCCACCAGGGCGGGGTTTCTGGACGACACACAATTTCATTAGTTGAATGAGAGAAGCGCCTCTGTCGTTCAGAGAAGGATCCCACGGGCTAGAAATGCCCTCAAATCTAGAGGACTGTCCTGGCTTCTCCCAGCCACTTTGGGAACGTACCACCCCTCCCCTAGGTCAACTCCCTCCCAGGTTTGGTTTCTAGCCTTCAGTCTTCACTCTCCAGGTTAGAATTCTGGGTCCGTCTCCTCCTTGATGTGTGCCTGTCATCTCTCCACTGTGAAGTTAGTTTCCTTTTCAGAGCTCTCCTCTCAGTCTTGGAAAAGTGACCTATTTTCCTCTTCTGAGGACTTGGGTCTCTCCTTGGCCAGACTTCCCTTCCTCTGGAAACCTTTCTCTTGGCAGGATCAGCTTCCGCGTTCCTCCGCCCTCCAGTCTCCCTCTCTCCTGCGGCCTCCTCAGATCCTGCTGCGGTTTTCTCCCCTCCATTTATTAGAGATGAAATAAATAATGCCATAAATAAAAGTATTTGGGAGTCCAGGAACTGTCAGGGCTGATTAGGGCATAGAGGACATTTTCTTTCTCATTATGCAAAAGCATTTCATGGGGAAATAAAAGAGGTTTCATTGTAACTCATGCATGTCATATTTCAAGGAATTCAAGATATTAATCATATTTAACATTATTTGCAACGTTTCTCCCTGGCTTCTGAAAACTGCTAAATGAGGACACGTGGATCGCTAAGAAAAAGGAAGACAAGCATGAGAGGGACAGTTAAGAAATAATGAAATGCTGGTGAAAGACGGGAAAAGAGAATGAGATGCCAGGGAGATGTTTCTTAGGCACATAAGTGAAAAATGGGGGAGCTGCTTCTCAGAGGTGAGACAGCTGAAATTGAATGATACACTGCAGGAAATAAATGATAACAAACCTCCCCACACTTTTCTTTCTATAAAGCAGTTCTGAATTTTGCATTGAAATGTTTTCCTCCCACTTTACTCCCAGATAATTTGCCAATAAGTCCTGGCTTTTGAAAAGAAATTGGGTGGTGCCAGTGTGAGCAGGCCGGGGGGGAGGGTGGTGGGGGAGAAATTCATCGGTTCTACTACTGAAGAAATAACTTCCTATACCTGGGAGCTTTTTCTTCTCATGTATTTTTAATTTGTATCGGCCTCACCACTTAAGCACCTTAAGAGACTGGGAACAGTACTTCTGTTGTTCTGGTTTACCAATGGAAAGGATCTGCCATTCTGTATGTTGAGAAGTGGATGTTTCTATAAAATTGAATGGTAAAATTAGTGGTTTAACTAAAAAAATAAAAAGAAACCCTAGAGGAAAAATACTAGAATTTTTGAAATGACCAGCTTTTAGATCCTAATGCTAGCAGTCACCTATGTCTGGATCCATAGAAAAATGAAATGCTTAATAATCACGTTTTAGAAAATGAAATGGGCATTTACTCCCAAATGTGGAGTTGAACTCAGTTTTAAAATTGTAAGTGACCAATGTTCCCTGCCTGGGGTTGTACATACCTGAGTATTGTATATAAATGTAATATATTGAAGTGTTTATGAGATCACTGGCAGCACTTTTGTAAGCATCATGCTGTAAATTTTAGTCCAAATTATCAGTGATTTTGCTGATATCCTCTCTTTAGGGTCTCAGGGGCTGACAGGATGGTAATTACACCTACGATTTAAATCTTTTTATGTATTTACTCTTACTTAAAAAAAAAAGAGTGAACTTTTAAAAAGCCAAGTGGCTATTTATGGATAGGGTGATTTTTTGACTGGCAGCATGTCAATTCCTTGAGCCATCTAGAATATAGCTTTTAAATAATAAGTCAGCCATGGGAAATGCTTTTTATTGCACCAATTTCAATGATATTTAATGAGCTTCTGATTGACTGTTTGATCTCCCAATGTTTTGTGCTACTTTTAATTCATTTCATATAATAGAAAAAAAAAGTAATTGGAATAAAATTTTGTGACAAGATAATGACCTTCCACTTTGAAATTAAATGTCTGATTAGCTTCAACATTTTAATGCTGAGATGATACTGCAGCAGGAACAGGGGTGTGCGAACTATCACTCGGTGGGAAATGACTGAGGAATACTCCTTTGCTTTTCCCATTTGCATAGTAGAAAGGGCACGGCAGCCACTGAATCATCAGCACACAGTCCTAGAGGGACCAAAATGGTCTTTTATTCTTGTGATTGAGCCTGTGCCCATCGCTTTCCTAAGACCCTGTCAAGCAGTCGTATAAACCATGCTTAAATACCTCCAGCGATGAGGACTTCACTACTTCTAGGAGCATCATGCACCCAGGGATTTATTCAACAAATATTTATTGAGTGCCTACTATGTGCCTGGAATCCTTCTAGGCAGTGGACAATACACATGCTAAGTGGCTATGGTTGAAACCACATGGACTGTAGCCCACCAGGCTCCTCTGTCCATGGGATTTCCCAGGCAAGAATACAGGAGTGGGTTGCCTTTCCCTTCTCTAGAGGATCCTCCTGACCCAGGGATCAAACTCACATGTCTTAAGTCTCCTGAGTTTGCTGGCAGGTTCTTTGCCAATAGCACCACCTGGGAAGCTCTGGATATAGTGGAGCCAAATATCAAGATCCTATTGTGATAGAATTGGGGTGGGCAGGTAATAAGTAATCAAGTAGCTAGCTGAATGATATTAATATATTTATATAACAAATATGTATTTATAAAAAGTATAATAAATTATGCTTATATGTTATGATATTTTAAATGTTAAATAATATATAATACATAATAACACTATTATTATTTCAGATAGAAATGATTAAAAAACAGCATGGGGATGTTACTTTTGATAGGGTGATTGAGAAGAGTTTTTTGAGGTGGAACCATCCAGTTGAGAGTAACTCCTAAGAAAGAGCCATCCATCAGAAGAGTCTAAAAGAAATCAGTCCTGAATATCCACTGGAAGGACTGATGCTGAAGCTGAAACTCCAATACTTTGGCCACCTGATGCGAAGAACTGACTCATTGGAAAAGCCCCTGATGCTGGGAAAGATTGAAGGTGGGAGGAGAAGGGGACGACAGAGCATGAGATGGTTGGATGGCTTCATCGACTCGGTGGACATGAGTTTGAGTAAACTCCGGGAGTTGGTGATGGACAGGGAGGCCTGGCGTGCTGTGATTCATGGGGTCGCAAAGAGTCGGACACGACTGAGCTGAACTGAACTGATGAGGAGAGCGGTTTAGGCTGAGGGACAGTAGTTATAGGAGCCACAGGGCGGGAACAGGCTTGAAGTTCTCAGGGAGCTGGAAAAAGGGCCAGTAGTCCCGGAGTCCTGGCAAAGGGCAGAGTGAGCAGATGAGGTCCAAGAGGCAGGCTGGGCCCTGGCCGGGCAGGGCCTTATCCATCTGAGGAAGTGTTTGGGATTCATTCCAAAAGCAGTCGGGAAGCTTGGAGGCAGGTAAACTGGGGAGTAACATGACCAGATTTATGTTTTTAAAAGATAATTTTCAGAAAAGGTAAAATCATGACTCCCATACATAAAAATGAACAGATGTTAAAGCTTTTATTTAACTTGCTCAATGCCATCACAGTATTCAAAGGACAATTTGATGTGGAAAAAGGAATGTTGAATTGAATGCATAAATATTTTGTGTATGTTAGTTGGTTTTCCCACGAGGAATGTGGCTGACAGCTTGAAGGGAACCTCTACCATGAAGGACGGTTTGCATATCTATCAGTTATCTACACTTTCAAAATTGTAAAAATAGTTCAAAGACAATGAAAGAGTACACATAACTGGGGAAGGTGGGCTGTACGTAGACAGTGCAGTCTTCCAATGAAATACAGTTTACTTCCTGCAGCACTTTTAAAAAAAAAACCTT
Source organism: Odocoileus virginianus (assembly GCF_023699985.2). Taxonomy (NCBI): domain Eukaryota; kingdom Metazoa; phylum Chordata; class Mammalia; order Artiodactyla; family Cervidae; genus Odocoileus; species Odocoileus virginianus. The sequence goes on along the minus strand of NC_069694.1, from coordinate 5,234,007 downwards.
TTATTTCTATAGTTACAGATTCTAAACTTATAGCTTATTAATAAGCTTATTATTTTTAAATAATTACAGATTCATAGGAAGTTGCAAAGATGGTGCAGTGAGGTCCCAGGTGCCCTTCATCCATTTCCTCCAAAGGCTGGAGTCATGCAATCCGTGATCTTTTGAGGTTTTTCATGTACTTTAATGCCCTTGAGATCCATCCATGTTGTTGTAGCAATAGTTTGATCCTAGTCAAACTAGTAGTTTGATCCTACTAGTCAGTGATTAGTACTCCACAGTGAACATCCCACAATTTGTTAAACCCTTCACCTGTTGTAGGATATTTTGGTTGCTTTCAGTTTGGGACTATTGCAAATAAAGCTGCTCTGAAAAGTCCAGTACAGGTTTTAGTGTAGATGCAAGTTTTGTTTCTCTGAGAGTCTCTACAGTATTTAAAAAGGTTCCTTCTGCTTTGTGGACAATGGACTAGAAAGGATCACACTGGCAGCAGGGAGACATTTATTTTCTAAATAGTGACTGAGTAACCCTTTCAAAATATAATCATGTGTTTCCATTGCCCTCCGTTGTCTTCCCCCTCCATAGAGTAAACTCCAGACTGTGCCTCTGCCTGCTGAAGTCTCCTTAGGAGACACAACCACCCCTTGCCTCTCAGGCCTCATTCTTTCTGCCCCCTCCCCACCTCACACCACTGCGGCCTTAATGGTCTTTCAGTTCAGTTCAGCTCAGTCGCTTAGTCGTGTCCGACTCTTTGCGACCCCATGAATCACAGCACGCCAGGCCTCCCTGTCCATCACCAACTCCCGGAGTTTACCCAAACTCATATCCATCGAGTTGGTGATGCCATCTAACCATCTCAGCCTCTGTCGCCCCTTCTCCTTCTGCCCCCAACCCCTCCCAGCATGAGGGTCTTTTCCAATGAGTCAACTCTTCACACGAGGTGGCCAAAGTATTGGAGTTTCAGCTTCAGCATCAGTCCTTCCAATGAACACCCAGGACTGATTTCCTTCAGGATGGACTGGTTGGATCTCCTTGCAGTCCAAGGGACTCTCAAGAGTCTTCTCCAACACCACAGTTCAAAAGCATCAATTTTTCGATGCTCAGCTTTCTTCACAGTCAAACTCTCACATCCATACATGACCACTGGAAAAACCATAGCCTTGACTAGACAGACCTTTGTTGGCAAAGGAATGTCTCTGCTTTTTAATATGCTATCTAGGTTGGTCATAACTTTCCTTCCAAGGAGTAAGTGTCTTTTAATTTCATGGCTGCAGTCACCATCTGCAGTGATTTTGGATAATATCCCCCAAAATAAAGTCTTACACTGCATCCACTGTTTCCCCATCTATTTGCCATGAACTGATGGGACCAGATGCCATGATCTTAGTTTTCTGAATATTGAGCTTTAAGCCAACTTTTTCACTCTCCTCTTTCACTTTCATTAAGAGGCTCTTTAGTTCCTCTTCACTTTCTGACATAAGGGTGGTGTCATCTGCATATCTGAGGTTATTGATATTTCTCCCAGCAATCTTTTTTTTTTTTTTTTTAATTTTTTATTAGTTGGAGGCTAATTACTTTACATCATTACAGTAGTTTTTGTTATACATTGATATGAATTAGCCATGGATTTACATGTACTCCCCATCCCAGTCCCCCCTCCCACCTCCCTCTCCACCCGATCCCTCTGGGTCTTCCCAGTGCACCAGGCCCGAGCACTTGTCTCATGCACCCAACCTAGGCTGGTGATCTGTTTCACCCTAGATAATATACATGTTTCGATGCTGTTCTCCTGAAACATCCCACCCTCACCTTCTCCCAGAGTCCACAAGTCTGTTCCATACATCTGAGTCTCTTTTTCTGTTTTGCATATAGGGTTATCGTTACCATCTTTCTAAAGTCCATATATATGTGTTAGTATACTGTAATGATCTTTCTCTTTCTGGCTTACTTCGCTCTGTATAATGGGCTCCAGTTTCATCCATCTCATTAGAACTGATTCAAATGAATTCTTTTTAATGGCTGAGTAATATTCCATGGTGTATATGTACCACAGCTTCCTCATCCATTCATCTGCTGATGGGCATCTGGGTTGCTTCCATGTCCTGGCTATTATAAACAGTGCTGCGATGAACATTGGGGTGCATGTGTCTCTTTCAGATCTGGTTTCCTTGGTGTGTATGCCCAGAAGTGGGATTGCTTCTCCCAGCAATCTTAATTCCAGCTTGTGTTTCCTCCAGTCCAGCGTTTCTCATGATGTACTCTGCATATAAGTTAAATAAGCAGGGTGACAATATACAGCCTTGACATACTCCTTTTCCTATTTGGAACCAGTCTGTTGTTCCATGTCCAGTTCTAACAGTTGCTTCCTGACCTGCATACAGGTTTCTCAAGAGGCAGGTCATGTGGTCTGGTATTCCCATCTCTTGAAGAATTTTCCACAGTTTATTGTGATCCAGATAGTCAAAGGCTTTGGCATAGTCAATAAAGCAGAACTAGATGTTTTTCTGGAACTCTCTTGCTTTTTCGATGATCCAGTGGATATTGGCAATTGGATCTCTGGTTCCTCTGCCTTTTCTAAAACCAGATGGCCTTTACCAGGTTCCAAATGTCCTGTGTCAATTTCTTACCTTTAATGTTTCTTCTGCTTAAAATGTTTCTTTCTCCAGATGTCTGCATAACTCCCTCCCTTACCTCATTCCAGTCTTTGCACTAGTATCTTTTTCAGTGAGCGCGTCGATTGTCACTCTGTTTACAATTGAAGCCCCGCCTCCCTCCCCCCATACCCCCCATCTCTTTGTCGGTCCAGCGCCTACCACCATCTGTCACGCTATACAGACTATCTGCTGTGTAACATCAAGTACGTTACACGGTCAGCCCTGCATATCCTTGTGTCCCCCATCTGTGATTTCAACCAACCAAGGACTGAGTTTCAAAGTTTGATGTACTGATACCTAGAGCTGACTGTACCACTGCCATCTTATGGAGGGGCTTGTGCAGCTACTTTACGTAGAGATGAGCAGCCATTTTATCTAGGGAATTGTGCAGCCATTTTATGCAGGGTCTTGAACAGCCATTTTATGTATGGGATTTGTGTGGCCATTTTTTTTTTTAATAATTTTTATTTATTTGGCTGCACCAAGTCTTAGTTGTAGCAGGTGGGAGCTAGTTCCCCGACCAGGGATGGAACCCAAGCCCCTTGTATTGGGAGCGCCAAGTCTTAGCCACTGGACCACCAGGGAAATCCCTTGTGTAGCCATTTTATGTAGAGACCTGAGCAGCGATTTTACGCAGAGATGAGCGGCCATTTTATGTAGGGAATTGTGCAGCTGTTTTATGTAACCTTCTTGAGCATTGGGGGATCTTGGTATCTTCAGGGGATCCTGAGACCAATACTGAGGAATGAATGACTTATTTTTTGCTTCCAGTGAGTAGAATGCAAATTCCTTAAGGGCAGGAGTTCTGTTTTTGTTCCGTTCCTTGAGTCTGCAGCATCTAGATTAGCACCTAGCACAGAGTTGAGGCTCAGGAAAGGTTTGCTGGATGAATGGGTGACTTGAGGAGGCTCTGGCAATAGTCCAAGTGAGAACTTAGACTGCTTGGACCAGTGCAGTGGTGGTTTCAATGAAAGGAAATAAATAAATGCCGAATATATTCAAGAGGCAGTTGTTTCTTTTTATGTAGGTTTGGAAAGTGGAAAGTTTATGCTTATGTCAAGCCCAAATTTGCTTCTTCTAACTGTTGGCTGTTGGGGATATTCAGAAGAAGTTTAATCCTCTCCCTAACTTGAATTTAGAATGAAATCTTACAACATTTTTTCTTTCCTTCCTGTGGTGGTTCCTAGGACCGTTTTGAAGTGAATCCATCCTTTTAAATAGTAGATGAAGATAGTCATCTTTGGTCTAATTACTATTCTTCTCACTAATAAGATTCTGTGTTCATTAGGACCCTTTCAGTAGCGTGTGGCAGAAACCCAACACAAATGAATTATGCATAAAGATGCTTATGGCTGTCATAACCCTGAAGACCAGAGGCAGGGCGTGTGGATAGCAGGTGTATATGCTCATATAGTAGTATTAGGACTCTACCTCTCCCCATTGCTTGCCTTCAGTTTTCTTTCTGTTGATTCATCTTCTGGCAGGCTCATCCTTTGTGGTGTTCATCTGGCCACCAGCAGTTATCACCTGTGTGAAAAGAGAGCACCTTTTCCCCGTCAGCTGCAGGGAAATACCAGAATTAACTTTCATTGTTTTGTTGTGTCTTGATTAGTTTACTTGTTCCTTGATCCTTCCAATGTTGTGATGTTGGGGCTGTTTCCCTTAAGAGGAAAAGAACTAGAGAACAAGGAATTGAAGGAATTTCCCCGAAGTCAAAAAGTTAATTAATTGAAGAGTTTAACTCAAGTGAAGATTCTTATGTTTAATCAGAGTAGCAAATATAACTTGTTGAGCGTAGTAAATATAATCTTTTACTCTCTATTCCTCACTTCCCTCCAATTTCTGAACGAACATTCCTCTCAAAGGGCTGAAAGCACCCTGGACAAAAGTATGAGCTTGAGAAACATATGAAAATCAAGTTGGATATTAAAGCCTGGAGAGCAAAAGGAGGAGCAAGTTATTAAGAGAAAGTCGAGGAGATGTAGTAATAGTAAGTTGAACTGTGGGAGATTTAGTTTTTAAGAAGAATTTGCAGTCTTCACCAGCAAGGTCAGTTTCCATTTTGCCCTCTCTTTATTTCTTTAATTAACTAATTTAAAAACTGTTTGGCCATGTGGCATCTGGGATCTTAGTTCCTTGATCAGGGATCAAACCCACACCCCTTGCATTGGAAGCACAGAGTCAGGGAAGTCCCTCTTAATTTTTTTTATATGAGTATTGTATCACAACAGGAAATAATCAGTTCCTAATGTTAATTAGTATTTAAGTATTTATATACTTAATTATATAGAATTTATAATAATAATATATATTATAATTATATGTAAATATATATAAATAATATTGTATATAAATATATATATAAATAATATATATACTTAATTATATACAGAATTTTAGTACATAGTACCACCAGAGGACCAACTTCCATGCAGAAGGTTCTGAAATGAGCCAGTGAAATGCAATCTAAAGCATCTGACAGTTAAATATTGAGTTTTTGTGACATCACACATTGTGTGCTTTACTGGAATTTTTACAAATTAATGCATGCCATATGTTCCCAATCAAGAAAGTGATTTTTCTGTTGTCCTGGCTGCTTGGAGTATTTCATGGTTTGCTAACAGAGCTTCTTTGTTTTATTTATTTACTTTAAAATTTTTTTAAATTTTAAATCAACTATATTAAAGTATAGCTGATTTACACTGTTGTGTTAGTTTCTGACATACAGCAAAGTGGTTCAGTTACACACATATATATATAAAGTTTTCAATTTTCTAATCCTAAACTGTCAATACCCTGCTCCCCACCCTTGGGAACTGCAATTGCATACTCTATGTCTGTGAGTCTGTGTCTGTTTCATAGATAAGTTCATTTGCGTCACATTTTATATTCCACACATAAGTGATACCATATAGTATTTGTCTTTCTCTTTCTGGCTTACTTAATATGATAATCTCTAGGTCCATCCATGTTGTTACCAGTGACATTATTTCATTCTTTTCATGACTGAGTAATATTCCATTATATATTTGTGTACCACATCTTTTTTATTCATCCATGTATTGCTGGTCAGTTTAAGTTGCCTCCATGTCTTAGCTGTTGTAAGCAGTGTTATGAACATAGGGGTGCATGTGTCATTTTGAATTAGAGTTTCATCTGGATGTACGCCCATGAGTGAGAATGCTGGGTCTGTGGTACTTCTCATTTTAGTTTTTGAGGAAACTCCGTACTGTTTTCCATGGTGGCTGCACTAACTTACATTCCCAACAGTGTGGGAGAGTTCCCTTTTCTCCACACCCTCTGAGGACTTGTTATATGCTGACTTTTTAATGATGGCCATACTGACTGGTATGAGCAGATACCTCACTGTCGTTTTGATTTGCATTTCTCTAATAATTAGTGATACTGGGAATTTTTTTATGTGTTTTTGGCCATCCGTCTTCTTTGGAGAAATGTATATCTGGGTCTTCTGCCCATTGTTTGATTGGGTATGTTGTTGTTGTTATTGAATCATATGAGGTGTTTGTATATTTTGGAAATTAAGTCCTTAATGAGGCTTCTTTAAATACTCATTTTTGAAAATCAAGAGAAATGTGTTTTCCTGCAAAAATTATGATAATTTTCTAGCTGAATTCTATAATGTCCAGGCAGCTGGGCTTTTTGTATCTGTTTTCTAGGCTATAAAACAGGAAAGTTTTATTTTTTCCCCCTGTGCTTTTGTCTTCAAAAAGCAACTGGTAATAAATGTCATGTGTTGCATGAATATTAATGATAACACTTTGGCCTTGTTTTCAGGTTAGTCAGGCCCTTAGGTTCCCCACCTCCTAATAGCTTCAAAGATGACTGATTATAGAATCATAGACTTTGCTTTTCAATAAGAGATGATATTAGTTTCCTAGGGCTGTTGTAATAAAGTAGCACAAATTAAGTGGCTTTAATCACAGAAATTCTCACAGATTTGGAGGCTGGAAATATGAAATCAAGGTGTCAGCCAGGTTGGTTTCCTTTTGAGGACTATAAGAAGAACCTGGTCCATACTCTCGCCTGACTTCTGGTGGTTGGCTTGCTGGCTGTCTCTGACGTTCCTAGGCTTGTAGAAGCATCACCCCAACTCTGCCTTCATATTCCTGTGGCATTGTCCTTGTGTGCCTGTCTCTGTGTTCAAATTTCTGTTTCTATACTTTCTTGCCTCAGCCCTACCAAACTAATACATATACTGTTTAGGCAGATTATATGATAATCCCTAGTAACAAAGGTGAATTATGGCAGAAAGGTCAAATGTTTGATTTTTTTTAAAAAGCAAGAATACCAGAATTTGTATGATTTAAAATACATTGATAGAAAACTTATTTGCACACAATAGATACGCACAATTGGGCATAAACAGTGGCTTCCCACCAGGCTACGGCTCACAGGGCCAATTGTAAGTGATGTTATGAGCAGGGACCTTTGACTATTCCCATCATGCCCCTTGAATTTAATGAATTCAAGCACATCCCTGAAAATGCTGAACTAGAGTTACACAGGGCTAATACCTCCATGCCTTCTCCAACTCCACCCCCAGAGCTGTGGTCAGAGAACAAGTTGAGTCACACATAAAACTTATTAAAAGCATGTATAAATATACATTTAGTCAGCCAGTCTTAATGTTGGCTGACTTAACTTTGTTGGGAGAACTTTCAAACGTACTGTTGCCTAGATCTTTCCTCAGACCAGTCAAAACAGAATGTCTGGGGTGGGGCCTCAGCATTGGTGGTTTAAGAATCTCTTTGGATGATTTCAATATACAGCTATCTTTAGACTCACTGATTGAAGCAACAGCAGTGTCAGTAGAATATAGACGTCATTGTATCAAGGTAGCCGTGTGGAAGCCTAGTATACATTGGGAGGCTTGAGCATTTTGCCGTTAATGAGTGAACAACATATCTCCCTGTTGCCCCAAAGATAAACTGAACGACTACAGTGAGAGAGCAATCATCTTGGCCTGGAGTCTGAGCTAAGCAGGGCTGAGACATAGGAAGAAATGGACTGAATGCAGAAGAGGTTGAGACTAGCCAGGCAACAGGTTTACTGGGTATGAAAGAAACTCAGTCCTTTGCAAGAGGAGAAAATATAGTCAGATCAAACAGGCATCTTCATGAGAGGTCAAGGCAGCAATTTAAACTTTGAGTCTTTAATGTTATAACTCTTTTGGTTGCAAGAGACAGAAATCCAACTCAAACCAGATTAGCAAAAAGGGAAGTTTATTGACTCTTTCAACTCAGACAGATTTCTAAGATACCTCATAGGAAAGGTGAAAGGACTGCAAGAATTAGTCTTTGAGAGTAGAAAAAGGGACTTCCTGACGGTAGAATTTTCTCTGTCTCCGTCTAACTCTCATCTCTTCACGTTGCATGAGAGATGGCCTCCAGTAGACACAAAGTGTTGTCTTACCAGCTTAAAATCCACAACAGAAAGATGGCTGTCTCATGCCATCCTTGGTTCAGTCTTCACTGTTTTGGCGAGAGGGTTCTGTCATGGGCTCGGCCAGGGTACTACACATAGGAAAGTGATTCCTTGAGGAAGGGATGCAGGTAGACAAAAACAACTGCTCTCTACCCCATCTTGAGAGTAAATTAATAGCTCTTCTTTCAGCCTTTAATAAAAACCATTTTTATGGAATTCAAATGCTACCAAAATCAAGGAAAAGCCTTCTTTGGAAATGTAAGGGGAAAATGAAATGACAACAGAAGACAAGCTTGAATATCGAGTGAGAATCAAATGGTTTTAGGCTTAACTGTCTCTCTTTTCTAGTTGGTGAAATTTAGGACTGTTCTGGACTTGTTTGTTCAAGGACAGGTAAACCTGTGCAAACAAGGACTTGGCTTGTTCTTGACATACTCTGCTCTGTAAGCCAGGCACAGCATTTTCTGTAATGTGCATGGCAGCAGTTCAGTTCAGTTCAGTCGCTCAGTCGTGTCCGACTCTTTGCGACCCCATGAATCGCAGCACGCCAGGCCTCCCTGTCCATCACCAGCTCCCAAAGTTTACTCAAACTCATGCCCATCGAGTTGGTGATGCCATCTAGCCATCTCATCCTCTGTTGTCCCCTTCTCCTCCTGCCCCCAATCCCTCCCAGCATCAGGGTCTTTCCAATGAGTCAACTCTTCGCATGAGGTGGCCAAAGCACTAGAGTTTCAGCTTCAGCATCAGTCCTTCCAATGAACACCCAAGACTGATTTCCTTCAGGATGGACTGGTTGGATCTCCTTGCAGTCCAAGGGACTCTCAAGAGTCTTCTCCAACACCACAGTTCAAAAGCATCAATTTTTCGGGGCTCAGCTTTCTTTACAGTCCAACTCTCACATCCACACATGACCACTGGAAAAACCATAGCCTTGACTAGATGGATCTTTGTTGGCAAAGTAATGTCTCTGCTTTTTAATATGCTGTCTAGGTTGGTCATAACTTTCCCTCCAAGGAGTAAGTGTCTTTTAATTTCATGTCTGCAATCACTATCTGCAGTGATTTTGGAGCCGCCAAAAATAAAGTCTGACACTGTTTCCACTGTTTCCCCATCTATTTGCCATGAACTGATGGGACCAGATGCCATGATCTTAGTTTTCTGAATGTTGAGCTTTAAGCCAACTTTTTCACTCTCCTCTTTCACTTTTATCAAGAGGCTCTTTAGTTCCTCTTCACTTTCTGCCATAAGGGTGGTGTCATCTGCATATCTGAGGTTATTGATATTTCTCCTGGCAATCTTGATTCCAGCTTGTGCTTCCTCCAGCCCAGCGTTTCTTATGATGTACTCTGCATATAAGTTAAATAAGCAGGGTGACAAGATACAGCCTTGACATACTCCTTTTCCTATTTGGAACCAGTCTGTTGTTCCATGTCCAGCTCTAACTGTTGCTTCCTGACCTGCATACGGGTTTCTCAAGAGGCAGGTCATGTGGTCTGGTATTCCCATCTCTTGAAGAATTTTCCACAGTTTATTGTGATCCACACAGTCAAAGGCTTTGGCATAGTCAATAAAGCAGAAATAGATGTTTTTCTGGAACTCTCTTGGTTTTTTGATGATCCAGCAGATGTTGGCAATTTGATTTCTGGTTCCTCTGCATTTCCTAAAACCAGCTTGAACATCTGGAAGTTCACAGTTCACGTATTGCTGAAGCCTGGCTTGGAGAATTTTGAGCATTGCTTCACTAGTGTGTGAGATGAGTGCAATTGTGCAGTAGTTTGAGCGTTCTTTGGGATTGCCTTAGTGGGATTGGAACGCATCCCTTTAATGATACAACCTGGTGGTTTTGTTTTGCTTTTCTCTCCCAGTGGAACTCCAGCCTTCCCAAGAAAGGTCATCCATGAATTTGGAGGATAAGAACAGACCCATGGATGTGACACTCACCATGGGGAGTCTTGAACTTGGGGCATGTGTTTTCAGCCTGTTGAAACTATCATAGATGTTTCCAGTTTCCAAGAACACAGATATGGTTTCAAGTGTATAGATTTGTTTTTCCATGATGTAAAGTTGAAAGAGGTCTCATTTTGCTGTAAGCCACTGCATATCCCAGGCGCCTCATTTTTGCTAGTGGAAGGACAGCATGCGTAGAAGTCTGAGTGGCGCAGTGGACAGTTACAGAGCTGTGGCTGGGCTAACTGTTCACTGTCCCTGTGTCGCAGCAGAAAACAGGCTAGAAGTTAGGGAAGTGGGCTCTGGAGCCAGTGCCTTGGGTTTTCTGTTGGCTCTTCTGCTTACCAGCTGTATGTTCTTGCACCAGTTACTTGACCCTTCGTGCCTTGGTTTGTCCATCTTTAAAATGGGGATAATAATAGTGCCAGCTTGGCAGCATTGTCCTGAAGATGAGAGGAATGTGGCATATAAGCAGAGCACACAGAAGATACTTGGTAAGATTAGTTCTTATCATTGTCTGTATCGTTAGATACAATCAAGTGATGTCTTTTGGGTGCGTCTTAATCCCAAAGGACCAGCTGCCCCGGAGAGGGATCTGTGAAGCTTATGCTTCTCTGCTGGCCTCTTCCCAAGCCCCGTAAAGAGCACAGACCTTGGTACCAACAGCCCTGGACCCAAATTTAGGCTCCACCACTCTTTGAAATATGGGCAAGTCTTGTGACTTCAGGCAGATTCGGCGTGCCTGTGGATCCCGTTGTCCTTGGTCATGTATCCAGGGTGGCCCTGCTACACTCATGGGTTTACTGGCGGGCAGGTCAGTGAGACGGCCCTTGGCGGCTGCCCCAGGCCTGAGGACCGCAGTGGGGAGCGGCCGGCGGCTCAGATGCACTCCACACTCTCCTTCCTCCCTCCTCCAACACTGGTGATTTTCAGTAGACGAAGACACCTCCAGTGCTCTTGTTTTTAACAGTCTCCCATTTTGTCTCTATCTTGCTCTCAAGTTTTTGCTATTCTGGATTTCAGAAAATAGTTCAGTTGCCAAAATTGGTTGAATGAGCTACTTTTAAAATTAGTCAAGTGATACGAAGTATTGCTTTGCGGAGCGGTTCTAGCAATTTCCCTTCACAGAACCATCGTCTAAGAGAGTGTTTTGACAAAAGGGGAGGATTTACAAAACTCACTTTATTAGAAAGATCCACACCGAGGGAAATTCATGTCGTAGAAATCTCTTCCCTTCCCTAACTACGATAAATCAAGACATGGATCATCATCCAAAGATAGACATTTAAAATTTATTATTATTATTCACTTCAGCATGAGGTCCTTCTTGGGCTACTGGTTTAGTCCTATCTGGATGGCCTCAGGTTCTAACCTCAGCTATTTAATTTCAGCTCAGTTCAGTAGCTCATGTTTATGGATAAATGAGCAAAACAGTAAAGATCAAAAGGAAAAAATAAAATTACTATGGAATTCAATATTTCAGAAGCTGGAGCCCAGTAAACGTTAGTGAAGTGTGGCGTTCAGAACGAAAGGCCCGTACTTATGATAATAGGCCTAACAAGGAAATGAGATTGACCCAGCAATTCTCTGTCTCTGTTGTCCCCTGAGGTTAGAGATTATGCAGTGCGTGTTTCTGTTTTTAGCTTCGTTGGTAATTCCTGTGGTGAGAGACCACACTCTGCATATTTGTCGAGGTTGCACTCCTGTGAAGTGCTGGGTCTCTGAGCTAGCGCAGGAAACACGGTTCTCCTCCGAGCCTTGCGCCCCATCCCTCCTCACTCCGGTCACCCCGTGGTCCAGGCCCCCCTCCTGGGATGGATTTCCTTATTTATGCTCAGTTGCCAGGGAATTCCACAGAGGAAGCATAAGTCTACCTTACCCACAGTGGTTGCTGTGAGAAGTGTTGAAATGGGTGTCCAAGTGACAAAAATGCTTATGTTCTTTATTTGATATCTCATTGTAACTGTGAGGCCTTTTAACCCCAATTGAAGGTAGCCTAAGAATAGAAACTGTGGAACATCAGTGTGGATTTGAATGAAAAATAAACTAGTTTGGCTTCTTTTGTGACAAAAATTTGGGTTTGGGTCTGGTGCCTCTTTGATAATAGTTATTCTGACCAAGTCCTTGGGTTGCAGTGTCATCAGTACACTCAACTCAGACCAGTTGCGTCAGGGCTGTGTCGGTTGATGTAGCTGGGAAGGATGTGGGGTAACAGATTTCCTACAGCAATCAAGGTTGTACACTGGCATCAAGGGATCAGTGCTGGCAGGAGTCCTCCCTCCCCATCCACTCCTTGTCCCCGCTTGCCTATTTTTTTTTTAATATATTTGTTTATTTGTCTGTACTGAATTTTAGTTGTGATGGGCAGAATCTTTTAGTTGTGGCACGCGAACTCTTAGTTGTGGCCTGTGGCCCCTAGTTCCCTGACCAGGGTTTGAACCTGCGCCCCTGCACTGGGGATATGGGGTCCCAGCCACGGGACCCCCAGGGAAGTCCCCCTGTTTGTCTCGCTTCTGTGTGAGTCATCCCACTCTCTCCTGTCCGCACGGCAGAGCACGCAGCCTCAGCCTCAGCTTAGTTCCCGGGTGAAGAGAGATCCTTCTGGCCAGCGTGTGCTCCGTCACTCAGTCGTGTCTGACTCTTTGCAGCCCCGTGGGCTGCAGCCCACCAGGCTCCTCTGTCCATGGAATTCTCCAGGCAAGAACACTGGAGTGGGTTGCCATTTCCTACTCTAGGGAATCTTCCAGACTCAGGGATCAAACCTGAGTCTGCTACACGGGCAGGTGGATCCTTTACCACTGAGCCACGCGGGAACCTTCCAGTGATTGTATGTAGATCCCAGGTGAGGAAGCAGGTTTGCTCTGCTTTGGAACGTATTCCCACTCCTTGGACCACTCAGTCTCTGTGGAGGGATATTATGATTGGTGGACCTGGGCCTGATGCTTCCTACTGTAACCAGGGCAGAGAGTGATTCCCAGGAGAAGACGCAAATCCAACAGCTGTTATCTGAGTCCAGGACAGTCCACCTCTTGTCTGTCTGATGAGCATTGCGTGCAATCACTAGAATGCATTCACTGATCATAACTGTGCCATGTTCAACCAAAACACCCTCACATACTCCCTCTGAGAGAAACAACCTAATGTCACGTCTGGTTACTACACCTAGCTCCAATGCGTGGCTCTTTATGATCCAGCAACCTGTGACTAACCATTTCCAAAATACCCAATGAATATCACTGGGTATATCACAATGGAGGCAAAAGAAGATAAATACATAAAAACTCCTAGTTAGAAAAAAGGGAAAATGGAGAGCAAATTGTATCAATGGCCGGTCCTTAGCCTTTTCCGTATGCTGCTAGATAGACAGGGATAGGAAGCAGTCCTTCCCCTAGCAGTGAAACCCTTCCAATGATCCAGAGACTTGAAGCGGTTTTACTGGCAAGCTTATAATTAAGCAATAGGCTGGGTATTGCACATTCACTTTAGGAGATGTGGAAGACATACTCTGATCCCCAACATCCATGCCATCCTCAAACCAGTCTGTTTATGGGTTGGATTACATGCCAGTCCTATATTCCAAAACCCAAACCCAGCTTCCTGATCAGTGATTCAGGATTTAGATAACAAAACATTCACTTTTCAGGGACTTGCTTTTTTTATCTGAACCATTTGTATTGGAACCTTCTACAATATAATGCATACTTTCCTGCCTCTTAAAAAAAATGTGAGCAATCCATGTTCATTGTGAAAAAGGAAAAAATGCAAATAAACAACAAGAATATTGCCCGTAACATCCCTATCCAGAAAGTGACTGTAAACACTTACATTCTTCTGGATGTTCTTTGTTGGTATGTGCATGTGTTGATGTGTATGTTTAGCAAAAATGAAATCATAGCGTACAACTTGCTTAAAGCCTGCTTTTCAATCCTCTGCCATTCTACAAAGCGATAGGATAACTCAGGAGAGAGCGAAGAGAATTGGTCTTTTTAAGCGCCTGGGTGTATGCACATTATCTTGTTTAATCAGAACTGTGAACCTAGGAACACGGGAATAAATAGTGGTTCCAGCCTCAGGCTTAACCACTGTGCCCTGTTGAATCTCTTCTGTCCACTTCCTCCTCAATCCTGAGTTATTTTCCCTTGAAAGAATCTCTCTTCCTCCAGCCTTCCATTCTCTTTCCTCTCTCTGTAGACAGACAGCCCTGATGCTTTCTGTTTGCAACTTTGTGGGAAGTTCTTTAGGTTCATTTAAATGATTCATGGGGCCAGTGGGATACAAGCTATGAAACCATGACTGTCCTGGGATTTCTAGAACTAGAGGTCACCATCCAGCATCAGAGTAAGTGCCGATTTCCTGGTAGAGAGGGCATGCTGCCATCTCGGGCAGTAATCCTTGGTTCTGTCATCAAGACTGAATTTTAGGATTTGGGTCAGATGCAGTCTTTTTGTTTTTTTTCCTTCCTTCTCCCCTCAGGTTACTCTTAGCCACTGTACCTGCAAATGTTGGCCTGGACCAAAACTGAGCTCTGAGTGCGGTCCAGAGGCTGTAGACTTGGATGCACATGGAACCTGATGTCCTGTGGAGGGGCAGCTCTGTACCTACCATAATTTTACACGTTAGGTGTGAAATGCCAGATGGCTGTTTTCTGTATCTTTTCCAAGTGACCTCAGTCCAGTTTTGAAAATCTCAGTGGGAATATTGAAGTTGAATTGGTGGATGGGTACCAACTCTGGGAGCTGATCTTCATCTTTCTGGGGAACTTCAGGTCAATGTATCCAGTGCCTACACTGCTGCCCCAGAGGATGCTTTTTAAGGGGAAGTTGGGTCATCACTGCTTTGCTCAGATCCCCAGTGGTTTCCACTCTCACTCAAACTGAAGCCCACACAATGCCTGCCAAGGCCCTTACTATCCACCCCTCTTTTTTTTTTAAGTATTTATTTATTTTAATTGGAGATAATTACTTTACACTATTGTGATGGCTTTTGCTATACGTCAGTATGAACTGGCCGTAGGCATACATGTGTCCCCTTCTCCCACTTCCCTCTGACCCCCTCCCTCCAGGTTATCACGAGCACTGACCTCGGGTGCCCCGCATCATACATCAAACTCCCACTGGTTTTGTATTTTACATACGGCAATGTGTATGTTTCAAATCATCCCACCCTCTGCCTCTCCCACTGAGTCCAAAAGTCTGTTCTTTACGTCTGTGTCTCCTTTGGTGCCCTGCACATAGATGGTTGGTATCATCTTTCTAGATTCCGTATATGTGCATAAATATCCCATATTTGTCTTTCTCTTTCTGACTTACTTCAATCTGTAGAAACAGGCTCTGTGTTCATCTGCCTCGTTAGAACTGACTCAATTGTGTTCCTTTTTTAGCTGAGTAATATTCCACTGTGTGTATGCACCACAGCCTCCTTACCCATCCACCTAGCTTGTCCCCTGTGTCTGTCCTCGCCCTTTTGTGCTCCCCCCACCCCATGCACACCAGCCCTGCTGTTTCTGGGGGTCGCTCGAGGGGCTGCCATTTCAGTGCTGGCTGTTCCCTCTGCCTGAATTCTCTTCCCCGCACATCCACACCACTTGCTCCTTCAGCAGCTGCTTCTTTTTTTTTTTTTTCTTGGCCACACCATAGCATGTGGGATCTTAGTTCCCCAACCAGGGATTGAACCCACGTCACCTGCAGTGGAAGCTAGGAGTTTTAACCATTGGACTGCCAGGGAAGTCCTTCCTTCTTTAAGTCTTTGGTCAAATTCTCCGTGTAAGTAAAGCAGGCCCTGAGTAAGAGAGCAAACCCTCAGTTCTCACTGAGATCATCTCTGCTCCCCTGACCTGCTGACCACTTCCTGTCCACAGTTTATCACTTCTTCTTTCTGCTTGCCACATGAGCTTCTTTTTAAAAATAATTTTATTCCTTAACTTTTGGCTGTGCTGGCTGTCTTTACTGCTGCTAGGGTTTTTCTCTAGCGGCATCATTCCAGGGTTACTCTAGCTTCAGTGCATGGGCTTCTCCTGTTGCTGAGCACAGGCTCTAGGGCACACAGACTTCAGTGGTTGCAGCTCCCGGACTCTAGATAACAGGCTCAATAGTTGTGATGCTCAGGATTAGTAGCTCTATGGCATGTAGGATCTTCCCAGATCACGGATTGAACCCATGTCTTCTGCACTGGCCAGCCACACCAGGGAAGCCCCACATGAGCTACTTGATGCTGTCTGAGCTTGCAAAGATTTGAATTATCCCATGGGGGAGGTCTGGGAATGAGAGCCTTGAGAAAATGATCCCCCTCTTGCTCTGAGAATAGCTGCTTTATTCTTGTAGGGGAACCCATTACCCCAGTGAAGCCGACTGTTGCAAGGATCCCCGGTGGTGTTGGTGCGCAGTTCACGCTGTGTTCCATTCATTCCGTTATTCACCAGATGCGCTGAGCACTTACTCCAGGTGAGACGACATGCTGAGGAGGCAGCAGTGAACCATGCAAGCGTGACTCCTGACCACGTGGAGCTCACCTGTGGTCTAAGGAGGGACGCAGGTGTTACACAGGTAAATGCACATTGAGTACAGATGAGTTAAGACCGTTAAAGGAAAAGCCAGGTTTATTGAGATTGTATGGGACAGCCTCCTGCATTGTGGGAATGGGGTTCTGGAACAGCCCCCCTTGAGGACTGACAGAGGGAAGCCGAGACCTGAAGCATGGGTAGGAGTTACATAGCAATAAGGAGGAGAATGATGTTCTAGGCAGAGAAAATATTTTTTAAAGATCAAGGTATCAGGGAATCTATAAAATATGTAAAACATTAATTTATCACTAGCAAAATGGCTGACTGCAGCATATTCAGTTTAAACATGGGTTGTAGTAATAATAATATCCAAAATAACCCGTCTTGTTCCCAGTGACTCAACACATTTTCTTTGCACCTGCTTCCTGCTCTGCAAAACCTGTGGCAAGTGAATATTTATGAGAATGCCAGGACCCTTTGGTTGATCAGAATTTTTTTGTTTGTTTGTTTAGTTTTGATAATTTAAGTCATTTCCAGGGAATCCCCTGGAAGTCCAGTGGTTAGGCCTACACTCTCACTGCCGAGAGTCCGGGTTCAATACCTGGTCAGGGAACTAAAATCCCTCAAGCTGCATGATGCAGCCAAAAAATAAACAATGTTCAGAACCTAGTCCTTTGCTTAAGCCATGGAATTTCTTGGTATGTTTTTTAAAGTGGTCATCAGCTTTATGCTTTGGTGGGCTGGATCAGTGCTTGAAAAGCCCCTAAGTGTACATGTAAGGGAATTTCTGTGTCTTGATGCACAAATGAAGGAAAAAAAACACATTGTGTAAGAAAGGTGCAGCAAGAATTTTAGTATGGAGACGTTGGACATCAGGGCACAGTGAGGCAGCTGGATGATGAGCCCATTTGTTGCTCTTTGGCTTATCCGGTGGCGCTAGTGGTAAAGAACTACCCTGCCAGTGCAGGACATGGGTTTGATCCCTGGGTCCGGAAGATTCCCTGGAGGAGGGCATGGCAAACCACTCCAGTATTCTTGCCTAGGAAATTTCATGGACAGAGGAGCCTGGCAGGCTACAGTTCCTAGGGTCACAAAGAGTCAGACACGACTAAAGCGACTTAGCATGCACGCATGCTCATGTACAGGTATAACTGCTTCTGGGAACTGACATGACCTTTCTGGAAGAGGGTGAAGTCGAATTAAGAAGCCAGGGATCCTCCTTTCTGTGCAGCCTTTGGACATACTGGATTTTTCAGGAATCATGGACCACAACCTTGGTGGATGCCAGAAAGAAACATCCAGCAGTAGCCTTTGCTTCTGTTATTCTCATATTCTTTTATTTTAAAAGTTGTATTTATTTATTTATTGGCTGTGCATGGGCTTTCTTAAGTTGTGGTGAATGGGAGCTCCTGTCTAGTCGCAATGCACAGGCTTCTCATTGCGGTGACTTTTCTTGCTGTGGAGCATGGGCTCTGGGCAAGTGGGCTATAGTCATTGTGGTGGACCAGCTTAGTTGCTCCGAGGCATGCAGGATCTTTCTGGACCAGGGATCGAACTCATGTCCTCTGCGTTGGCAGGCCAGTTCTTAACCACTGGGTCACCAGGGAAGTCCTCATATCCTTTTTGATAGTTCCTGAAACTTGTGAGTAAAAATAACCTGCGTTCATGAGATTTATTTCCACCATCCACAAACCCATCTCTGTGTCTACTGTATCTAAGGCTAGGACACAGAATCTGGATATCCAAGCAACTTGTACTCTTGGGTGTTATGTACATGATAACACCCTGGTGTCCCTTTTCTATGCCAGTTTTCGTAAGTTCCCATATTTGTCTATAGAATAGTATTGACTTATGCATAGCACTTTAAAACTGCCTCATGAGCCAGGCGTAAGTGTCTCATCCATCCATTCATTCAATCAGCACATATTTATTGTACTAATTGAATATGGGGCTTCCCTGGTAGCTCAGCTGGTAAAGAATCTGTCTGCAATGCAGGAGATCCCCGTTTGATTCCTGGGTCGGAAAGATCCCCTGGAGAAGGAAACAGCAACGCATTCCAGTATTCTTGCCTGGAGAATCCCCATGGACAGAGAAGCCTGGCGGGGTACAGTTCACGGGGTCGCAAAGAGTCGGACAGGACTGAGCGACTAAGCTCAATGAGCACGGTGTATCAGGTGCTGTTTTGTGAGCTGGTGGTGAGCAAAGCAAGTTTCCCATCCTAATGAGCTCACATTTAACTGAGATGCACAGGCAGTGAACTAGTATATATGTATATAAGGAGAGAACTGTGTCAATGATACAAGTGCCAAGAACAAAAACTGACAAGGGATAGAGAGTGATGGGGGTAGGGTATACTACTTGGCACAGGGCAGCCAGGAAGACCTCTCTGAGGAGAGAGCATTTTGGCAGAAATAAGGGAAGAAACTTATTTCTTATTTCTGAAAGAAATAAGGGAAGAAACTCCATGGTTTTTGTGGGTAAAGAGCATTTTGCACAGTTGTTTAGTCGCTAAGTCAGGCGCAACTCTTCTGCGACCCCGTGGACTGTCTGTAGCCTGTCAGGCTCCTCTTGTCCGTGAGATTTCCTGGCAAGGATACTGGAGTGGGTTGCCGCTTCCCTCTCCAGGGGATCTTCCCGACCCAGGGATCGAACTTGCTTCTCCTGTATTGGCAGTAATAAGCGTTACATATGTTGGCAGGCAGATTCTTTATCACTGAGCCTCCAGGGTTTTGCACAGAGGGTACAGCAAATGCCGAAGAACTGAGGAACGAGCGTGTTTTACTTGTTCAAGGAGTAGTAAGAACAGTTGTGTGGGATGGGGCGTTGAGATGATGGTGGGTGCAAAGGAAAATGTGTCAGGACATAAACGTCTGAGAAGTAGTCAGAGGCCAGAACAAGTCGGGCAAGGTTTTAACAAACTCTGTGTGATGCGCAGGACCTGGAAGGTCTTGAGCAAGGTCTGACATGATCCAACTGAGGTTCTAGCCAAGAGATGCCAGAATGGCAGAGACCTTTGTTATCAGACTGTGAGCGGCTGTCCCTGGAAGGGCTCCAGGACCCCCACCTCCCTCTAACCAGGGCAACCTCACTTTGGTCTACGTCACATGTCTGACTTCTGGATAGAATTTTTTAAAAGAAAGGTTCTCATTATTTCAAAAACTTCTGAAAATTATTGTTTTATATTGCTTTTGATATTCATAAAAATGAGTGGCAAGTGGAAAAATTAAAGTAATAGGAAATGAGTATCTCATACATTTTACTCCATTGAGAAGACAAAAATGGAAACTACTGTGAAGGCAGGGGCGGTCGATCTGAACCTCAGCTGGACCATCTACATTTAGAGCAGTTGGTTGTTCCTTTGTGTTAACTACAAAGTAAAAGGGTGAAATTACAGGTGACAATTATGTAGGGAATTTATGATACTTGTCAGTTGGGTGGGAATAGAAGGCTGTTTGAAATGAATGGATTGCTCACATCCATCTTTAAGAACACATGGAGTCAAGGCAGGGATTCCTTGTGCAGTGCAAAGCTGAGCTTTAAAAACATAAGCTGTCAGTTTACATTTTAGATAGAACTTGTCGTTTTTGCCTCTTGCCTTTTGCATTACTTTTTTGAGTGGGAAAAAAAAAATCTAAGGTCGGAATTTTAAAAAATTGATATTTTAAAATATTGTCATGAATTTTTAAATTCATTATCTCAAGAGGTGTTTTTAAGGTATTATTAAGTTGTTGGTTATATTTACTAAGTGACAACAATATGATAGGGTGTGTGTTTTTAATGTGATTGATTTAAAAAGACATAAATCTTTAAAACTCAAAACCTCAGTAGAAGTGTCATTATTGAAAGGAAGCTTGCTCTCTGCTAGCCTCTGTGTTGAACATTTTACACGCATTAGATGTTTTAATCTCCACTGCCACCCAGAATCCGGCATTATTTTACGCTCCACAGATAAACTGAGTCACAGAAAGTAAAATGATTGACCCCGCCTGGGAGAGCTGAGCTTGGGAAATGGATCTGTCACCCTCAAGGCCAGCCTTTTGATGGCTGCATGATGACTTCCCAGGAAAGGAAGGGTAGTTTGTCTGGAATACTCCAGATGTGGTCCAGATCTTGGTGGCAGAGAGAAATTTCACAGCCTCTGTGCCTTTGTGAAACTATCTTCACGTGAGCCTGTCATCCTGTGACCACATGAAAGTTGTTCCTAATGCTCTGGGGTGTGGAACCTTCGCAGATCAGCATCTTCGGGTTCTTCTGGGATGGATATTTACCATCTGAAGTAACTTTTTAAAAATTACCTAATGAAACCTCAAAACTTTGATAGCCATAAAATAATACTAATTGTGCTTGCCTGCATAGTGTCTTGCTAGATGTGAACCCCTGATATTGAGATATGTTTGTCAATATCTTTCTTCTCAGGAAATCTAGGAATATCAGTCCTTAGCTGGTGAACAAACCACGCTTATTCTTTGCTTAAATAAATTTATTTCTTAATCCTGAAAACATAAAAGCCTAGTCTATAGTGTTTGGGTTTTAATGTGTAAAAAAAGGGAAATGGATTAAAAGTTAGATATTGACACTAGAGGAGAAGGAACAGACATGATGGTGTGAGCGCCCTTGGATCACAGTTTGTTCATTAAATGTTGATGGAATCTGAATTCTTCAGCTGGAGGAATCAGGTTGAGAAGGAACTAAAACAGTCAGTTGTCTTCAGCGTCCTCTTTGCCTTCTCTGTCTGTCTCTCTGTTGCCCTCCCTTGATCTGAAAGAAAAAAGGTACTAGGGTAACCGACAAAATTACCAAAAAAGTAGACTAGAAAGTGGGAACTGAACCTAATAATTTGAAA
This sequence comes from Odocoileus virginianus, assembly GCF_023699985.2. NCBI lineage: Eukaryota > Metazoa > Chordata > Mammalia > Artiodactyla > Cervidae > Odocoileus > Odocoileus virginianus. The sequence continues at coordinate 5,212,622 of NC_069694.1, read as the reverse complement.
ACGTACTGTAAGTTTACAAATACTAAAACAGCGCTTGGCCAGGAATTAGGCAGCAGGTGTTCAGTCGCTTAGCTGTGTCTGACTCTGTGACCCCATGGACTGCAGTGCATCCAGATTCCTGGTCCTCCAGTCTCTCCCAGAGGTTGCTTACACTCATGTCCATTACAGTGATGCTATCAGCCATCTCATCCTCTGCCGTCCCCTTCTCCTTTTGCTTCAGCCTTTCGCAGCATCAGGGTCTTTTTCACTGAGTCAGCTCTTCTCATTACGCAGGAGATCAGATTAGAAGATCAAGAATCAGATTTACTTCCGGGTGGGTAAAGGAAAACAGAATCAGTGAGAAAGTGACTGGATGGATATTTAAAAACTAATTTGTTCTGTCATTTTCTAATTCTTTAGGAAAAAAGAATGACAAAGGATTTTCTCATTGCTTACGTCAAAGTAAATTCCATTTGGAGGAGATTTTAATGTAAAAACTTAGCTCCATAAAATATTAGAAAGAAAATAAATATCTTAGGATGGTAAAAGGTTTTTAAAGCATAACTCTAAAGTAGAAACAGGAACAGTTGATTGATTTTATTAAATTTTAATTAAGAGCTTGTGTGTGATTAAAAATATAATGCCTCATTGAAAGACATATACAATCTTATAAAAGTTATTATCTTTATTATATAAGGAGCCCTTCTAAGTAGAAAAAAATCATCCCTCCAATATCATAGTTTAATAGAATGATGAAGATACTTCACATCAATTTTGCTGGAAAAAAAAACTGTTTAGTGTTTAACAAAATACTTTTAATGTCACAAGCAATCAGATAGTTGCATATTGAAATGAAGGGTTTTTTTTTTTTTTTTTATCAGACTCAGAGGTTAGAAAGCATAATATTTAGTCCTATGGGGTATAAGAAAATTGACACCATGGATAAGAAGAGGATTTTATAATATTTCTGGTAAAAAATTTGGCAGTGTGCATCAGACACTTTTAAAATGTTTAAGCTCTCAACCCAGTATTTTCACCCAAAAGTATCTTTCCTAAGAAAATAATTTAAAATGTGGACAGAAGCTTTATACAGATGTATTTATTGGGCTTCCCTGGTGGCTCAACGGTAAAGAATCCGCCTGCCAGTGTAGGAGACACGGGTCTGACCCCTGACCTGGGAAGATCCCACATGTTCTGGAGCAATTAAGCCCTTGTGCCGCGACTGCCGGGCCTGTGTGGCCAGAGCTGGGGGCCGCGACTCCCGGGCCTGTGTGTCCGGAGCTGGGGGCCGCGACTCCTGGGCCCGTGTGTCCGGGGCTGGGGGCCGCGACTCCTGGGCCCGTGTGTCCGGGGCTGGGGAGTCCCGACTGCCGGGCCTGTGTGTCCGGGGCTGGGGAGCCCCGACTGCCGGGCCTGTGTGTCCGGAGCTGGGAGCCGCGACTGCCGGGCCTGTGTGTCCGGAGCTGGGAGCCCCGACTGCCGGGCCTGTGTGTCCGGAGCTGGGGGCCGCGACTCCTGGGCCTGTGTGTCCGGGGCTGGGGGCCGCGACTCCTGGGCCCGTGTGTCCGGGGCTGGGGAGTCCCGACTGCCGGGCCTGTGTGTCCGGAGCTGGGAGCCCCGACTGCCGGGCCTGTGTGTCCGGAGCTGGGAGCCGCGACTGCCGGGCCTGTGTGTCCGGAGCTGGGGGCCGCGACTCCTGGGCCTGTGTGTCCGGAGCTGGGAGCCCCGACTGCCGGGCCTGTGTGTCCGGAGCCTGAGCTCCGCGCGAGAGAAGCGCTGCAGTGAGGAGCCCGCGCAGCCCAGCTGGACGGCAGCCCCCGTGTGCTGCAAGCAGAGGAAAGCCTGAGCAGCCAGAGACCCAGCTCAGCCACCAGCAAACACATATTTAAAAAACGCATTTATTGTGGCATGAAGGATCGTAAATAGTGAACGCTATAGGAAACTGCTCATGACTAAGTTATATGCAAAAAAGATCTCAGTTTGATTAATTTTCTCCACAGAAATACTGGAACAAAGTAAATTGTTAATAGTGATTGTCTCCGGCATTTTAGGTGATTTTTGTTTCTATCTTTAAACTTTTATTGAGTTCTCTGAAATGTCTACAGTCTTGTGTATTTCCTCCAAACTTAAAGGAGAAACAATTAAGCATTAAAAAAAAAAATCCCTTCTCTTTGGCCTCAGACAAATTTGGAGCAAACCCTCGGACGGCTACCGGGCACCAGTGCTTGGTGCTGCAGTGCATTAATTTATGCATCTTTCCTTCCTGGCTGAGAGAAGGGTCCTGGCCGAGGCAGTCAGAGGGAGGAGGCAGACAGGCCGCTTTATCCCCCAAGTACTTCTGCTTCTGTGGACCCTTTTTTCCATAAAAAAATAAAAAATTGTATTTTAGAATTGGGTTGATATGTACAGGAATATAATCCACTGTAGATTATATTCTTTTTTTTTTTCCTGATTTTTAAAGAAATTAAAACAATTTTGTGGGCTCCTGAAAGGATCATGGCCCTAGGTCCTGCTAACTGGCCCTAAAGAAGGAATCTCCCAGGTGGGAGGCTCCGGGGCACAGGAATGGGGAGGGGCTGGTGGAGGATTCTAAAAGGAATATTCTACTCCACTGAGTGGCCTTGAGTAATCCAACTTATTGTTTCTGAGAACAATGCAAATTTCAGGGCCCCAGGGAATGCTTCCTAAGCCCTGTTGTGAATTGCACATTACATTTTCAAAGTCTTTATTGGGAGGCTGCTTGAATTCCAAGTGAATTTCTGATTTTGTTCTATTTTGTGGGGGACCTTAGTTCTCCAGTCAGGGGTCAAACTAGTGCTCCCTGCAGTGGGAGTGCAGAGTCCTAACTGCTGGACTGCCAGGGAAGTCCCCTCTATGTGAACTTCTGATTGAGGGAGAGAGTGGTTCCCGAGAGGCAGGGTGACTCCCAGACTTCTGGCCCGGGCACCTGGCTCAGGGATGGTGCCATTTTTCACTGAGAGGGGAAGATTTATATTTGGATATGTTGAATTTTAGGTGACTTGAGACCCAAGAAGGAGGTAGAAAGTAAATCCTTGGGATGTCCTAGAACTCAGGGGAGAGGTGTGCTAGATTCATGGGCTTAAGATGTCAAAGGACAGGAGGTGGGTGATGACACAAGATGGGTGAGTGGCTGAGACAGCGGTGAGAAGAGGTGACATAAAAACGGTACTACCAGAATGCTTCCAGAGGTTTCGGTGGAGCGTGCCCGGGGGCAGGAAAAGCTCTGGTTACTGATGGTGACACTGAGAAAGGATATAATTCCTGAAGGAGGACGGGATTCACAGGTTGAAAAGCCACAAAGAGGTTTAGCAAGATCAGGGTTAAAAAGAAAGATGTTTAAAGGTTAGACAGTTGTTGGCAGCCTCCCTGAGAACATTGGGTGCCTGGCCAGGTTACAGTGGGATTAGGAATAGATGGATGAAGAAATTGACAGATAACTCTTTTGAGAAGCTGGCTGTGAACGGGTGGAAAGAATTCAGGTTATGGTAGGGGCCAGTATTATTCTTTAGTTTTATTTATGAGAAAGGATTAGTAGAGCATGCTTATATACTGAGGGAGTAGGGGAACGTTATGGGGTGAATTGTGTCGTCCAGAATTCACATGCTGACGTTCTAACCTTGAGTACCTCAGAATGTGACTTATTTGGAAACAGGGATTTTGGAGATAAAATTAATTCATATGAGGTTATATTGATGTAGGGTGGGCCTTAATCCAACATGACTGGTTTCACAGGTGGGTTCTTTATGGCTGAGCCGCTGGGGGAGCCTTACAGGAAATGTTGTGTGGAGATACGCAAACAGAGAGAATGCATATGAACAGGACGGCAGAGCTTAGGGTCATGTGTCTACAGGCCTAGAACCACCAAAGGTTGTCAGCAAGCCACCAGACTTGAGGTGGGAGGCTTGCAACAGGTCTTTCTCTAGCACTTTCAGGGAGGCCATCACCCTGGCAACCGTTTGACTTCCCACTTCTGTCCTCCAAAACTGTGAGACAATACTTCCATTGTTTAAGCGGTACTTTGATGTGGGAGCCCTGGAAAAGAGAGACAACCAGAGGAGGAGAAGGGAGGGATCGAAGAGGAGCCCTGAATAAAGCCTGAGTCGAAGGCTCTGGCTCGGTGGTGATGTCAGAGCGGCATCTGCTTGGTGACCGCCGCCGGAGGTGTGCTAAAGGAGATGTGGAAATGCTCCTGAACCAACTCGGCAACTGGTAGAGGCCTGCGTCCGGTGTTTTGGTTGTATCTCTTTGATCAAATGACTTAGAAGTCATTTCTACATACTGCCTGCTGGAGACAAAAATCCTTGTGATTCTTTTTTTTCTAATTGATCATGTCTTTATTATGTAAGTTCAATAAAATCTAACATCACATAGCATAATTCAGAGTGCTTTTAAAGATAACAATTATAGGAACTTGGCAAGATAAATCTTGGTAGTATTGACAAAGTGTTTGTGTAGATTTTTCCAAATACCTCAACTTGAGCAGGAAAGTGGGAGTGAATAAGTAACAAATTGCACTCAACAATATTTTAACAAATTGATTTCCAGTAAAGTGAAAAAAGATTCATGTCTTGGCTGAATATTAATTCTTATGCTCTTTATAGAGGGCCAAATTAATCTTTAAAATAAAATTCATAATTCAACCAAATAAAAACCACATACATCAAGCAAAAGAGCTAGAAATTTGTTCAATGAATTGCAGCTGCTGCTTAACTCAACTTGATCTTCATCTATTTACTTTTGGGGAGCAAATGCATTATCAGACCATTGCTGCCATATTTACTTTGCACATGACTTTTCATTTTTATTTATTTATTCGGTTAGCTGCGCTGGGCCTTCTTTGTGGCGCACAGGCCTTCTCTGGTTGCCGTGAGCCGGGGCTTCTCTTTGTGGTACACAGGCTGCTGCTGGCAGTGGCTTCTCTTGTAGCGCATGACCTCTGGGCACTTGGGCTTCAGCAGCTGCAGCACGGGTCTCAGAAGTTGTGGTGCATAGGCTTGTTTGCCCCCGTGGCATGTGGAATCTGCTTTTGGACCAGGGACTGAACGCCTGTCCCCTGCATTGGCAGAGGGATTCTTAACCACTGGACCACCAGGGAAGTCCCTGTAAATGACTTTGGATGATGTTGTTTTTGCTAAAAGGGTGTGAATACTATGATGAGCAGGAGAAGGGCTATTTTGTGTTTATGGATAGCCTGGAAAAACCTACATCTGAGCAGTGGTTGTGTTCAGTGGTGGAGTACGAGGTGAAGAGGGGGGAAAAGGAACACTAAAGAGACAGGTTACAACTTGCAAAACTGTGTGGCCCAGGGCGTCACTTCACTTCTCTGGGGCTCAGATTCCTTATCTCTGTTGCTTAGTTACTCAGTAAGGTCCAGCTCCTGCAACCCCACGGACTGTCGCCTGCCAGGCTCCTCTGTCCATGGGATTTCCCAGGTAAGAATACAGGAGTGGGTTGCCATTTCCTTCTCTAGGAGATCTTCCCGACCCAGGGATCGAAACCATGCTTCTTGTATCTCCTGCATTGGCAGGTGGATTCTTTAGCACTGAGCCACCAGAGAAGCCCTTCCTTCCGTCTCACACAGGGTTAACTGGGCCTACTTCACTATTGTATGGGAGAGCATCTAGCAGGGTGTCTGAGGCAGAGCAAAAGTGCAATTGATGTTGGTAGCATCTCTTTAATAATGAGGATCTGTAATGGGTGACGATGTAGTGGAGTGGGAGACAAGTGAGTTTTGGAATAGGCTGATCTAGATACAAATTTTAGCTCAGCTTCTTACCAGAGCTTGGTTGACTCTAGTCAAGTTAGTGAACTTCTTTGAGTCTTGTCTTCATCTTCACACTCTTATTTTGGAAAGTTATGTATTGATTAACTGAGACAGCATAAAAGAAGAAAGCATCTGGCATAGTGACTCTCAGAGTCACTGCTGGCCTGTATGACATCTTTACGTGAATTGCAAAAATCAAGCCCTTCTCCAAGTGGTTAGACTTCTGCCTGTTAGAGAATCTTCCTAATTTACTGATAATTAGAACAAAACACTTGGCTGCTTACATTAATTTTCTAGAACCATGGCAGGATATCACATGTTGGGTGGCTTTTAAAGAGCAAGAGTTTATTTCTCATAGTTCTGCAGCCTGTGAAGTCATGATCAGGGTGCTGACGGGTTGATTTCTCCCGAGGCCTCTCTTCTTGGCTTGCAGATGGCCGCCTTCCCGCCCTGTCTTCACATGGACTCACCGTGTGCACACATCATTGCTGTCTCTTCCTCTTCTTATAAGGACACCAGTCCTGTTGGTTTAGGGCTCCATCCTTTTGATCTTATTTAACTTCAATTACCTTGATAAAGGTCCTGTCTCCAAATATAGTTACAGTAGGTTAGGACTCCAACATACTCATTTACAAGGGACACAGTTCACTCCGTAACACTTCCATCTGCCAAAAAATTGTCAGACTAAATCGGCAAATCTGTGGTATTTGCACTTTGAATGTGGTGCTGCCCTGCAGAGTGTGACTTGGAGAGCCATTCACAAGTCTGGCACATGGTAGATGCTGATTTAATTTATCTCCTCTTCTTCCCTCTGTCTCCTGTCGGTCTTCCTCTCTTTCTGCCAGGCAGGGCAATCCCCTTGGTAGACCTGGTAGCCTTACCTGAGTTGTCTCCATTCTGATTTGAGTGGCCGTGACCCCCTAATGAGGACTCTCCATGGGGAGCAAATATAGCTTGATTTTTCTGGTCCCCACATATATTGAGTCAGAGCTGATGCTTCCACTGTATGTTTCTCTTTATCCAGCTGTCTCCTCATCTCAAGCCAACCTGTGAGCATGAAACTGGAGGAAATCAGATGGGACGCCTCAGCAGTAAGAGGCTGGGGAGCTCTAGGAGCAGAAGCCAAACAAGGAACCAGTTGGTGAAGAGGAGATGATGCTGGACCAGGTGCTGTGTCTGCCCTTTCATCTCAGCTCCACCATTCCTACTCACTGCTTGAAGGCTTTTGTCCAGCAATCTTTCTGGTCACCCCTATGCTTGTCATCATTGATGGCTTCACCTTCTAGGAGCTGATCCATCCAGAACCAGTGACTGTCAAACACCAAAGCCAGTGGCTTTCATCTCCATCCCCCTGCAGCTGCCATATGAGTCATCTTCAGATAGTGCAACGTTCCAAAACGACTGCTCCACTCATCCCGCTCCTCAGCTGAAACCTGTACTTCCACTCGTCCTGCTTGATTCCCTGCTGTAACGTTTCATGGCTGTCATTGAGATGGCTGGTCCACTGATCAAATTCCTTTCTCTGTATCTTGCAGAGCCCTCCTGCGCTTTCCTTCCCTCTTTATCTAACTTAGATTCCACGACACATCATTGTAATCACTGTCTTATAGATATCCTGAATTCCCTTGATTCTTTCCTCTTTTGTTACTCTTACCTGGTAAAATTCTGACCTTGGATGAACCCAAGCATTTGCCTTCTCTAGTCTTACACCTGAATACTTGGGCATTGCTACCTTGTACTTGTGATGGCCTTACCTTAACTTAAAATAAGCTTGCTTTCTTACTTTCCCAGTGACATTTTATGACTTGCTTGATACCCAGACTTCCAGCTCTTCCTCCATTTCTTCCGAGTAGTTGTCAGCTGATGAAATTATCTTCTTGGAGAAATAGAAGCCGTCAAATGAGATCTCCTTTATCTCTCCCTCATGGAATCTGCAGACCTTCCTGTGTCTGCATCATCCTGGCTCTCCCTCTGCCATGTACTTCGGTGCTTGCTCTCTCTGCGACTTTTCCGCTTTCCCTACCTGACTGTCTCCTCTTTCTACTGAGGCACAGAAGCCTTCTCAGACTCCTCCCTCGACCCGATCTTCTGCCTGTAATTGCTCCATCTCTCTGCTTCTCACTGTCAAACTTCTCAAAGGGGCTGTCTTTTGTCTCTGTATTTCTGCCAAAAACACTCTTCGTTTTCATAGATTGCCTAATATAGTGGACCCTCTTTGGTCCTCATTTTGTTTGGCTTAGTAGCAGCAAGTCAACAAAGTTAAAAACTCCTCTTTAATACTGAGGTACCACTGCCTTCTAGTTTTATATCTGTTTTCTTATACATTCTATCTCTGAGTATCACATTTTCTTAGGAATTGGTCATAGGCCTTCTTTTTTCTCCACGCTATCTTTCCACATCATCATCTCTGTTCCCATGCTTTTAGATACCATCTATAGAGTGATGATGATTCCAGTTCCACTTTCTCTTCTGAACTTCAGAACTAATGAAGATCTGACAACTCCACTTGGATGTTTTGTGTAGATCTTAATCATGAAATGTCTATAATTCTTTATAGTCACTTCTCAAAATATTTATCTCAAACTCTTTACCATTTCAGGAAATGGTAATATGTAGTAAACCAGCCGAAAAACCTGGGAGTTATTCTTTTTTTTTTTTAAGTTTATTTATTTAATATTTTTGGCTGCACTGGGCATTTGTTGCTACTCATTGGCTTTCTCTGGTTGTGGCGAGTGGGGGCTATTAGCAATGCACGGGCTTCTCATTGCAGTGGCTTCTAGTTGCAGAGCATCGGCTGCAGGGCACATGGACTTCAGTAGCTGTGGCATGTGGGTGGTTAGTTGCCCCTTGGCATATAGAATCTTCCTGGATCGGGGACTGAACCCGTGTTCCCTGCATTGGCAGGCAGGGAACCTGCCTTAACCCCTGGACCACCAGGGAAATTCAGGATTTTTCTTGATTTTTTTCTCTGCCTTACCTTCCATATCTAATACATCACATTTGGACTTCCAAAATATTTTTTCAGGTAGGCTACATCTCTCCATTTTTACTGCCATCAACAAAGTGCAACCAATATAACTTCACTCCTGGACCACTGGTTCCTAACCTGTCTTTCTAATTATATTCTTGCAGCTCTCCAAGCCACTTTCCATCCAGCCGCCACGGTGGATTACACAATGTAGATTTCATCCTTCCATTTCTCTGATGAAGACTATTGAGAGACTTTCTGTTGCTTTTGGAATAAAAACTGAAGGCTGTTCCATTCCATATAAGCCTGTCCTTCATGGACTGTTGTTTTTATTGTTTAGTTGCTAACTTGTGTCCAACTATTCTGCAACTCCATGGACTGCAGCCTGCCAGGCTCTTCTGTCCATGGGATCTCCCAGGCAGAAATACAAAGACGGGGTTGCCATTTCCTTCTCCAGGGTATCTTCCTGATCCAGGGATTGAACCCACATCTCCGGCATTGCAGGTAGATTCTTTACCACTGGGCCATGTAAATGATTCCCAATCGTTTAGCTGAAGTGATTTCTAAGCAAAGTGTTGAAGGTGTGGCTTGACCCTTCCTGACTGTTGATAGTAAATGCCAGAAGAGAGAAATGAATGGAAGATGGAATTGTTAAGGAGAAAGGAACTAGATTTACAGATTTGGACAATTCTCAGCCTTTCCATATCAGAAAAAGTGAGAAAGTGTGTTCAGGAAAGAACTCTAAGGGTATATCCAATTGACCATTGGATAAGGAGATTAATAAGTGTTTCAACACAGACCTCATCAGCCATCTAGATAGAGGCCAGGTGTTATCCTTTAAGACGAGGGGGAAAGGACCCCAAAGGTGACAGATCATTAGGACTGTTTCCTTTGTTTCAAAAGGGAGAACCATTGCCTTACTTTCAGCAGGCCAGCTGACCTCTGCCTAAAGCCATGGTGGGTAGGGCCATCCAGAACATGGGAGTCCCCACCCCTGTGGGACAGAGTTTCAGGTCAGGGTGGATCACTCCCCCAGTGGGTCCAGAAGGTGGGACTTTTGCCCTACTGGGTTTGAAAGGTAGGATTTCTGTTTCAGTAGGCCTGGGGCACAGAGAATTGAGCTAAAGAGGATTATTCTTCAGCTTTAAGATGAAGAAGAACTGAAGAGCCTCTTGATGAAGTGAAAGAAGAGAGTGAAAAAGGTGGCTTAAAGTTCGACATTCAGAAAACTAAGATCATGGCATCCGGTCCCATCACTTCATGGCAAATAGATGGGGAAGCAGTGGCAGACTTTATTTTTTGGGGCTCCAAAATCACTGCAGATAGTGATTGCAGACATGAAATTAAAAGATACTTACTCCTTGGAAGGAAAGTTATAACCAACCTAGATAGCATATTAAAAAGCAGAGACATTACTTTGACAACAAAGGTTCATCTAGTCAAGGCTATGGTTTTTCCAGTGGTCATGTATGGTTGTGAGAGTTGGACTGTGAAGAAAGCTGAGCGCCGAAGAATTGATGCTTTTGAACTGTGGTGTTGGAGAAGACTCTTGAGAGTCCCTTGGACTGCAAGGAGATCCAACCAGTCCATCCTAAAGGAGATAAGTCCCGGGTGTTCATTGGAAGGATGATGCTGAAGCTGAAACTCCAATACTTGGGCCACCTCATGTGAAGAGCTGAGTCATTTGAAAAGATCCTGATGCTGGGAAAGATTGAGAGCAGGAAGAGAAGGGATGACACAGGATGAGATGGTTGAATGGCATCACTGACTCGATGGACATGAGTTTGAATAAACTCTGGGAGTTGGTGATGGACAGGGAGGCCTGGTGTGCTGCAGTCCATGGGGTCGCAAAGAGTCGGACATGACTGAGCGACTGAACTGAACTGAAGATCTCATGGAGTTTCCTTTATGGTTTGGACTTACTTGGGATCCATTAACAACTTTATTCTTTCCCGTTTCACCCTTCTGGAATAGAAATGTCTATCCTATGCCTGTCCCACCATCATATGTTGGCGGCACACAACTTGTTTAATTTCACAGGTTCCCAGATGAAGAGTAATTTGCCTCAAGATGAATCATACCTTGAATCTTACCCATGTCTAATTTAGATGATATTTAGATGAGACTTTGAACTTTAGACTTTAGGGTTGTTGCTGGAATGAGTTGAAACTCCAGGGTTGTTGCGATGTAATGAATGTATTTTCATGTGAGAAGAACATGAATTTTGGAGGGCCAGAGGTGAACGGCTATAGTTTGGATATTTGTGTCCTTTCTAATTCATACGTTGAAATTCTAACCCCTACCAGGATGTTACTAGGAGATGGGGTCTTTGAGAGGTGATTAGGTCATGAGATTAAAACAGACTCTGAAGAGCTCCCCCATCCTTTCTGCCACGTGAGGACACAGGGAGGAGACAGTCATCTATGAGCCAGGAAGCAGGCTCTCACCAGATACAAAATCCGTCAGCACCTTGCTCTTGGACTTCAGCCTCCAGAACTCCAGAAATAAATTTCTGTTGTTTATAAGATACTGGTGCCTACACACTGTCCTTGGGGTTTTGATACATGCTGTTCCTCTGTCTGGGATTATCTTCCCTTCAGTCTTTGTTAGGCTGGTTCCTTCTCAGCTGTGAAGTCTCTTTGTAAATGTCCCCCCTCCTGTAGACAAGAGGGTCCTGGCCATCCTTTATCAAGTGTATCTCCACCTCTCTTATTCTCTCACGTAGCATGCTGCTCTTTGCCCTCACAGCATTGATCACAAGGGTAATCTCATATTTATGCCTTTGTTCTTGTTTATGTCTGGCTCTCCCACTAGACTGTCAGCCCCATGAAGGCAGAAACCGTGTTGGGTTGTTCTCCATAATGAGCCCAACACTTAGCATAATGCTGAGCACCTAGGAGGCACATTTGCTGAAGTTTTGAGTGCACCAGATGTTTGATTCTGGTTAAGTCAGTTATCATTTATGAACTTAGACTTCCTCACCTGCATCCCCTAAAGTATCACCCTAAGATTTATAAAATGATTATGAGAAACATTATGAGTCATTGTGTTTTAAAAATGATGTTTCCATTTTAATTAGTACCTATTAATTCCCTGCTAGGAAAGGTGAGGGAATTAATACTCCCACTTCTTTCTCCTCATCCCCCTCTGTTTTTATTGGTCATATTATTTTATTATATATTGGCAAGGTCCGTAACATTGACACTTGTGAATTCCCTCAGTTATTTATCTTAGCTTTCTATTTAAATGGATTAATTGCTCACCATCCGTATCAATTTAGATTCGTGATTTCAAACAGCAAAGAACCAACTTTGGTTAATTTAAGTAGAAGAGGAATTGATCAGAAGGATGTTGGGTGACTAAGGGGGGAAGGTTGGGGAAGCTTGCTCAGAGGTGGGCAGGAACTGAGAGAGATGGAGCAATGAGAAAACTCAGCTGAGGTCCTGCCACATGAGCGGCTCCCTGGGATGCACCTCAGGATCCCTCTCTTTCTTCTTTCCTCCCTCTTCCTTCCTCCTTTTCTCCCCTTTTCCCTCACATTTCTCCCTCCTCCTTTGCTGTAGCGTGTGTGGAAGCTTTCTTTGTCATCTCTTTTCATTTTATTGATACTTATGCTTACTCTGAGAAGATTTTCCAAATGATATCTACTCTCACGTCATGTGGATGAATTCCCCTTGACCCTTTCCTTCCACTGTGTCTGAAACCTAATCATTGTCCATTCTGTGTTGTTTAAAGGATGGATATCTTGTTTTCTTTCCTTCTTTTTTTTTTAACCTTTGGGAATGGATGAAAAAAAGAGGGAAGATGGGGCTGAAGATGAGGGAAGTCTCCACCAGAAAGCCTATGCTTTGTTTTGTGTGTTAATTTTATCAAATATACTTTATGATAATTCACCCTAGTTAGTTGGAGTGGATCACATTCCCATGTGTTAGAGCTCCAGAGTATTCCATCCCCACCCCCTAGGACCTAGATTCACTGAAGCTGAATGGGCCTTCAGTGGGCAGAGGAAATGGGCCCTGGGTGTCTCTTCCTATTTCATCCATCCATCTATTTTCTATTCTCTCCTATTCTGTTGGGAACCATTCTTATTCCCTCCCAGTAAGAAGAGGGAAAATATGAAGATATACCCTCAATCCACTTCTCTCCTGGTTGAGAATAAAGGAGCTGAAGTTTAGGATTTTTTTTTGGTTCCCTGTTACTGCATCTGTGGGGGACCAGGGGTGGGTGATGGTATGGCTGGAGGGGACATGGTCCAAAGGTCATATTCGGGAGCTGTGTTAGATCAGAAACTTTTTTCTTGTTCATTAGCTGCCCTGCCCACATTTGGTTGATATTGATGGAATTTCTGCTAATTGTTTGACTTTAGTATTGAAGGGGGAAAGTCTGTGTATCTTCACTGGTTCCAGCATCCTGATCATATAGCCCCTGTTTGCTTAATCTGGTTCAAGTTGGATTTCTTTCACTTGTGAGTCAAACAGTACTAACAAATGCAGTGTAGTAGATGCAGGAGACAGCCTACTAGTCAAAAGTGAAGGGCCCTGATTTATATCTGATCAACTGGCCTTTCAGCTCAGAGGTGGCTCAAATGGAGCTTACAGCCAGGAGCATCACTTTCTCCGGGGGCAGCATCAGGTTCTCCGCTTAAACCCTCAGTTTGCAAACCCATAAAACTACTGTTGTTGTTGTTCAGTTGCTTAGTCCTGTTCGGCTCTTTGCAACCCCATGGACTGCAATATACCAGGCTTCCCTGTCTTTTACCATCTCTCGGCGCTTGCTCAAACTCATGACCATTGAGTTGATGATGCCATCCAACCATTTCATCCTCTGTCATCCCCTTCTCCTCCTGCCCTCAATCTTTCCAGCATCAGGGGCTTTTCCAATGAGCCGGCTCTTCGTATCAAGTGGCCAAAGTATTGGACTTCAGCTTCAGCGTCAGTCCTTCCAATGAGTGGGCATCCTTGTCTTGTTCCTGGCTTTAGGGGAAATGCTTTCAATTTTTCACCATTGAGGATAATATTTGCTGTGGGTTTATCATATATGGCTTTTATTATGTTGAGGTGTGTTCCTTCTATGCCTGCTTTCTGGAGGGTTTTTGTCATCAATGGATGTTGAATTTTGTCAAAGGCTTTCTCTGCATCTATTGAGATAATCATATGGTTTTTATCTTTCAATTAATGTGGTGTATCACATTGATTGATTTGTGAATATTGAAGAATCCTTGCATCCCTGGGATAAAGCCCACTTGGTCATGATGTATGATCTTTTTAATATGTTGTTGGATTCTGTTTGCTAGAATTTTGTTAAGGAGTTTTGCATCTATGTTCATCAGTGATATTGGCCTGTAGTTTCCTTTTTTTGTGGCATCTTTGTCTGGTTTTGGTATTAGGGTGATGGTGGCTTCATAGAATGAGTTTGGAAGTTTACCTCTCTCTGCAATTTTCTGGAAGAGTTTGAGTAGGATAGGTGTTAGCTCTTCTCTAAATTTTTGGTAGAATTCAGCTGTGAAGCCATCTGGTCCTGGGCTTTTGTTTGTTGGAAGATTTCTGATTACAGTTTCGATTTCTGTGCTTGTGATGGGTCTGTTAAGATTTTCTATTTCTTCCTGGTTCAGTTTTGGAAAGTTATACTTTTCTAAGAATTTGTCCATTTCTTCCAAGTTGTCCATTTTATTGGCATAGAGCTGCTGGTAGTAGTCTCTTATGATCCTTTGTATTTCTGTGTTGTCTGTTGTGGTTTCTCCATTTTCTTGATTTGTTGATTTGATTCTAATTTCTAATTTTGTTGATTTGATTCTTCTCCCTTTGTTTCTTGATGAGTCTGGCTAATGGTTTATCAATTTTATTTATCTTCTCAAAAAACCAGCTTTTAGCTTTGTTGATTTTTGCTATGGTCTCCTTTGTTTCTTTTGCATTCATTTCTGCCCTAATTTTTATTTCTTTCCTTCTACTAACCCTGGGGTGCTTCATTTCTTCTTTTTCTAGTTGCTTTAGGTGTAGAGTTAGGTTATTTATTTGATTTCTCTCCCGTTTCTTGAGGTAGGCTTGTATTGCTATGAACCTTCCCCTTAGCACTGCTTTTACTGAATCCCATAGATTTTGGGTTGTTGTGTTTTCGCCATCATTCGTTTCTATGCATATTTTGATTTCTTCTGTGATTTGTTGGTTATTAAGAGGTGTGTTGTTTAGCCTCCATTTGTTTGTATTTTTAATAGTTTTTTCCCTGTAGTTGACATCTAATCTTACCTCATTGTGATCAGAAAAGATGCTTGAGATGATTTCAATTTTTTTGAATTTACCAAGGTTAGATTTATGGCCCAGGATGTGATCTGTCCTGGAGAAGGTTCCATGTGCACTTGAGAAAAAGGTGAAATTGATTGTTTTGGGGTGAAATGTCCTATAGATGTCAATTAGGTCTAACTGGTCCATTGTGTCCTTTAAAGTTTGTGTTTCCTTGCTAATTTTCTGTTTCGTTGACCTATCCATAGTTGTGAGTGGGGTATTAAAGTCTCCTACTATTATTGTGTTACTGTTAATTTCCCCTTTCATACTCGTTAGCATATGCCTTACATAGTGCGGTGCTCCTATGTTGGGTGCATATATATTTTTAATTGTTATATCTTCTTCTTGGATTGACCCTGTGATCATTATGTAGTGTCCATCTTTGTCTCTTTTCACAGCCTTTATTTCAAAGTCTATTTTATCTGATATGAGTATTGCTACTCCTGCTTTCTTTTGGTCTCCGTTTGCGTGAAATATTTTTTTTCCAGCCCTTCACTTTCAGTCTGTATGTGTCCCTTGCTTTGAGGTGGGTCTCTTGCAGACAGCGTATATAGGGGTCTTGTTCTTATATCCATTCAGCCAGTCTTTGTCTTTTGGTTGGAGTATTCAACCCATTTACATTTAAGGTAATTATTGATAGGTGTGGTCCCGTTGCCATTTACTTTGTTGTTTTGGGTTTGCATTTATACCACCTTTCTGTGTTTCCTGTCAAGAGAAGATCCTTTAGCATTTGTTGAAGAGCTGATTTGGTGGTGCTGAATTCTCTCAGCTTTTGCTTGTCTGTAAAGATTTTGATTTCTCCTTCATATTTGAATGAGATCCTTGCTGGGTACAGTAATCTGGGTTGTAGGGTTTTTCTCTTTCATCACTTTAAGTATGTCCTGCCATTCCCTTCTGGCTTGAAGAGTTTCTATTGAAAGATCAGCTGTTATCCTTATGGGGATCCCCTTGTGAGTTATTTGTTCTTTTCCTCTTGCTGCTTTTAATATTTGTTCTTTGTGTTTGATCTTTGTTAATTTGATTAATATGTGTCTTGGGGTGTTTCACCTTGGATTTATCCTGTTTGCAACTCTGGGTTTCTTGGACTTGGGTGGCTATTTCCTTCCCCATTTAAGGGAAGTTTTCGACTATTATCTCCTCAAGTATTTTCTCATGACCTTTCTTTTTGTCTTCTTCTTCTGGGACTCCTATGATTCAAATGTTAGGGTGTTTAACACTGTCCCAGAGGTCTCTGAGGTTGTTCTCATTTCTTTTAATTCTTTTTTCTTTTTTCCTCTATGCTTCATTTATTTCCACCATTTTATCTTCCACCTCACTTATCCTATCTTCTGCCTCAGTTATTCTACTGTTGGTTCACTCCAGAGTGCTTTTGATCACAGTTATTGCATTATTCATTATTGATTGACTCTTTTTTATTTTTTCTAGGTCCTTGTTAAACATTTCTTGCATCTTCTCAATCCTTGTCTCCAGACTGTTTATCTGTAACTCCATTTTGTTTTCAAGATTTTGGATCATCTTTACTATCATCACTCTGAATTATTTTTCAGGTAGACTCCCTATCTCCTCCTCTTTTGTTTGGTTTGGTGGGTTTTTATCAGGTTCCTTTACCTGCTGAGTACTTCTCTGCCTTTTCATCTTGTTTAGGCTGCTGTGTTTGGGGTGGCCTTTCCCTGTGCTGGAGGTTGGTGGTTCCTCTTTATTGTGGAGGTTCCTCCCTGTGGGTGGGGTTGGACGAGTGACTTGTCAAGGTTTCCTGGTTAGCGAAGCTTGCATCTGTGTTCTGGTGGGTGGAGCTGGATCTCTTCTCTCTGGAGTGCAGTGAAGTGTCCAGTAGTGAGTTTTGAGGTATCTATGGGTTTGGTGTGACTCTTGGCCACCTGTATTTTTTGTGCTTGGGGTTATGCTCCTGCGTTGTTGGAGAATTAGCTTAATATGTCTTGCTTTGAAACGTGTTGGCTCTTGGGTGGAGCTTGGTTTCAGTGTAGGTATGGAGGCTTTTGGATGAGCTCTTGTTGATTAATGTTCCCTGGAGTCAGGGAACATTTCTGGTGTTCTCAAGTTTTGAATTAAGCCTTCTGCCTCTGGCTTTCAGTCTTATTCTTACAGTAGCCTCAAGACTTCTCCATCCACACAGCACTGATGACAAGACATCTAGGTTAATGGTGAAAAGATTCTCCACAGTGAGGGACACCCAGCGAGGCTCACAGAGTTACAAGGAGAAGAGAAGAGGGAGGAGGGAGACAGAGGTGACCAGGAGGAGAAGAGGGGGAATCAAAAGGAGAGAGACCAATCTAGCCTGTGATCAGTTCCCTAAGTGTTCTCCACAGCCCAGAACACCCAAAGAGATTCACAGAGCTAAGTAGAGAAGAGAAGGGGGAGGGAGGAGATAGAGGTGACCTGGGGGAGAAAAAGGAGAGTCAGAAAGGGGGAGAGAGCAATCAAGCCAGTAATCACACTCCTAAGTAAAGATGGGTACTGAAGATTAGATTCTTAAAGGTGCAAAATTGATAGCAAATACCAGAAAGCAAAGATTAAAAATCAAGAGTAGAGGTTAGACTCTCAAAAATACAATATTAAAAAAAAACAAAACAAAATCACAAAAGTTATAAAAAAAATATGAAATTTGCTTTAAATATAAGGTCTTTTTTTTTGCAAGGTAATAGTAGGTTTTAAAAATGAAAATTAAAGGAGTAATAAAGAACTTAAAAAAATTTTAAAAAATTAAAAATTGATAATAGTAAAGTATATCTAGGAATTTCTCTGGATATGTTGAAGGCCGTGTGGGGTCAGTTCAGTTTCAGATAGCTCCTTGTTCAGCTATATTTCTTCTCAAGGTCTATAGTTCCCTTGCAATGCAGCCAGTGCTAACTACGGGGTTTTAATCTGGTGCACCTGTCACTTACAAAGTGGTTCCCTCTTCTTTGTTTATTTCGGCTTCCTCTGTTTGCTGGTCTCTTCAGTATCTAACCTCCGCCCTGACACAAGGGGGCGAAGGTGGTCACTTATCTAGACTCACCTGTTCAGTTGTGCCGCGGGGAGGGAGGAGCTCTGCGAGCAAACATCGCTGGCGTGTGTGCGGAGCGCTCGCAGTGCCTGGGCCACACCGGGTCTGCCCCCGCTCACGGCGGCTGTGCTTTCCTGGTCTACACGGCTCAGGCTCCAGGCTGCTCTGCAGGGGACTGTCTGATGCGGGCCGGGGTTGCGTGCACTTCCCAGGTCTGCGCCGCTCAGGGTCGGGTTCTCGGGTGCTCCACAGAGGCAGACTCGGCTGGGCCTGCGTTTTGTGCCCTTCCCAGGCCCCAGCAGCTCCGGGGACCAGGTGCTTGGCGCTCTCTCTCTCCCCAGGTGGGGGTGCGTCTGGTCCCCTCCCCCGGCCCAGCCGCCGGCTCCCCGGGTGCGCGGCGGGAGTGCGGTCTCAGGAGTGCCGCGCGTGTCCTCTGGGGAGCTGGTCTCTGCGACCCTCCTGACGGATGTCAACGGTCCAGGATCCCAGGAAGACTTGGTTAGCAACTGGGAGCCCGCTAGCAGTTTGGTGGAGGATGCCGTCCCTGGGGCCGAGATTGCCCCTAGCCTTCCGGCTCTGGCTGCCGCCCGCCTGCCTCCCTGCCTCTGGCGGGGGATGGGCCGGTCCTCAGCCTGCTAGCTCTCCTCTGGTATTCGCTCAGTCCTTTGTTCTGTGAGCGGGCGGCAGTGCCTAGGTTAGAGCTTTTCGCAGGAAAGTTCTCTCTCTCTCTCTCTCTTTTTTTCCCTCTCTCTGGCTAGCCCACAGTTTGGGTTGCTGTCTCACATTAGCTCCCTCAGACTGATTTGCGGCATTCAGGCCTGGTCCTTACCCTAAGCAGTGCAGCCCGCGCCTCCCTGTTCAGCCCGCGCTTACTGGTGGCGGATGCGAGTGTCTGGGCTACTTGTCCGCTGGGAGTTGCCGTTACGCACGTGATCTGTGGGTTTTATTAATTAATTTATTTATTTTTCCTCCCGGTTATGTTGACCTTTGAGATTCCAAAACTGCACAGACCCACCAGTGAGAGGGTTTCCTGGCATTTGGAAACTTCTTTTACGACTCCCTCCCCGGGACGGGTCTCCATCCCTAACCCTTCTGTCGCTCTTTTTATCTTTTATATTTTGTCCTACCTCCTTTCAAAGACAATGGGCTGCTTTTCTGGGCACCTGGTGTCCTCCGCCAGCGTTCAGAGATTGTTTTGCAGAATTTGCTCAGTGTTCAAATGATCTTTCGTTGAATTTGTGGGGGAAAAAGTGGTTCCTCCACCATCTTAGGACCTCCTCTCCTCTTTCACCTTTATCAAGAGACTCTTTAGATCCTCTTTGCTTTCTGCCATTAGGGTGGTGTCATCTGCCTTTCTGAGGTTACTGAAATTTCTCCTGGCAATCTTGATTCCAGCTGTGCTTCATCCAGCCTGGCATTTCATATGATGTACTCTGCATATAAGTTAAATAAGCAGGGTGACAATATACAGCATTGATGTACTCCTTGCTCAATTTTCAGCCAGACTGTTACCCCATGTCTGGTTCTAATTTTGCTTCTTGACCTGCATACTGGTTTCTCAGGAGGCAGGTTAGGTGGTCTGGTATTCCCATCTCTTTAAGAATTTTCCACAGTTTATTGTGATTCATACAGTCAAAGACTTTAGTGTAGTCAAAGAAGCAGAGGTAGATGTTTCTCTGGAATTGCCTTGCTTTTTCTATGATCCAACGGATGTTGGCAGTCTGATCTCTGGTTCCTCTGCCTTTTCTAAATCCAGCTTGAACATCTGGAACTTCTCAGTTCATGTACTGTTAAAGCCTATCTTGAAGAATTTTGAGCATTATCCTGCTAGCATGTGAAATAAGTGCAGTTGTACAGTAGTTTGAACATTCTTTGGCATTGCTCTTCTTTGGGATTGGAATGAAAACTGACCTTTTCCAGTCCTCTTTTCCAAATTTGCTGGCTATAGAATGCAGCACTTTAACAGCATCATCTTTTAGGATTTGAAATAGCTCAGTTGGAATTCTATCACTTCCACTAGCTTCGTTGGTAGTAATGCTTCCTAAGGAATGACTTCACACTCTATGATGTCTGGTTCTAGGTGAGTGATCACACCATTGTGGTTGTCTGGATCATTAAGACTTTTTCATATAGTTCTGTGTATTCTTGCCACCTCTTAATATCTTCTGCTTCTGTTAGGTCCATACCATTTCTGTCTTTTATTGTGCCCATCTTTACATGAACTGTTCCCTTAGTTTCTCTAATTTTCTTGAAGAGATCTCTAGTCTTTCCCATTCTATTTTTTCCCTCTATTCCTTTACATTGTTCACTTAAGAAGACTTTCTTATCTATTCTTGCTGTTCTATCCAACTCTTTGTTCAGACTGGTATATCTTTCCTTTTCTCCTTTACCTTTCACATAAAACTATAATGTTGAGCATTAACAGATCCAGTTTAGATTGGATTATTTTAAAAATAGCTTGATGGTTAATTTTTTGTGTCACCTGGATTGTGCCATGATACCCAAATACTTGGTCAAACACCAGTCTGGATGTCTCTTTGAAGGTATTTTAGACATGTGATTAACATTTAAATTAGTAGGACTTCCCTGGTGGGACAGTGGGTGGGAATCTCCCTACCAGTGCAGGGGACACAGGTTTGATCCCTGGTCCTGGAGGGATTCCACGTGCCTTGGAGCAACTGAGCCTGTGGGCCACAAGCACTGAAGCCCAAGGCTTTAGGGCCCACAAGCCCTACAGTCTATGCTCCACAACAGGAGAAGCCACTGCAATGAGAAGCCCGTGCACCGCAATGAAGAGTAGCCCCCACACACTGCAGCCAAAGAAAGCCCATGCGCAGCAATGAAGACCCAGCACAACCAAAAGTCAAAGTAAAAATACATGGTATCCCTCATTAGTTTTAAAAAGTTTGCATTAATAGACTTCACATAAAGCAAGTCATCCTTAATGTGGGTGGGCCTTGTCTCATCAGTTGAAAGCCTTAAGAGAAAAAAGATTGCAGTCTCATGGGAAAGAGGGAATTCTGCCTCCAGAATCTTCAGACTCAATCTGAAACGCCAGCCCTCCCGTATGTCTTCAGCCTGCTGGCCTGGCCTGTAGATTTCAGGATTTTTAATTTGCCAGCCCTACAACAGCTTAAGCCAATTTCTTAACCACCCCCTCCATATACATATATGTATATACACACACATTCACACACCCTAACTAAGTCAAGTAGAAATTACTGAACACCTCAGCTGCCACAGAGTTTCAGTATATCTCCTGAGGTGTGACTAGCTTCGCCTGTTGCTAACTCCTGTAGGATTTACCAAGGCGAGTTTGCTACGAAGAGAACAGGCAGACTCTGGAGGCAGACTGCTTCAAGCAGGCTGCAGCCTTCAGCTCCACCACGTACGTGCTGTGTGACTTGACAGCTTATTTACTCTCCCCATGCCTCAGTTTTTTCATCTGTAGAATGGGACAGATGTTTGGATAAACATTGTAAGGTTCTGTGAAGATTAACTGAGATAATAGATGTCAAGCATTTAGAATAGGTTCTGATATGTAGCAACTTCTCAATGTTGTTGTTCAGTCGCCCAGTCGTGTCTGACTCATTGTGAACCCATGAATTGCAGCATGCCACGCTGCCCTGTCCCTCACCATCTCCCTAAGTTTGCCCAAGTTCATGTTCATTGCATCAGTGATGCTGTCCAGCCATCTCATCTTCTGATGCCCTCTTCTCCTTCTGCCCTCGATCTTTCCCAATTCAGCATCAGGGACTTTTCCAAAGAGTAGTCTGTTCACATCAGATGACCAAAATACTGGAGCTGCAGCATCAGTCCTTCCAGTGAATATTCAGGGTTGATCTCCCGTAAGGTTGACTGATCTCCTTGCTGTCCAAGGGACTTTTAGGAGTCTCTTCCAGCACCACAGTTTGAAGGCATCAATTCTTTGCTGTTCTGCCTTCTTTACGGTCCAGCCTTATAAAAGGCCAGCTTCTCAGTAAGTCTTGAACTTAGAGGTTCACGGTAGTTCCGTATCTGAAGGCTATGCAGTGTGTACTGTATGCTGCATAACATCGCTGGTAATCAAATAAGTCATATTTCTACAGTGAAATCCACTAAGAGGAGTAAATAAAGACCATAACCTCCTACTCGTTCAGGTCAGTTTTTGCCACCAAATCAGTTTGGGAAAAACTTAGTTTTCAGAGCTCTGGATTTTGGAACTGTGGCTGAGGAGTTGCAGACTCACATCACATGATAATGTTTTTAAGATCCTCAAAAACAATTGGCTTGCCGGGTGAGCTTGTTTAATATTTTCTGCTTGAACACTGGAGTATGTCTATTAGAAAAATGATTTTTGTTTAGGCATAATTGATAAAGAGCCATATTTTAGACTCAACTTGGCACTGATATGAGATGCTTCTGGAGATCTCTCCTGGTTTCCCAGGCAAAAGCTGTGCCTTCAGTATAAACAGAATGCTTGTCTTCGTGCTGAGCTGTTTGTCACAGCAGAGGGTGTCCTTTCACTTCACACCCAGTCCCCCCTGTTTCTTACACAGGCTGCTAGACGGAGAGACCAGACTGGCCATGTGCTGGGAGGAAGCCAGGCTCTTGGTGGGATGTGGGGTGTTGGAATCATACTCCTTTATCAATTCAACATATATATTTTTGAGTGCTTGTTCTGTGCTAGATATTAGAAGCTCTATCCATACAGCATTTTATGTTTAGCAAGTGCTTCCACATTCATTGCCTCTCTTAGTAATCTGATAAGGAGACTGCAGTAAATGAGATTATCCTTGTTTTATTGGTGAAGAAGCAGACCGTTGGTGTCACTTTAAGGCACAGATGTAGCTGATCTTAGACGCAAACCTGGCTCTTTTTTTCCTCTTGCACTTTGTGAAAATAGGGGTGAATATATATTTTTGAACTCCAAAAGAGTAAAATGTTTAGCAGCCAGCCGTTGGTGCCAACAGTCACAATAGGATCTAAATTGCTTTGGCAAAACATTTCATGGAACCTGTTTCAGCTTTAGGTAAATAATCAAATATTTCACATTATGTGGGGTTACCCTATGCTGAGCATGGTGGGGTAGAGCCCATGGGGTCACAAGGAGCCAGACACAACCTAGTGACCCAACACACACACACCCCTGTGCTTTAGATGCTACTCCTGTCCCCACCCGGATCCCCCTTCAGGACTAAAGGGCTCAGCCCCTTAGCTCCTGGGAAAGTTGTTGGGCTGTCTTTGGGAACTGCCATCCCGCCTCCCCTGATGCTGACATGGAGGCCCGGCCCCCCTTCCCCTGACTACCTGGCTGGACACACGGCTCTGAGGTCCATTCCTGCTCTAGACTTGCTGGGGCGTTGGCTGAGACCTGCTCTGCCTGCACCGTCACCCAGTTCCTCCCCTGTCCAACCCCCCTTCCCCTCCTGCCTTCCACAGGGGTTGAGCCTAAATAAACTCCACACCTGAATCATCCTGTCAGAATCGGCTTCCTGGGGAACCCAACTACAGAACCAGGTCTCATTGGGAAGTGGGGGAAAAAATAGTGTCTGGGTCCTTATTGTATGAGAGAATACCCACTTCTGAGATTTCCTGTCCTTGTCCATTAAAGGAAAGGAATGACCCTCTTGAAATTTACCAGGTCTTTTGGTGGAGCTAGACACTTTGCTGTTTGTTGTTTCCTTTTATTTATGAACTTTCACTCTAGTTTTAATTTATCTCAAAGTACAAATAGCCAAGTCTGCTTGAATTCATTTCACCATTGAAATTTTTGTGGAACAGAAAATTACACAAGGAACTCTAAGGACAGGGCATTCGTTGGAACAGGAAGCACAGAACATTTCGGGAGACTGGAGTACTTTTGGTAATGATGCATGGGGTTGAAATGATGTGAAAGGGATATCATTTAACCATATAAAGTGAACAAAGGAGAATTCCATGTTAATGATTCCAGGCCTCAGTTTTTAAGAAATGAAAATGGTGGACATCAGAATAAGATCACCCTGACACATGTAGCATTTCAGATCCATCAGTCCACTTGCATTTGGTAACCTGGTTTGATTCTCTGCCAGATCATGAGTTAGTTTTTATCTCAACAATCCTTCCTCCCCTTTGAGGGCAAAAAATAGGCCCATTTTATAATATACCACAAACTATCTCAGGGTAAGAGCTATTTTAGGGAAGGAGCATTTTCACAAACAAATTGGCAACTCAATTTGCACTGGAGTTTCCAGGTTAAAACAGTTGCATTTACTGGAGAAAAAGAAGAGGAGGCAGGGCTGTTATTGTGATTGTTTTTTTCTAATATTTCCTACCAAGCCACTGCTTTGGGATAACAAAATGATTTCACCATGGAAAAAATGCAAAGAAAAGAAACTGGGGCTGTTTGATTGGCTAATAATGAACATAAAGGACTTCATGCTTGTTGAATGGCAGATTGAAATCCAGTGTGTATTCATGCAGATCTTATGGGGGTGGTATTGGATTGGACCACAAATTAGTGCTGGCATTAATGAGATGGAAGCCGTAAAATACAGAGAGTTCCAGTAACTGTGATCTCTGATAAGGCCCAATTGAAAGCACCCGGATCTTTCAGACAAGTCCTCTGTGAGAGCAAGGCAATAAACAACGGAGACAGTCAAAACGGGGGAAACTGGGGATTCCGTAACGGGCTGAAGTGGTGTTAGACATCTTGGTTAAAAGGACACAGCACAGCTGAATGATAGACATAGCCTTGCCTAGAATAATGATTTTTAGAAACAGACACTGTTTAGGTGCTACTCAAATGATCAGGGGAAAAAGATTCTGCGCCTTCATTTTAGGGAAATTAGTCTAAACAGGAACTTCTCCACGATAATTCCCTTACTGCTGCCGTCACTACTCCTACCCATAAGCCTTATTTGTGATATGTGCTGTGATTTCATGTTTCCCTCACCCTTGACGTCTGTTATCCCATTTAATCTTCACAGTATTTTCACATTAATAGTTGAATCCATTGTTCAGAGAGAACAGCATTGAAACAAGTATACCATCAAGGGTGAAACAGATCACCAGCCCAGGTTGGATGCATGAGACAAGTGCTCGGGGCTGGTGCACTGGGAAGACCCAGAGGGATGGGATGGGGAGGGAGGCGGGAGGGGGGATCGGGATGGGGAACACATGTAAATCCATGGCTGATTCATGTCGGTGTATGACAAAACCCACTACAATATTGTAAAGCAATTAGCCTCCAACTAATAAAAATAAATGAAAAATAAACATTAAAAAAATAGTTGAATCCATGTCTGTACACCCAGTTAGTGTTTGAATTCCATGACTGCATGAACTCAGTCTTACTCATTTTACAAAACTCTTCCTCTTTCCAGTTAATTGTTCATGTACAGGTAATTTGTTTCAAAGAACACTGTCAGGTGGAAAAATCTCTCTTTGCCAGCATTTTTGGGATTATCTGGCATAAAGAACAAATACGGCTGTGGCAAAATTATATGATTACATGAAGTTGATAAATGACCAGAAAATACCATGTCACATTAACACAGGGGGCTTGAATTTGCACATGGAATTCTTGGATGACCCAGCCTGCAGAACTCATCCAGGGCCACCGTCACTGTAGTCTCTTTCTCAAGTACACTAACAAGGTCTTGGCGAACATGCGTACATCTTCGCTCAACCTCGTGGTGTCCTAGAGCGCCATCAGTGAGTTTTCAGGAATTCCTCTCAGCTCTGTCTCAGGCGGACCAGATGGGATGTCTCCTGTTGGTGCCACCCATGCCTCCGTGTTGCTCCAGTGTCTTCTTTCCTGTCCCTCTGGGGAAGCCCTGGGTAATGAGAAGCTGTGGCCTGTCCAGCGTGCTTTGTGTTTAGGCATACACGGTGGTTGCTGTGACGCTCTGGGAGCAGGAATGGGAGGGAGAATTTGTTTCATTTCCATGATGGCCGCCATCTTGGTTTTGTTCTTCCATGTCATTTCCTCATAGAACTTGAGAGTTATTTAAATGCCCATAGGTCCTTCAAGGGTATCACTGGGTACACTGTCCTTTGACTTGCCTTTTTGTAGTCTGTCCTTGTTGTTAAAATTTGATACCTTTGTGTCCAGCACAAGGCCTGACATACGATGTATGTTTATTTAGTAAATGTTGAAATGAAGGGAACTACTACCCTGTGAAACAGAGGCCCTTCCATAGTCATTAGCCATACGAGGAACAATTGAACCAAAGAAGTGTATCAACAATCTTAGATAAAAATTTACAGCTAGGAAAACCCTTAGAAATCAGTTAAACCTCCCCACCTCATCTCCACTATTTGTATTGATTAGAAAATTTAATTAAAAGGAAGTTGGCTTTTCTAGTATCTAGTAGTTAGCGGGTAGATTAGTCAAGTCTAGAAGCCTGAGCCATGATCAGTGTCTGTCTCCCCACACGTCCTTCTCAAGGGTCAAGACTAGATGTAGAGAGGCGTCTGTGTGCTTTGTATCAGTCTTATTTCATGACTTTCTGCCGGTCATGGCACACCGATGGGTTTTTATTCCTTGATGACTGCTTGTCTTTCCAATCAGAGAATTTAAGAAATGTCAAGGAAGGAGAGGCTGGAAGCCTTCCTGAACTGGCTGGTTCAGAATCACTGAATCTAAAGGTCAGAAGAGGTTTTACAGTTTCCTCAGGCCAGTCATGCTGTGAAGTTTGAATTTCCATCTATGATGTTTTGATAAGTGGTCATCAGATGCTATTGAAATATGATGGCCTCTCTTTGGGCAGAGCTGGCTCAAGATTTGACTGAAATTCATCTTCCCGAAGCCTTTACTTGAGGTACAAGTCCACCCCTATAGAGACTCAGAGCAACTGAATTTTTGGCCCTCATCGCTAATTCTTCTGATTTGGTTTTCCATGATGTTTCTCCTACATGAACAGTTTTTTTCTAGTAGTGTTTCTGAGGCTTTTTAACTCCAAGGCAGATACAGAAAATGATATTTACATGACACCCTGGGGTGAACCTGAAGTGAATTAGGGATGTTTGTCTGCAGATTAATGAAAAATTCATTATATTTTCTTTTTAGTAGTTTATAATTATGATAAGAAAATACATATATTAGAGAGGAGATTAAATATTGAATTTGTATAAAGCTCCCAAATAAAATCTTTTTGAAGGTTTGACAGTGAAACTTAGCTTGATTCCATGAATATAACCTGTGATATCAGCTTTGACATTTGAAATGGCTACATGTAATTCTTGATCAAGACTTGTTGATGCTGGTTTCTTCAAATTCTTGGTAGCCATAATGGACGCTCTATTTTGCAGAATGCAACATTGTTAGAGCGGCTACCCGGTGATGCCAGTGTTTCCCGGAGGAGTCTGTGTGCCCCACAGGGAGGGAAGTTGTATGTGAAGAGAGGTTCTGAACAGCCCCAGAACCACGTCCGCTGGGGCACCTATCAGCTTCCTCCCCCAGCTCCCCGTCTCCGACGGGCAGCACCTAGGGTCAGACACATGCTCTTTGGGCATCGGGAATATGAACTACCTCAACACCAGGTTCCTCGGGCCCACTCTCAGGATGGGCAGCAGTGTGCTCTGACTCTGGCTGCCGAGGTGGGTGTCTCAGGTGGCACAGTGCCTTGTTTATGCTCAGTATATCCAGCCTGGGAATCCGTGCCAAGAGTCGCTTTCTGCCCTTGCGCCACAACCGCTAAAGCCTGCGCTCCGGAGCCCGCGCCCCGCAGCAAGAGCGTGCTCGGTCCCTTCGGTCGTGTCCGACTCTTGGTGACCTTGGGGGCTGCAGCCCACCAGGCTCCTCCATCCGTGGGATTCTCCAGGCAAGAGTACTGAGTGGGTTGCCATGCCACCCTCCAGGGGATCTTCTCCACCTGGGGACTGAATCTGCATCCCTTATGTTTCCTGAATTGCAGGCCAGTTCTTTACCACTAGAACCGCCTGGGCAGCCCCTGCAACAGGAGAAGCTGCTATAATGAGAAGCCTGCACACTTTTGTAGAGAGTAGCCCCCACTCTGGGGAGGCATTGGCACCCCACTCCAGTCCTCTTGCCTGGAAAATCCCATGGACGGAGGAGCCCGGTAGGCTGCGGTCCATGGGGCTGCTAAGAGGCGGACACGGCTGAAGTGACTTAGCAGCAGCAGCGGCGGCCCCCACTCACCAAAACGAGAAAAGCCTTCAGCAGCAAGGAAGACCCAGCGCAGCCTAAAATAGTTACTTTCTGTGCTTTCCTCCAGGGGACCGTGAAAGGCATCCTCAGACCCACTGAGCTTGAACAGTGCAGAGCCCCTGCCAGGGCTGCCGTGCCCACACCTGGCTGGCACGGAGTCTCCAGCTGCTCCAAGTCATGCTCGGGGACTGAGCAGTTCATCTCCAGGCACAGCTTCACACGGTTTGGAGCACGGGGATGCCAGGGCACACAGGTTGGGAAGATACGGTTTCAGTCATTGCTTCCATGATGTGGATTCAAGTTCATTCATCACCGTGGCCTCTTTCTGATGACCATGCCGGATTGATCTCCATCTTTTTCACAGCATGATGCCCAGACCTAAACTCCAGGAGTAGTCTAATCAGCAAATGTATATATGTGAATATATACATTCACATCACTATGAAACTATCACCACCATCCATCTTAAGAACATTTTTCATCTTCCCAAACAGAAACTCTGTACCTATTAGACAATAACTCTCCAGTCCCCTTTGCTCCTGGTTCCTGACAACCACCATTTTGATTTCTGTTTTTATGATTTGACTATTTTGACCTACAATATTTATCCTTTGGGACTGACTTATTAGCATAATGTTTTCAAAGTCTGTTAATGTTACAGCATGTTTCACAATTTTCTCCCTTTTTAACGTTGAAAAATGTTCCATTGTATGTTTATACCATGCTATGTTTACCCATTCATGCATGGATGGGTTGCTCCCCACCTCTTGACTATTGTGAATAATACTGCTAAGAACATGAGTGTACAAATATCTGCTTGGGTCCTTGCTTTCAGTTATTTTGCTGTAGACCTAGAAGTGGAATTCTTAAATTATATGTTAATTCTGTGTTTGATTTTTTTGGGGGAGCCATATACTGTTTTCCTGGTGGCTCACTTGGTAAAGAATCCGCCTGCAATGCAGGAGACCCAGGTTCAGTCCCTGGGTGGGGAAGATTCCCCTGGAGAAGGGAATGGCAACCCATTCCAGTATTCTTACCTGGAGAATCCCATGGACAGAGGAGCCTGGCAAGCTGAAGGCCATGTAGTTGCAAAGAGTCGGACACAACTTAGCGACTAAACCACCACCATACATTTCTCCACAAGGGCTGCATCTTTTATATATCTGCCAGTAATGCACAAAGGTTACCAATTTCTCTACAGCCTTGCCAACACCTTTTAGATTCTAATTTTCTGCTTTTGTGATTGCTTTTAAATAGCAGTCATCCTATTATGGGTGTGAAGTGGTATCTCACTGAGGTTTTGATTTTAATTTCCCTAATGGTTGGTGACATCGAGCATCATTTCATATGCTTATAGGTCATTTATTCTCCAATACCCATTTTTGATTGTTTATTAGAAGCACATGCTCCTGCTCAACTTTAACATTTCATAAACTCATACTAGGCAAGTCACAACATAATATAGTGGTAATTTCCTTTATATTTTGATATGTTCATACCCTCCTGATCAGCACATCTCTGGACCATCTTACTTGTTACTTGTGAGTTGCGTGTGATAGATGGCCAATCTCAGTTACTAGATGTTGATTTTTTTTTACCTTCAGTTTCAGAGGGTGGTTTTTCATCTACCATGTTGCCATAGTCTGATGAGCAAGAAAGCTTTTGGTAGAGATGACAGCAATGTGAAAGTAGGCCTTATGTGTGAATGAACTCATGATGCTTTGAAACTTTTTTCTCCTTTGGTTGTCCTGACACCATGCTCTCTGGTTCCCATCCTACCTCTTTAACCTTCCTCCTAAGCCTCCTTCTTTCCTCATTCTTTGTCTCCTGTTCTAAATCGGTTGAATTGGTTGGATGACATCACCGATTCAACGGACATGAACTTGGGCAAACTCTGGGAGATGGTGAGGGACAGGGAGGCCTGCCGTGCTGCAGTCCGTGGGGTCACAGAGTCGGACATGATTTGGCGACTCAATACCGCCAGCAGCAATGGCGATTGTCTCCTGTTCTCTATCCAGCCTTGTTCCCATCAAATCCATTCCTTACATTCTTTCAATCAGGACTGATTTTTCTCATAACACAATCTTATCATCTCCCTCTCCTGCCCAAAACACCTTGGGAAAAAAAAAGTGAAATGTTTGCCACTTAATCGTGTCTGCCTCTTTGCGACCACATGGACTGTGGCCTGCCAGGCTCCTCTGTCCATGGAATTCTCCAGGCAAGAATACTGGAGTGGGTTGCCGTGCCCTTCACCAGGGGATCTTCCTGAGCCAGGGGCCGAGCCCTGGGTCTCCTGCATCGCAGGCAGACTACCATCTGAGCCAGCAGGGAAGCCCCGGAACGTCTCAGTGGCTCCCGTTGCCTGTCGATCGTCTTTCCGCTCGGCACACGAGGTTTCCAGCACTGGCTCCTGGCCCTGCCGCCTGCGTCTTTGGCTGCTTCCTCACCGAGCCTCTCATTCCTGAGCAGAGGCCTTCAGTCCTCTGATCACAGCATGCAGTTACGCAAGTCTGTGTCTTTGCCCACACCCCTTCTTACGCGTCAAACGCGTTCTTTCCCTTTGTCCTGTGACCACAGCTCATCCTTTGAGCCTCACCAGGTGACTTCTGCGCATTGCCTTCCCTGGCCTCAGGTTTTCCGGGAGGGCGGACCATCCCCTCATTTGTGCTGTGACTTGCACATCACCACAGGCGGCACAGGTCTCCCATCAATGAAACAGAAATCGCTGACAACATTTTAGATGGACGTTTTTCCAACATTGAAAATAACATGAAATTGTAAGGTCCAATTCTCACTGGCAATCCTGTCACAGTACCATTTTTTTTTTCAGATTGCTTTGTAATCATCTTTTAAAATGTCTGCCTTCTGATAAACGTGAAATATGGGGAAAGACCTGAATCATCTTTGCCTTTGCAGCACTTGGCTTGACACCTGATAGCAAGTATTTATTGAGCACCATCTGTATGCCAAGCACTGCTTCGGGGTGGGGGGGAGGATCACAAGGAACAAAATTCCTGCCTCCCTGAAGGGAGTCCGTGTACTGCCCATCATTTTCCAGTCTCTTTCCAACCCAAAGGCTGATGTTATTCACTGAGTTTTCTGCGATTAGTAATATAAAGGGGGGAAAAATCACTCAGAGAGAAAATATGAACTGTCAGATGAGAATGAAATTATAAGTGGTAAGAGGAGAATTAAATTAAGAGCAGTAAGCATCATGGATTTATAAAAACAAGTCATGTCAGACAAACTTAATTGCTTTTCCTGATAGAATTACCAAATTAGGGGATGGCAGTGTACAATATCCTGAGAGCAGTTTCCTTCAACAACCAGGTAATGGATATTATTTTTGAAGTTAGCAGAGCCCTTTGAAATAGTATCTGCTGAAACTGTACAAAATGAATTCTAATTGACTTTGATGTGAGTCTGGTTCTCTGACTTGACAGTAGTTTAAAGAGGAGAAGAGCTAAGGCAACTATAAGCAGCGTAGTGCTCAGCTGAGGAATATCGCAGAGCAGGAGCTCAGGGGGTTATTTAGACGGGTTCGCTGTGATTGCCGTCAGGGTCAAAGTAGGGTTTTATGGCATTAGACAACAACGAAAGAAAAGCACAGGGCTTTGGGGGAATCCCTGCGTGGAGCCCAGAAATGAGATGGTTCTATGCTATCCTTATAATGGAATGGCCTCTGGAGTGCTGGGCTCCCCTGATAGCTCAGCTGGTAAAGAATCTGCCTGCAATGCAGGAGACCCTGGTTCAATCCCTGGGTCGGGAAGATCCGCTGGAGAAGGGACAGGCTGCCCACTCCCGTAGTCTTGGGTTTCCCTTGTGGCTCAGCTGGTAAAGAATCCTCCTGCAACACAGGAGACCTGGGTTCAGTCCCTGGGTTGGGAAGATCCCCTGGAGAAGGGAAAGGCTACCCATTATGGTATTCTAGCCTGGAGAATTCCACAGACTGTATAGTCCATGGGTTGCATAGAGTCGGACACGACTGAGCAACCTTCACTTTCACCTTGGAGTGATAATACCTAATATTTTGTGTGGCGCTTTAAAACCTTGCTACTCGAAGTGTGGTGTGCAGACAGCAGGAGCCTGGGGAGCATCTGGGAGTTTGTGAGAAATGGGGAATCTCGGTTCCCACCCCAGTGAAGCTGAATCTGCATTTTCACAAGATCCTCACGTGGTTTATTTACGTGTTAGGTTTTGAGAAGCACGGCTAGGTTTATTTCATATGCTTCTGTATGTCTTGATGCACAGACCCTTCTGAGAGGTACAAGGTGTTAGGTCAGTCTATTATATCTAACCAGTATTAAGCCCTAGTCTCAAGAATTCCACTGTTTCCCCTTTTACTTTCCTTGAAGTCAAGAATATGAAGCTGATGAAGTTGCATCTGTGGTGAAGTTATTTCAGCCCAGTGGGTCATATACCATCTTCTTCTGTAAAAGGGGCTAACAACCGGTGCCTCCTCACAGCATTTTATGTGCAACACGCGTCCATCATCTGCTTCTGTCCTTCAGCATCATGGAGAAATATGTTATTGTTCCCGTTTCACAGATGGGGACACTAATGTTTGGAGTGTTAATGTAATTGACTTAAATTCGTGGTTTCAGTAAATGGCAGAGCCAGGATTTAATCCTAGGTTCTCTCTGACTCCCAGAGCCTTACGATTTCACATCTAGATGTTACGGGGGTTCTAAGACAGCAATGTCTGAAAAGAATTTCAGAAGCTGGGGCCAAGAAGGGGATTCAGCTAAAAAATATTTACTGAGCACCTATGATGTTGTAGGAACTACTGAGAATATTCATTAGGGAATAGAACGAGGGACCTGGCTTGGTGAGGTCTAGAGCAGAGATGGGAAAACGTGTGTGTGCTTTGAGGTGCTGAGAGCATGAGGACATTGCCTCCAAACTTGCCTCATGTGTTGCATATAGTGCAGATCTCAAAGACGCTGGAAAATGGCGCCAAATCTAAGGTCAGCTGGATGATCAGTAGACGTGAGAGTATGGAAACATAAGTTAAAATACATAACATACTATTCAGCAGTTGATTACAAACTTTTAGACAAATATTTTGCCAAACATTTAGAATTTATTCCAACCTTACAAGAACCTTATTGGGCCCTAGAGAATTCTTCTCTTCAGTGTGTGCCGATGAGAGCTTTGGAAAGGAAAGGTGAAGGAAGCCCTTACAATGCCAACAGTGTTATTACTGACTTTGCCCAGGGTCTGGGTCCCACTCTCTGTTGGTATTTGAGGGCTTCCCTGGTGCCTCAGACAGTAAAGAACCCTCCTGCCATAAATCCATGGCTAATTCATTTCAATGTATGACAAAAACCACTGCAATGATGTAAAGTAATTCGCCTCCAACTAATAAAAATAAATGAAAAAAAAAAAAAAAAACCCTCCTGCCAATGCAAGAGACCTGAATTCGATCCCTGCATCGGGAAGACCCCCTGAGAAGGGAATGGCAACCCACTCCAGTGTTCTTGCCTGGAGAATTCTATGGACAGAGGAGCCTGGTGGGCTACAATCCATGGGGTCGGACAGAGTCAGACATGACTGAACGACTAACACTTTGACTTTCAAGAGAAAGATACTTGTTTTTGGTGTGAATCTGGCCTCCAAAATACTGCTGGGTGGCAAGTATTGCAGAAATCCAGAGCCCAAGAGTCTCAGTGGGGAGGTGGTATGTTGAGAAATGTTCCATGATCAAGCATCCCTTGGACGCTTTTCTCCTATGAATTCTGTTTCGTTCCTCAAGTTCCACTGAATGCCTCTTCCTCAGGAAGGTTTGTCTGTTCCTGTGGGCTGGGTCAGGAGGATGGCATCTGTCAAATGGTCCTGTACACCTTTCAGTTTTCCTTCAAAGTCCTCATCAGAGTCTAGCTTTTTGAAATATTCGTCTCTCCCCACTAGCTCTCAGCTCCACGAGCACAGAGCATGCGTCTCTCACAGTAAATATTGTATCCCTAGGACCCAGCTGAGTACAAGGCATATAGAGAGGGTGTTAAACTGACTTAGTAGCTGTATTAGAATTTGGAGATGTGATATTTTTTACTTTAAAAATATGGCTCAATAATTTTCTTTTATTATTTTTTGTGGTAAAATATGCTTAACAATATTTGTCATCTTAACCATTTTAAGCACACAGTTCAGTAGTATTAAACACATTCACAGTATTGTGCCGCCACCATCCATGCACAGAACTCTCACCTTGCAGAACTGAATCTCTGTAGCTATTAAACACTAACTCCCCAGCTTCTCCACCCAGTTCCTGGCATCGGCCACTGTGCTCTCTGCCTCAGTGAGTGGGCTCTTCCAGAGTCTGTTCTTTAAAGACCAGTTCACTTTATCCTTCTGTATTAGCAAGGGACACAAACTACGTGATAGTGTTTGTGGGCGTCTTTTTAATATCTAATTTATAAGGATGTATGGTTTCCCAGGTGGCACTAGTGGTAAAGAACCCACCTGCAAATGCTGGAGACAGAAAGAGATGCAGGTTCGCTCCCTGGGTCGGGAAGATCCCCCAGAGGAGGGCATGGCAACCCACTCCAGTATTCTTGCCTGGAGAATCCCATGAAGAGAGGAGCCTGGCGGGCTATGGTCTATAATGTCACAGAGTCAGACACAACTGAAGCGACTTAGCAGGCATGCACACATGCGTGCTTATTCTTGGCCGTTTATATTGATAGAACCAGAGAATAACAGAGAAGAGTCTTCTTCAGGCACCTGGTATTTAAGCCTCAAGTATAAGGTTTGTTGCTAGGCTGAAATTCAAGTGGTGCAGGTAATTCTTCTCCAACTGTCTAGCTATTAAATGAAAATCCAGGACAGTGTAATTAAAACAGTGTTATTTATTTTTATATCTTACACAGACTTCCAGCATAGTATTGGAGGGAAAGCACAGAGTCAACCTACAGAATGCAAATAAGAAATAAAGATAAGATGAATGTGGCAGAGATCCTTGGGCAGTTGTGTAATACCTGAATCTGGGGCCCAGAGAAGGTGTGGGCTCTGGTCTCTCTAATCGAATGAGACTGGCCAGGCAAGTTATATGATTCCCATTTATGCTTGGGCTGGAATATGCTGATGCTGGAGCTGAAACTCCAATACTTCGGTCACCTGATGCGAACAGCTGACTCACTGGAAAAGACCCAGATGCTGGGAAAGATTGAAGGCAGAAGAGAGCAATAGAGGAAAATAGGGGGACAGAGGATGAGAT
The DNA here is from genome assembly GCF_023699985.2 of Odocoileus virginianus. NCBI lineage: Eukaryota > Metazoa > Chordata > Mammalia > Artiodactyla > Cervidae > Odocoileus > Odocoileus virginianus. The sequence continues at coordinate 5,177,257 of NC_069694.1, read as the reverse complement.
GGTTGGGTGGCATCACCGATTCAATGGACTTGAACTTGGGCAAACTGGGAGATAGTGAGGGACAGGGAGACCTGGCGTGCTGTAGTCCATGGGCTTCCAAAGAGCCGGACATGGTGAATGAACAACAACATACTTGCCAAAAAAAATTTTTTTTTTATTTAGTGGTTTGGAGATGGCAGAGGGGGCTTGTAAAAAGTCAGACCTACAAATGTAACATCTCCTGACAGGCCAATAAATTGAGAACAGTGAAGGTGAGACTTTTGAGACCCGTGTTTAGATTAGCTGTCTGTATTACTCCAAGTCCCCTCTCTGTGGTATGGGGAGGGAAAGCGGGAGGTGGAGTGGCTGGAGGTCGCACAGCTCCACGAGCTAGGCCGGAAGCAGGATTCTCCTCTGTGGCTTTGAGCATCCTGAGACTCTGGGGACATGTGAGCAAAGAGCTGAAGAAGCCACGAGAGTTCAGTAAGCTGGTTTAAGAGGTCTGAAGGGTTGCGAAACGCGAACAGGGTCAGAGATCATTATCAGAATCAAGAACTATAAAGCTAAGGATTTATTATGTAACAGTTAAGACATAAGTGGGCTGCAGTCTGGGGCAACAGCCAGGATGGGATGTTTTCTGTGATCATGGCCCATGATGAGTGTAATCCAGGCAAGTTTAAAGGTTTAGGAAAATTACAGGCATATGGTGCCCAAGTTGCATTAATTTTACTATGTAGACTTGTCCAAGGTGCCATGTCCTTATCTCCTTTCCCTAAAACCTGTCTCCTGTATGTGTGGGACATTAGCCAAAGCTCTGTGACCAGCCTCATATTCCTGTTATGGATCAACCACCCAGATACCAGCGTACTAGCGTAATGGGGGAGGGGTGTCCTAACAAGGTAAGTTCTCGACCCTCCACGATTCTGCCTGGATGAGAAATGTGCATCCCGCTTTGAGAGCCTTGCAGTTGTCTGAGAAACTTTGGGTCTTACACAAAACCATTTTCTTGTCTTTAACACACATTTAGCTCTCACAAATGCAAAAGTGATAATGGGTTTCCATTTATTCTCTTGACTTCCTTTGACTATTGAAAGAAGTAGTTATAGAGTTTGCTGAGAATCTTTGCAGCCCAAGTGCAAGAAAAATACATACATCATGGGTAATATAAATGTTTTATATATAAACATATTACATATATATATATGTGTATATATATATGGCTTCAGAAATCAGCCTTTGCAACCCCAGGTCCTACTTCTGGACCAGATGATGTTTTTCTTCTTGGGTCATGTGATATGTGCTTCAGTCTGAATAACATTAAAAATATTTCTCTTAGCAGGATGTGGCGGGTTGTTTTCTTTTTTAATTTCAAATAACACCACTCCTTGAACTGGGAACAAACAATTCACTTGCAGCTCGGCTCTGCATTTATTTGTAATTTTCACATAAATCAACTTATATGAAAATGTATTCATAATTTGAGCTTTCTCTATAGCGATAAAATGTTTCTGCTTCTGTGGTAGAAAATAGCTTATTATGCAAACAACATTGCCACTCTTACATTATGCATGGGATTTACCTGGGAACATCACAAAAGCTTCAAGAAAAAAAAAGAAAAAGACTGGGGAGGGTGAAGGGTGCTTCATTTACTGCACCACTTACCTGTAATAATTAGCTACAAATGAGCTAATACCTGTATTTAGCAACTTGTTTAATATTGCTTTGGTTAATTCAGTGAAACAATGGAAGGAAAAGAAAAAAATACAAGGGAGGTCTCCTGACAAATGGTGCCTTTCAGGATGTCAGCCCAGTGAAAAATGAGATCTGGTGGTTTCAAACTTAGGCCAGTGGTGGTGAGTAATTAATGGCTAACTCATTTGAACTTGTGTGCTCGATCTAATTTGGGATATTGAGAGTTCACACTGATTTGCCTTTAAAAAGAATGTCTCTGTCAAATAAAGTGATTGTATAAGATTGATATGGAGATCTCTGACTTGGATGTATAGCCTATTATATATTTACAAAGCCAGCAGCAGACAGTATTATTCCTGACCGTGTGTGCAGTGGGACCAGCATTTCTGGAGAGAAAGCTGTTGTCCTTTCTAGACAGGATTCAAGCAGGGATCACTCTGGGCATAAATGGTGTATGGTACTTATTTTTTCACTCTCATAATAAATACATTTTGAATGCCTTTTCACTGTGTTCAGGCCTGTGGATAAAGCAATAGTATAACATGACCTCTTAGGTTACCTCCATTGTAACAAGGGAGGGCAGTGGGTAGGCAAAGAAGTAGCATAAATAAAATAATTGCAAGATGAGTGATAAATGCTATGAAGGAAACACACAGAGCATGATTTTAAAAGTATGGGGGGAAGTGAAGAGGATGGGGTGTTCCATCACCTTTAAGATACAGAGTATAATCCTTGACATATGATTAATCTCTTTAAACGTACTCTTTGTGAGTTATAAAAGAAGATATGTACATGAATTGTCATTATGTAACATAGTTTTGTACAGCCCTACACAGTTGCCCTTCATGAATCCACCATCTTGAATCACTGCTTGTGGTCCATTTGCTCCATCTGGATGACCCCATTTCAAAGGATCAGATACCAAGGAGATCATTCTGTGGTTGTGGTTTCTCAGCAGTTCACAACCCTCCTTTGTGAGACTTGTGACTGCTCCACTGGGTATTCTCCAAAGGTGACTTCTTTCACTGGTTCTGCTGTAGAATTTCTGATGTCTTTGTTTTGGTCAGGATTTCAGGCTTATCCCTGGAGAGAGGAGGTGGTACATGGTAGATCAAGGTCCAGGTCTGGAATCAGAACCCTGGTATTTCATTCCCAGCTTCATGCCATAATAGTTGCTTATGTTGGTCAGCCTACATCCTTTTCTGAACATCTACTCCTTGTCATGTTTAAAAGTTGCATAACAATAATACCCTCACTCCAAAAAAAACCAAAAAACAAAAAATAATACCCTCTCTCATAATATCTAATAATACCTTTCTAAGTTGATGAAGTAAAATTATGAAGTAAAATAAAAATTCCTATGTTATGTAAATAATTTAAGGCCCTAGGAAAAAAACAGACAGTCCCTTAGTTCATTTTATAAAACTAATTAATGTGATAAATATATATTGATTTCACTTACAAATATGATGCAAAAGTCTAACTAAAACATTGGTTTACCAAATCTAGCCCTGTATAAAATGAATAACACACCATAACTCAGTAGGCTTTATTTCTGTGATGGAAAGGTGTTTTAATATCAGAAAATCTACATGAAAGTTCTTTAAATGAGCCAACTAAAAGAGGAAACAAGCGTGGGTTTAAATTATAACATACTGTAACAAACTTTATAAAATTAAATAGCGTTTCTTGACTAAACTATAAGCAAAATAGGATTATAGGGATATTTACTTAAACATGAAAAGACTATCAAATCCTTTTAGCAAATTTAATATGAAGTCCAATGTTGAAGTTATTTTGTTTAAACTCAGGAACAAAATAGAGCTCCCTTTTATGACTGCAATTATTTACATTGATTTGGAGGTACTAGCTAATGTAATAAGATGAGAAAAGTAAGTAATAGATATAAATATTAGGAGAGATAATGTATTTGTAATGATATTGATTGGTTACTTAGTGCACCCATGGAGACTAAAAAAAAGTTCTAGATTTGATAAGGTGTCTGGATAATTGATAAATATACAAAATCTATAATTTTCTTTTTTACTAGTGTCAGTAAGCTAGAAATAGACTTTGAAAAAAGAATCCCAATTATAAGCACAAAATTTAAAATACAGAGGAAGTTTTACATGATTTGAACCCATATTTAAAAAAACCTAAAACAACTTATTGAATAAATGGAGAGATGTACAATCATCTATAAGGAATTCTTAAAACTGTATAATTTTCTGTTCTCTCAATAAACAAATATTTGCAATTTCATTCAGAATTTTTAATGTTTTTGTTGAATAAAGTAGTTTAGGTTCGAATGGAAGAATCGGGATCTTAAAGTGGGTGCAGGCTCAGTCTCTCAGTCTTGTCCAGCTCTCTGTGACCCCGTGGACTGTAGTCCCACGGCTCCTCTGTCCGTGGGACTCTCCAGGCAAGAATACTGGAGTGGGTTGCCATGCCCTCCTCCAGGGGATCTTCCCAACCCAGGGATCGAACCCGTGTCTGCTGTGTCTCCTGCATTGGCAGGTGGATTCTTTACCACTGAGACATCTGGTAAGCTCATCTTAGAGTACAAAATGCAAAAGATAAGACATAGTTCCCTCACTAGATAGTAAGCCTAGTTTTAGAGCCACTGTAATCAAAATGGCTTGTTATTGGCATAAAATCAGATAAATGTAGCAGTGAAACAGAATTGAAACTCCAGAAAGAGATCCAGGTGTTTATGAGAATTGCCCATATGTCAAAAGTGGCATTGCATCCTATGAAAAGTATTTAATAAATGATGCTGGCAAAATGGGCTGAACATGTGGCAGAAAGCAAAATTTGTAATCCCTACCTCTTAATACAAAAGATAAAGTCCAGATGGATTAAAGAAAGTAATATGTCGATAGATGTTAAAATGAGTAATGTACCTAAGCTCCGACCTTGCAAAGTGAGTGGAAATCTAGCCAATAGAATTAAAGCACCAGCATATAAGGACATGTGTACTAATATTTATTACGGCATTGCTTTCATTGGCAAACAAACAAAAAACTGGAAACAACCTCACTTTCCATCAAAAGGACTATTGAATAAGAAGATCCATACATTGGAATTTTATGCAGTCATTTCAAAGAATGAATTCCACCTCTAATTGTTCGCTTGGAAGGATGTCTATAATGTAATTAAAGGAGAAAAGCAAATTGCAAAATTATGTGAAGAGTATAATCCAGTTTTTGTATCCATATATTATATACACATAAAAAGGTTTGAAAGTGTATAGCTGGCCGTTAATATCTGTTTTCTCTGGGAAGAGAGGGACAATGGAGGAAGATTTAAAGAGAAATGCATAATTTTTTCTTTATACATTGTTAGATTGTATCACTTGTTACAATGAGCACATGTTCATTTAAAAATTTTAAAAATTATTAAAAATATTTAATGACCAAATGAGAGTACATGTGATATGCTCTGTCTGACTGGCATTATTTCTTGCCTCTGCCTAATTTTTTTGTTTTTTTTTTGTGGAAGGGGCGCCTAGAATAGAAAATCAGCTTGAGAATGGGCCAATTATTCTTTAATTAAATAATATTTTTCCAAGTATACTCCATGAAGTAAGCCTTCCTAAAGAATCCTAGAATCTCAGCTCTTCAAATCCCATTACTTCCCTTCAGACTCTAATCGTTTTTCAGTCACCCAGTCATGTCTGACTCTTTGAGACCCCGTGGACTGCAGCACACCCGGCCTCCCTGTCCCTCACCCAAGTTCATGTCCATTGCATCAGTGATGCCATCCAGCCATCTCACCTTCTGACGCCCTCTTCCCCTTCTGCTCTCAATCTTTTCCAGCATCAGGGACTTTTCCAATGAGTCATCCGTTCGCATCAGATGGCCAAAATACTGGAGCTTCAGCTTCAGCCTGAGTCATTCCAATGACTATTCAGGGTTGATCTCCCGTAAGATTGACTGGTTTGATTTCCTTGCTGTCCAAGGGACTCTCAGGAGTCTTCTCCAGCTCCACAGTTTGAAGGCATCAGTTCTTTGGCGTTCTGCCTTCTTTATGGTCCAGCTCTCACAGCCATACATGACTACTGGGAAGACCAAAACCTTGACGATACAGACCTTGTCGGCAGAGTAATGTCTCTGCTTTTCAACACACTGTCTCAGTTTGTTGTTCCTTTCCTGCCAAGAAGCAGTTGTCTTCTGATTTCATGACTGCAGTCAGCACCCACAGTAATTTTAGAGCCCAAGAAGAGGAAATCTGTCACTACTTCCAGCTTTTCCCCTTCTATTTGCCATGAAGTAATGGAGCTGGATTCCGTGATCTTAGTTTTTTTATATTTAGTTTTAAGCTGGCTCTTTCACCCTTCTCCTTCACCCTCATCACGAGGCTCTTTAGTTCCTCTTCACTTTCTGCCATTAGAGTGATATTATCCGCATGTGGTTAGCATCCACGTAGTCTCTAGTCACTAATATTAAAGACAGTACATTGGACAATGTTGTTTGCTGTTGTTTAGTCCCGAAGTTGTGTCTGACTCTTTGTGATCCCACGTACTGTAGCCCGCCAGGCTCCTCTGACCGTGGGATTTCCCAGGCAAGAATACTGGAGTGGGTTGCCGTTTCTTGCTCCAGGGGATCTTCCTGACCCAGGGATCAAACCTATATCTCCTGCATTGGCAGGTGGATTCTTTACCACTGAGCCACCTGGGAAGCCATACTGGGCAATAAGAACAGTTGAAAACAATTAAAAACTCTTTGGTTGGAAAATGACATGAGATCAGTCTCCAAAGGAACAGATCCTAGGGTCTGTGGAGTTCTGAAAGGATACTGAGGTTCCAGTTGGGAATGCTAGGGCCCCCTCATGCCCGACCGAGAATCTGTTCTTTCTAGGGCCCCATACTACCTCTCAATCTGGACAAAGGGCACCAAACCTACTCCAAAATGGAAATGTTTTCTCTGCCACTGATTTAGAAGACCTCTGAGCATTTTAGACTCCTATTCTGAACTGTGCGCGTCATGCAGCTCTGAGGATGGTGTGTTGTTTTGAGCTCTGGTTTTCAAGACACAGAAGTAAACATTTTCACAGGCTGGCCCTGACCATTTTCTGCCAGACCTGGCATGACACCTACAGTCAAACTGATGCCAGCTTCTGTCTTGTTCATTTTACTGCTGATCCGGTGAAAGTTAGAGATGGTTTGCAGTCTGGTGAGAACCGGAAGCCTCTTGGTCCAATGCCATGATTCTGTAGGTGTCTGACATGGGCCAGGTTAGCCTGGGGAGGCAAGCTGGTGAAATGCATGAAGCACATGCTCCAGAATCAGAGACACGCCAGCCCAGGCCTTTGTGGGTATGTGTTTGCAAGGCTTAGAATTGCCTCGATAATGATCGCAAGCACTTCCTGATGTTTGCAACCTGTGAACAGACGCCAGCAATTGACTGGCTAAGCTGGATGAGTGTCCCAGAGGATGGGCTGCTGGCAGCTGTTCCTGGTGTACCTTTAAGCATCGTTACTTGTGAGAGAAGAAATAAAATTGGAGCAAGAGAACAGCTTGGCTTCATTCCTTGAGTAATGGGAAAGGACTGTGACGCGAACTCAGCTATCTGCATCCTGATGTTAAGAGTAGCTCAGATGTAAATTTCAAATTAAATAAGAAAGTCTGAGAGAATGCATTATGAGCTCAGTACTCAATGAACAAAATAGAGAAAGATTTCGGCCAAGGGAGTTAATTTTACTCTGGGGATAAGTTTCTATGTTTCCTCTTTAAGCATGCTTGGAATTCAGTTCTGAGGGTCAAATATTGGCATTTATGAGATGACTTCTTGTATTACACAGCATGAATAACTGTAAATACAGTCATCCTCTGTATCCATAGGGGATTGGTTCCAGGCCCCCCGCCCTCACCCTGACTACATGCTGTATCATGAACAAATCACACAAACATAATATCAGTCACAAGAAGCCAGATACGAAAGAATACACTCTATGATTCCACTTATATAAAATTCAAAACCAGGCAAAACTCACCAGCGGTGTCAGAAGTCAGGAACGTGGCTGTCCCTGAGGCAGGAATGACAGGAAGGGGCAAGAAGGGGTTTCTGGTCACAATTTCTCGATCTAGGTGCTGCGTTTATGAGTTTGTTCAGTTTCTGAAAATTTCATCTACCTGTATATTTATGATAGGTACATTTTTCTTATGTATATGTCAATAATTATACAATAAGGAACTAACAGAGATGTAATGTACATGATTGTGACTACAGCCAAACATTACAGGGCATATTTGAAAGTTGCCGAGAATAAATCTTCAAAGTTCTCATCACACACACACATATATGTACCTATCATAGCTATACAGGTAGATGAAACTTTCGGAAACTGAACAAACTCACACACGCACAAAATTTTAACTTTGTATGGTAATTAGACTTACTGTGCTTGTCATTTCACAGTATACAAATATTGAATAGTTATGTTGTACATCTGAAACTAGTATAATGTTATGTGTCAACTATACCTCAATAAGAAAAGAACCTCCCCCCCCCCAAACACAAAGTAAAAAGAAAAATCAATTTCCTGTGCCTTTCTTACCTGCTTTAGTGTCTGTGGTAGATGGCAACTGTTTGTTCTCCGTGACACTTCCATCCTCCGGGTAAATCTTTATCAGGGCTGCAACTGACTAAGTGTTACAGTCAGCCTTCTGTATCCTCTGCATCCGTGGAGTCAGACTATCTTGGATTAAATATATTCGGAAATGAAATTCCAGAAAATTCTAAAAACCAAAACTTAAATTTGCCACACGTTGGCAACTATTTACATAGCATCTCCATGATATGTACAGCTATTTACATTGTATGTACAGCTATTTACATAGCACTTACATTGCATTAGGTATTATAAGTAATCTAGAGATGATTAAAGCATTCCAGATAGGCACAGATTCTATGCAAATACTTCACCATTTTATATAAGGGACTTGAGCAGGCTTGGCTTTTGGTTATTCATAGGGGTCCTAGAACCAACCCCCTGTGGATACCGAGGGATGACTTATAAACTGTTTTGAGTTCTCGACTACTTAGAATGACTTCATTTGTTATAGTCTTTTCCACCTTATATTTTACAGAGGGAGCAGCCTGATAGAGAATAGGTGCAGACAGCTTGAAATAAATGTTAAGCAGGAGGAAAATAAGGCCCATTAACCTCACACAGTGAAGGGTGCTGTAATTGTAGATAGAAAGACAGCTTCCATCCTCTTCACAAATTTGCCTAGGGTCTGGTCAGCTAACTGAACTTTTAATCTTTGCTCTGGATAGTTTCTTTATTTACTCTCTCTAGTGGCAGGGCACAGATTGGAAACCCTCTGGAGATCTTTTCTGCTTTTTATTTCAGATAATTAAGCCTATCGGGGCAATAATCATGAATGGTGAAGCGGTAGAATCTTTCAAGCATGGTTAGGAGATGAGATATTATTATCTTTCTAATAGAAGGAAGACCTCCAGCATCCTCTGGCTGTGAGTAGACCATTTCTGCTGTGGGTAGTCCCAAGCAGAGACCATATAGGAGTGAATGAAGGCACTGATGAAATCTGGATGGCCATCAGGTCAGGACATCTTGCCTTCAGCTCAGTAGCATCTTTTCAGCCTCTATCCCAACCCTTTTCCTCCTGAGCCCATCCAAACTGCCCATGGCTGACTTACCTTTGGTTTGTTTGCAAATCTTACTTAACCTTTATTTCTGTTGAGGTCTCCTGGTACCTGCTCTCTGCACAAATCCATGTCTCACCCCTGAATTATGAACCCAGGCATCATTTTGAGTGGTTTCTTTCAGTGAGAGACGGCCATCCACCTGTTGGCACTTACCTAGCATTATACTTATCTTTTTTCTCCAAGAGGACTCCACCCCAGCTTATCTTGGAATGTTTCTTCACCAGGGCTTGTACTATCCCTTCCTCATATATCAATGGACCTTAGCTGGCACTAAATAGACGAAAAGGAGAAGTGGGAGCAGAAGAAGAAGGAGAAACTGATAAAAAGAGCTATTCTGTCTTCAGGGTGCTTCAGTTCAAATGTTAGTTTCTTTACAGAAAGCTTCTCTAACCTCCCTTTCTAAAATGACTATCATTTTCTATCATAGTACTCTCTTTGTTTTTTTCACTACTACTGAAATTAGCTTGTCAATTTTTTTACCTGTTTGCTGTGTAATTCTCTACTTCCCCACAACTTTAGTCTCTGTAAAGAGATTCTTACCTTTCTTGTTCACTGTGATATCGTAACGTGAACGGGACTTGGAACCATGGTAAGACTTACCTGATAATTTTGAAAGAATAGATGAATCACTAAAAATACACTAAAACATGGAGAAAGTTTGAGCTACTCTTACTCTGAGTATAATATGTGAAAACTAAAATAGCCTTGATCACTAGCAGTTCAGTTGCTCAGTTGTGTCTGACTCTTTGCAACCCCATGGACTGCAGCACAACAGGCCTCCCTGTCCATCACCAACTCCTGGAGTTTACCCAAACTCATGTCCATCGAGTCGGTGATGCCATCCAACCATCTCATCCTCTGTTGTCCCCTTCTCCTCCTGCCCCCAATCCCTCCCAGCATCAGGGTCTTTTCCAATAAGTCAACTCTTCTTGTGAGGTGGCCAAAGTATTGGAGTTTCAGCTTCAGCATCAGTCCTTCCAGTGAACACCCAGGACTGATCTCCTTGAGGATGGACTGGTTGGATCTCCTTGCAGTCCAAGGAACTCTCAAGAGTCTTCTCCAGCACCACAGTTCAAAACCATCAATTCTTTGGCGCTCAGCTTTCTTAACAGTCCAACTCTCACATCCATACATGACTACTGGAAAAACCATACCCTTGATTAGATGGACCTTTGTTGGCAAGTAATGTCTCTGCTTTTTAATATGCTGTCTAGGTTGGTCATAACTTTCCTTCCAAGGAGTGTCGTTTAATTTCATGGCTGCAGTCACCATCTTCAGTGATTTTGGAGCCCTCAAAAATAAAGTCTGACACTGTTTCCACTGTTTCCCCATCTATTTGCCATGAAGTGATGGGACCAGATGCCATGATCTTAGTTTTCTGAATGTTGAGCTTTTAGCCAACTTTTTCACTCTCCTCTTTCACTTTCATCAAGAGGCTCTTTAGTTCTTCTTCACTTTCTGCCATAACGATGGTGTCATCTGCATATCTGAGGTTATTGATATTTCTCCCGGCAATCTTGATTCCAGCTTGTGCTTCCTCCAGCCCAGCATTTCTCATGATGTACTCTGCATATAAGTTAAATAAGCAGGGTGACAATATACAACCTTGATGTACTCCTTTTCCTATTTGGAACCAGTGTGTTGTCCCATGTCCAGTTCTAACTGTTGCTTCCTAACCTGCATACAGATTTCTAAGGAGGCAGGTCAGGTGGTCTGGTATTCCCATCTCTTGAAGAATTTTCCACAGGTTATTGTGATCCAGACAGTCAAAGTCTTTGGTATAGTCAGTAAAGCAGAAATAGATGTTTTTCTGGAACTCTCTTGCTTTTTCGATGATCCAGCAAATGTTGGCAATTTGATCTCTGGTTCCTCTGCATTTTCTAAATCCGGCTTGAACATCTGGAAGTTCATGGTTCACGTACTGTTGAAGCCTGGCTTGGAGAATTTTAAGCATTACTTTGCTAGTGTGTCAGATGAGTGCAGTGGATCACTATAGTCATAGTGATTTTGTCTTCCAATATCCAACTGGTCAAAGACTGTACAACACCCACTTGGGTGTTCACCATGATGCCGACTTAGATTTTCTTAGGATAAGTGAAGATCATTGGCCTATGTGGAGAGGTTGCTTCTGACTCTGGAGAGGAGTGTGGCTTTTAGTTACCGAGCTGGGAAAGCATGCAAGGTGAATTCTGAGTTAAGCTTCAGGATTTTCTCCCTAGGGAGATCTAGAAATTGCAAAGACTTTACATTAATATGTAACCAAAATTTAAACTCATATTTCAGCAACAAGGAATAGTAAATAATGCATTGCTTCATGAAGATTTGCTTAGTTTATTTACTTACATTATTTATAGGTTATGTTGGGAATAGACTTGGCCTGCTTTGCTTTGTTCACAGTAACATTCCATAAATATAACAGCAAGTGATAAAATAGCATTGACTCCGAAGTGAGCTCATGGCTTCATAGAACATCAAACATAAAAGCTGTGTTACAATGATAAATACTAAATCTTTAAAATATCTTTAAAATATCATTGGCTTTTTACTGCCATTACTTATGCAGTGTGTATTTCAGATTTTCATATTCAGTATTGAATATGAAATGTATAATACTGTGAGTTATATCCTGAGCTTTGGTGCAGTCTGTACAAAATTGGCATTTTGAAGTTGTGGATGGTGGCAGAAGAACTTGATTCAGGTTCAAAAGATCAACCTAAATGGTTCAGGAAAACCTCAGGAAAAGAACAATCGGCAATAAACTATATTAGCTTTTTTTTTTCTGTGTGTGACATTTAAGTGATTTGGGCAAAAATAGTGAGAGTTAATAAGTCATGAGAAACAGGCATAGAGAACAAACACAGGGACACCAAGGGGGCAGAGGGGCTGGGATGGATTTGGAGGCTGGGATTGAAATACATACACTATCGCATAAAATAGATAACTAATGAGGACCTACTGGATAGCACAGGGAACTCGACTCGGTGCTCTGTGATAACCTAAATGGGAAGGAAATCCAAAAAAGAGAGGATGTATGAATACATATAGCTGATTCACTTTGCTGTGGAGCAGAAACCACCAAACATTGTAAAGCAACGGTACGCCAATAAGAATGAAAAAGGTCTTTTATTCTTTCTATGGTAGGAGGTGCCTTTGATTTCCTACCTGGTGTCTCCTTGAGTTTTCTCAGTTCCGGAGAGTCTCCACATGGCCTCATGTTGGTGTGATGGAAGCCGAGATGCTGCCCTGAAGACCGTGGGGGTGGGTGTGCTAAGAGGTAGTGGGGCTAGACCTGGACCTTGCAGTCAGGTCGGTCTGGGCTCAGGTTCTGGCTCTGCTATTAACAACTTGTGTGTCCTTTTAGGCAAATGACCATTTGAGCCCCAGTTTTCTCATCTGTAAAACAGAGGTAATACCATGTTCTAATCACGAGACTATCCAACAAGGTAATCTTTGTAAAGTGTAGTGCCTGATATATAGTGAAGGTCTGTAAATACCCTGTTGCCTTGCAAATATGCTGAGGGAGAGGAGATGAAGGTTATCGTGGCTGTGTAACCAAACTAGGATTTGCAAATTACCTGGTATTTATGACAGAAATGAATTACATGAAATAGTCATAATTATAGATTGAAACCTCACCTTAACACTACTTGGCATAAGGCATGTCTGTCATGGACTCTTTTTCAAGAAAATTTTTAAAAGCTGGTATAACAAAAAAGTCTGTCATACAGGTGGATTTATGCACATCTATTTCTGTGGCAAAGGCCTGAGGGCAAGGTGAATATATTTTAAAAACAGGATCTATGATATAGCCGAGTCTGAGTGTTGCATAATTTTGTGACTTTTTTTCAAAGCCCTTATGGAGGTGCAATTGAGTTTTTAATATAATGAAAGCCTGAAAGGAAAATGGAGAAGGTGGAGGGGAGCAAGCCCCCAAAGGGATGGCCCCCATATGGAATCAGTGCGAGCAAGCCTCAGTATTTATGGGGCACCCCTCTCTACCTGCAGTCAGAGAGTCTGTGTTTGACTCCTGGGCTGGAAAGTAGCGGCTCCGATGGTTAGAGCCCCTTGTGAGGTGACCTGAATTACAGCCTCCCTTTACTGAGACACAGGGGATTTGTTACAAAATTATCTTTTCTCTCTTATGGCATCCTCGAGACTTACTTAATCCTCTCTCAAAGTTTGAAGAATACATAAGAATTATGGTATCTTGTTGGGAGCATCTTTTAAAAAACGGTTCACCTTTTAATTTGTAAAGTTTCATCTACTGCTAGGTGCAAGAGTAGTGTAGTGAGTGGCCACATACCTTCACCTGGGTCAACCTGTTATTATTTTTGTACATTTGCTCTATCTATGCATATCCCTATCATAGACGATATGTAATATATTTTATTTCTTTGTTTCATGATGAACCCTTGGAAAGTAAATTGCAGAAGTGGTGATGGTGGCAGCCAGTATTTCCTGAGAACATTGACATTGTGAGCCCATCAAATTTGGCGTATTTCATATTGATCCAAGTCTATTATATATTACACCATCCATATTCCAATTTTTCTGTTTGTCCTAAAAGTATCCTTCCTAGCAATTGTTTTTTTTCCACTCTAGAGTCACACATTGCATTTAGGCATTCTGGTTTTTAGCTTCTTTCAATCTGCAGCTTTACCTGGACTTGCTTTTTTATTTCCTGACATTGCCATTTTTGAAGAATACTGGCCCCTCTTTTGGTGAAATGTCCCCCAGCGTGGGTATGTCTGATGGTTTCTTTGTGATCGGCTCCATTTTTGTCAGGAATACCCCTGATGGGACACTGTGTCCTTGTCAGCACCTCATCACAGGGGACATGAATGTCAGTTTGAACATTTTCATTGGCGTTAAAAAATATTTTTAATAGTTTTACTTCTTATTCGTTAACATGAAGACTCTGGAGTATTTCTTAGTTGGAAAAGTCTCCTTGAAAACCTTACTACATGAAACATTACAACCACGAGACTTGCCACCGTTTCTTGGAAAAATGGTTGTAGATTCGTCATTATGGTCTTTATCACTAGCAATGGTGCTGATGTTTGAATGTTTAAATATCTTAGGGACTTCTGCTAAGATGCCTTGTTATCAGGAGAATTCAATTGTGCTGCAAGTCTGAGGGTGCTAATTAATCACTGTCCCCTTTCTACAGGTTCTTAACACAAGGAGTAAAATGCTGATCAGCTTTCTTACGAGGAATGCTGGAGGATGTGGCAAAGCCTCTAATCTCCCGCTCCAAAGCAGAACCTTTAATGCTATCCCAGTCCTGACCTATTCATGCTCAGCCTGTATTGGAAAGGTTGAGACTTGACTAGTTGGGAGAGGAAGGAGCCAGCCATCTTGTTGAACCCATGCAGATCAGAGAGGCAGAGGGCGAGTGAGAAGGGTGGGCCCCAGCTGGCCCCACTCCCAAACATGGTCTATGATTGTCCTGAGGGGTCAGTAACGGAGGCGAGGACGCGCGGGTGCCCCAGTGCTCCCCTGGAGACCAGAGATGAAGTCTTGTCTGTGGTTTAGGGTAAGAACATGGGGATGGAAGGAAAAGGATTCTTATAATATGGCCCACATTGATTTCTCAGGTTGCATCATGGGACGGAAAAGGAGACACTTTGAAGACTACTTGGAAAGTGAAGTGACTTCTTTCCAGCGGAGGCTGCAGATTACCAGCACATCAACTTCCCTTTTCAACTTGGGAAAAGCTATCAAAGAGAGAGACATTTGTCAGCTTTGCCAGCCTAGTTAGACCACTACTAAAACAGTGCCTCCTGAACCCTTGTTCATTTTCGTAAACAAATAATATTAATACATTCACATGATGAAATATTTTGAAGTCACAAAATTTACAAAAATCTCCTTTCCCCCTTTTCCCTCCACTCTAAGTCCACTCTCTTCCCTGAGGCACCAGGCTGCCCTGCACTATTTTATTTTATGTTTTTAGCTTTTAAATTAATTTTTGCTGGATATAGTTTCTTTACAATGTTGCATTGGTTTCTACCAGATAGGAAAATGAACCAGCTATCCTATATACATACATACATCCCCCCTTTCTTGGATTTCTCGCCCATCTAGGTCGCGGCAGAGTGCTGAGTAGGGTTCCCTGTGCTCAGTGGTGGGTTCTCATTAGTTATCCATTTTATACACAGTGTCAGTGGTGTATATAAGTCAACCCCCACCTCCCAATCCTCCCCACCCTCTCCTCCCCCCGTCTGGTGTCCGTATGTTTGTCCTCTATATCTGTCGTCTGGGTCTCTATTCTACTTTTGCAAATGAAGTCATCTATACCATTTTTGAGATTCTACAGACTTGCCTCAATCTACAAGATGTCTTTTTCTCTTTCTAACTTACTCCAGTCCGTATGACAGTCTCTAGCTGCACCCCCTGTACTGTTTTGAGAATTTATTCATCTTTCAGACGACCCATAATCACTCGAAGCTTCCTCACCCTCCCCTCCCGGTCCCAATCTTTTGACATTAAAACCGTGTAAAATCAGAATCCACCTCCATGCTCCGAGTGCCTCCTCTCCTGCTCTGGTTTTTCCATAGCACGTACCAGTTTCTAAGACACGGTATCATCCAAGTTTAAAAGTTACGTTTGTTGTTTATTTTCTGTCTGTCCCACTGGAAGCAAGGGCAGAGACCTCTGTCTCTTTCCCTAGTGTAGCTTTGGCACCTGAATACCAGCCCACAATAGGTAATCCATAAATGTTGTTGAAATCTGAAGGAATAAAGCCATCTCTCCCTTCCCTCCAGACAGAAACTGAGGAGGTGGAGGATCCAATTAAAATATATCACATTGCCCCTTGAACTGAAGACTTCTCCTTGCATTTCTAAGAGAGAAGCTATTAAAAGTATATGGCTCAGAGCTGGGTGTCTTTCTTATTTTCTGTGGGTCTGAGGAGACATGATTTGGAAGTGGAAAATAAAGAAAAGAACGGGACAGTGTTCTGCATATTGATGTGATGCACTGACTCTTTTGAGAGGGCAGCGTCTTGAAATTGCTGAGCAGTTAGAAAATGATTTTTCATCTGTCCAGGTTAAGATGGTGCAGATGAAACGCATCCCTTCCCCACATCAAGCCTGCCCAGCCCTTCAATCTGCATTGAATCCCTTCTATCTGCGGATGATATGCATGTTTATGTCTCCAAGCCTGACATCCCCACGTGTTGTCTGACTTGTCCCCCCTCTCCTGGCCCCTTGTCTTCACCATCTCTGTAAATGGCCCCATCACATACATACACAGGGGCTCAGGTCCCAAACCTCCCAGTCATCCGTAATTCCTCTCATTGCTTCACTCCTCACAACTCATTCACTGGCAAGTCCTGAGAGTTCTTCCTCCCAGATGTATTATATCCAGACACTGTTCACTGTCCGTGTCCACTGCCGTCATCCTAGTTCATGTGACCATCAGGTCTCCTCCGGACTGCTGCCAGAGACTCCAAATGATCTTCCTTCTGCCTCCCTAGTCCCCGAGAATCTATTCTCACAGATCAGCCTGAGGGAATTCTTTCAAAGACGTGAATCTGATTCTGTCACCCTCCTGCTTAAACGCCTTAAGTGTCTTTCCTATGAAATTAGGAGTCAGCCACTCAGCATGGCCCGCGCTCCGCCGGCTTTGGCTCTTCTTGCCTGCTTCTCCATCACATCAAGGTTCTCACGCCTCCTCCTTCACCACAGTGAGCTCTTGTTTTCCTTCTTTGAATATATGGAGTTTCACTTCCTGCTTCAGGTCGATTGCACTTGCTTTTCCCTTTGTCTGGAAGGCTCTGCTCCAGACCACTGCTGAACTCTCCTCATTAGTCACATTACCTACTCAAAGAGCCCTTCCTGACCATGCTGTGTAATGCCTACCTACGCCAAGTGCACAGGTTTTATAAACAGTGCCTGGAATCGTTTTGATTATTTCCTTACATCAGTGAGGTTCCAGAAGGAAACATCACACTCAAATGAAATAGTGGAAGGGAAATTAATAAAGCGATCGTTTACAAAGATGTAGGTGGGTATAAGGAAAGCGAAAGTGATGATGGTGGTCCTCGTAGCAACATCAGGGAATTGTTGCCATCTCTAGACCTGAATGGGGCAGGGGGAGGGAACAGCTACCTGAAGCTGGGCGGAAGAGAGATAATTTACAGGAGAGGCCATCTGGCAGTACTGTGGCCCAGAGAGGAGGTCAGGGGGATAAACATTCAGATCTGACTCTGCCGCTTCCACCCAGTCTTCTGCTAGGTCCTCATTGGCCCAACCCAATCAGAAGCCAAAGGGCAAGGCTGCCTATTGATGCGATCCGCAAAGGTGGGTCTCCATGACATGCAGTAGGCTTGTGAGAGAGGATCTGGCAGGGCAGACAGAGGGTACTCAATACCCAGCACATGCCTCTACTAGAATGCAGGCTTCATAAGAGGAACAATGGTCTCCCAAGTCTAGGACAGTTCCTGGCACACGTAGGTGCCCAATAAATATTTGCAGAATGAATGAATGAATAAATGAATGAGAATTCTTTGTCTTTAGGGGATGTGTCTGTGTAGCCCAACAATTATTAGCCATAAAATTGGGAAAATATATAGATGTGCCTCAGTTCACACTGATGGGGCAGAAGGCCACGAATGGACTTACTTTGGTAGGTCTGTGCCCTGTGGATGCTGAACAGGGCTGGGCAGCTGAGAGCCTGCCCCTCCCACCCTCCTCTTGAAGCTTGGGTCAAGGTGTTCTGTGCACTCACCCCTCAGACTGGGAGACATAGACCTTGGATTGGTGTGTGGGAGGGGATTCGTTATTGAGACCAGTCTCTGAGAGGAGAGACTGCAGTTTCTGGGTTAAGGGTACTTTAACAGAAACGTGCAAACTGGAGTGTAGGGTTCCCCGGGAACCGTTACCGTCTGGAGGTGGCATCTGAAACCCCTTAGCTCCCGTTTTATGCAATACTTCTTGCTTCGAGTCAGAAGACAGAATGTCAACATGAAAACTGTTTTTGTTAAGGAAGAGATGCCAAGGATCACTGCGTCTGTGCTTGTATTAAGGGGCAACAAATGATAAATGCAGATTTGTTACTAGGCATTCTCCTCTCTTGATGCCTCTTGATGGCATTAGTGAGACTTGTCCTTGTGTAGGACCTAATGGGATTAGACTTGGGGGAAGAATGGTTCTCTGTGGCCTCTCAGTTTTTGCATCAGGAAGAGTCAGAGGGTGAGAGGAGAGGGGGAGAGGGGGCGAGAGAGAGAGAGAAGTTGGGAAAAGAAGAGGGAGTGGTGGATGTGTTAGGCAAGTGGTCAGACATGAGTAGGTCCCCGCCTAATTCTGGATGGGTCTTCTTTCCCTCTCCACCTGGATGCTAGTGGTCAGAAGGCACCAGGAGGTTCTCCTTCTTCTGGTCAAGGACTGCTACATTTTCAGCCTTATCAGGACCAAACAGGATAAAACTCAACAGCACAGGTTGGCACAGGCATGCCAAGACCTAAAAAGTGACTCAAAGTGACCCAGGGTTCACTAAGTGATATCTGTAATAAACTAGCATTGTGGTTTCTGCTGTCCCCCCCATGGTTTCATTCACATACTTGTGTTTAAGTACCTGTGCGCTAGGAGATAAGTTATATAACCTAAAGCTGTCAATCAACTTGTCAGTCAAATAACACTGGACAAAGGGAGGGATCACCACTCTAAAACGTCCAACTCCACCCTCATCACTTCCCAGATGGCTCAGTGGTAAAGAATCTGCCCGCCAACACAGAAGATGTAGGTTCAATCCCTGGGGCAGGAAGATCCCCTAGAGACTAGAAGGACAACCCACTCCAGTATTCTTACCTGAGAAATCCCATGGACAGATCTGGCTGGCTGCAGATCAGGGGGTTTCAAAGAGTTGGACACAACTGAGCACGGATGCGTAGCCCATTACAGAGCTATTTCTGGTTTCCAGACAGCCCGCTCTCATTCTTTTTTGGAAGTGTATTTTGCTTTGCTTAATAAACCCTTGCTACTTGAAACTTCTCTATGTCTCTCAACTGAACTCTTTCCTTTTGGAGGACAAGGACTGAAGAATTACCACTTCGCCTGTCAGATGGACCAGTCTTTTTAATTGGAGTTTAGTTGATGGACAATTTTCTATAAATTACAGCTGTAGAATGCAGTAGCTCACACATTTTAAAGGTTATAGTTGTGATACAATACTGGCTATGTGCCCTCTGTTGTGGAATAGCCTTTTTAGGAAGGGGAGATAAATTTTAATATCTTCTTTGTGACATTGCACATATACAGTCTTATTTATCCCTATGACAAGCATATGATGTCCGCAGTATTACTGTTGCTTTTCTATAGAGAGGTAAACAGATTAACCAAGAGATTAAGTAAATCATCCAAAGTCACATAGCTAGGCAGCTGCGAAATCAGTCCGCTGTTTGAGAGAACCCTGCACCTCTCTCAAATCCTTTCCTTCCCCTGCTAGACAGAACCATAACGGAAGGTGGCCGGGGATCACCTGGAACCTGACGGGCTTCTCTGCTTCTCCTGGCATTTCTCCAACACAGCAGGCCCTGCTCTGAAAGAGCTTTCTGGTGAGAAAGAAGGGTTGACGGGATGGGGCCACTGAGCCCAGAAGGAGTGGGAGGAAAGAAGTTGGTTCATTTGTGTTTCACACTCTGAGATGGTGAACACAAAATCTGTTCTGGTTTAAGAAAAAGTCTTCCTTAGGAAAAGTCTCCTAGATAAGAGAGAAGTGAAGTGAAAGTCTCTCAGTCGTGTCCGACTCTTTGTGACCCCATGGATGTAGCTTGCCAGGCTCTTCTGTCTATGGAATTCTCCAGGCCAGAATACTAGAGTGGGTAGCTACTCCCTTCTCCAGGAGCTCTTCCCAACCTAGAGACTGAACCCAGGTCTCCCACATTGCAGGCGGATTCTTTACCATCTGAACCACCAGGGAAGCCCGAGATAAGAGAAAGTGAGTTAAAAAATATCTTTCTAACCAGTCAACAATGATTAGGAAGCAATATGGATAATGCACTGGTGGGTAATCACGAGTGAATATTGCAGAGTGAGTGTAATGATCTTCATTTTCTTGAATTTCAAGGACAGAGGATAGAACTCTCTTAGAGAACATGGAAATATTGGCTCAAAGAGCTTCTCCTCTCTGCATGCTGTTTTTGTAGTCAGAGAACGCCCTCTGTGTAAAAGAAATTTGGGGTTGGGGAAGGAGAGGAATATGGTAACCCAAGATCTTTCTTTGGTAAAAATAAGAAAGCATGAGAGGAATAATTGTTGCCAGAAAGGTTTGTGCAGAAAGAAACACAAAGCCACCCCTAGCACTATCTGGATCGTATCATGTGGAAGATATTGTACCTCCACACTGACCATGTCCATGGAGCATGGGGCAAGGGAAGCCAGCTCGTGTATGATAACACTTTTATCCCATATTTTGAGGTCATTGAGGTTTAGAGATGATTCTATTGCCCTGGTTTCAAACTAAAACAGCACTATGTACTTACTAGTAGACTTCACTAATGCCCACTGATATTTGCAGTTTCCTCCCCTCCTTGGACATAGAAGAGGCTATGTATTCCTGCCCCTCCAGGAGTTTGGGGTGGAGCAATGTGACTAATTCCAGCCAGTAGGCTAGGAATAAAAATGATGTGTGTCCCTTCTGGGAAAAACATTAAGTGTTGGTGTGTTCTTTCCCATCTTCCCTCTCCCAGCAGGTGAACCAGGAAGCATCGTGTTGAGATAGAGATGCCTAAGACGGAAGCCTGAAATGGTGAGCCACTACATGGGGGATGAATGTCCTGAACAGCCATCTGGGTCTGCAGTAGATTTGGTGTGTTCTGTTGTGTTAATGCCTGGAGACTTTTGGGTCATGGTTATTTCCACAGCCTAAGCTAGCCTATTCTGACTCACACACACACACACACACACACACACACACACACACAAGTTGAGAAGAATGTATAAAATATGCCATTGCTTCTGTCTAATTATCTTCTAATTCAGACAAATGGCACAGAGGATGGGGATTCAAGGGTGAGTCCCATCCTCTGCCTTTTGCCATCTGCTGCTCAGCTGGGCACCCGTGACCTCAGCTTTCAGAGATACGAGCTGTTTGTGTTTCTAAGGTGGCGCTTGCTTGAAAACACACTCTGTTCTAACTTCCCTTACCTGGGATCTGGCAGCCTCTTCTTCCTCACCTCTGGTGGACGTTTCCCTCATTCCATTTGTCCTGAGGATAAGACGGAAGGTACTTGGGATTCTTGTGTAAGGATTGTCTCTAGGACAGTCGGAATTTCCCCCTGTTGGGATGTTGCCTCAGCAGGGATTCTAAGAGTTCTGAGGCTGACAGAATCCAGTGTCTGGACTGTCAGCACGCGGGTCCATACTGTGTCTTAGGAAGAGGTGTTTGTGTGTGTGAGGAGAGATGGCAAGAACAGGGAAACCAACCGCCTTGCTGCCGCCCTGAGAGACAAGAAAATGAGGCTCATCTCTGCTAGAATTCTACAGATGCCAGAAAATGATGATGATGATGGCACCTGGCTTTTCATATATAAATGCATTTCATTTTTTGTTTCTGCCCTAACCTGAATGTGGTGTCAAGGGAACTATTAATGGTTGCTTTTTAGGGACATGTGACTTGGTGTTTATATATTACCTGCCCACTTCATAAAGTGCTAATGAATGTTTGCAAAGCTCTTTGAAATCCTCTGGTGAAAGGTGCAACGTTAAGTGAAAAATATTATTATTATTATTAGAAGGTAATAGACAGCTTTGAATGATCGGTCGTAGGAATAATTGACACAGCATTAAAAGAAGCGCCAGAAATCATCCAGACTGTTTCAGCTCCTCCAGCCCATCAGCCTCCACATTACATATATTACACTGTTTCCCTGACACCCATCCTAATAACCATATAATTCACACATTAAATCACCACTTCCAGGGAAAGGTTGAGCTCACTCATAGCTCTACCGATAGTGACACTGAGAGGGTATTAAGTGTTGAAAGGTCTAAAATGGAGAAGTGCTTCATAGATGGAGAGACCAGATTTAGCCACTGAACGGCCACCACCTTTAAGAGGAGATGAGCATGCAATGAGTCAAAAATACTTGGAAATGGAGAGGAGACTTTAAAATAGATGTGAGATTGGAAAGCCTTGAAAACAATATCAATTTGAAGTGAGATTGCCTATTCATAGCGATATTCTTTATTGTTTGCCCTGTCTGGTTTGAAAAATAGTGGCAAGGGTTTCCTGATGTCTTTAACTTGGAGTTATTTAGAAGGTCTGTCTTTTGGTCAGAGTTGGGAAGTTGGATCCCACTCACTTGCTAGCTCTGGCTGGACGGCAGTAGTCGCTTGGAGTCCAGTGTTGAGAGAGTGAAGGAGGTGCCTTTCTGCTTGGCCGGAAAGTGTGCTGTGATCTATTAGCGATGCCTGCCCCGGGACAGGGCGGAGGAGCGGTGGCATGTATGTGGGCCAGGCCTGACCGGGAGTGAGTGTGGCTGAAAAGGACGGCTCTAACTGAGTTCAAGGTTGCTTTTATTCTGGCTTTTAACCAAAGCTATTAATATTAAAAAGCACTCTAAAGGGCTTTTCTCTGGTCAGACGACCCCAGGTCACTCAGAGGATGAAGAACTGAGGGCCTGTTGTCTTCTGTGCTGAGAAACCACTTATGCTACCCGCTACGGCTGAGCTTCTGCCCGTCAGCGAGCCCGTCTCCCAGGCCTGGTGTCTGGGCTCGGGGCCCTCGGCCGTAGGCATTTTCCACTTGTGTCCACCGCCTGTGAGGGGCAGGCCCGTGTGCCACAGTGCATCACAGAGCACTGGGTCAAGTGGCTTCTAGAGTGGGTTGGGAAGGTCTCTGAGCCTCCTCTGGGCAGCAGGCTGCTGCTTATTATTCATCCTGAAGGGGTTTATATTTCAAGAAACTCTGCTTTGAGTAACTTAGAATTCTATGATTTCCATTTGGTTTAGAAAAGTCGATACTGCAACACTGTTGAATCGGTAGAGAAAGGAGGGGTGGCCCGGTGGCCCTTGGGGGTCATTTGCTCAGTAACTTTTATAATAGTAGTAGCAGCTACCATCTATTGAGCACTTACTGTGCATGAGGCATTATTTTTCTAAATATTTGTTTTCATTGCCTCATTTAATCCTCTCAGCAGCTGGCTGTCCCTTGTACAGATAGGAGCACTGAGGCTTGGATTTTCTCAGGCCACACAAGCAGGGGTCAGGGCTGGCACTCACTGCCGCACACCCCTCCCTGCGTGCCGACCTGAATCCTTGTTGCAGCAGACAAGACTATCTCCTTTAACCCCTCCCGGTGGTTATTAAACAGTCTCTGCAGAGAACTCAAATAAAATGTTTGGTTGTCTGTTCTGTCCCTTTAAAACTTCAGTCTCACATGTAACCTTTGGATAATGTGACTGCAGCAAATGTCACATTTACAGTTTGTCCCAAAGGACTTTGGTTTAAAATAGTGGGTAACATTTCCCGTTGTTTCCCATTATTTGATTTAGAAAACATCATAACGAGGCAAAAAACAAAATTGGTAACATCTATCACCAATAAACATGCCCTTGATGCCAGTCGTCTCTTTCATTTAAGTTAATATATAGAAGCAATATAGCTATTAATTCTCTTCCTTCTTTAGGTGGCATAGAGCCTTTTAAAACAGCATCTAATTTCTTCTCTTTCTTATTAGCATCCTAGTTTCTTGTCAACCAACTTCATTGCTTCAATGGGTAGACTCTTGGTTTTGGGGTGTCATCCACTGAGTCCTTTTATAGCTTTACTATGCATTCTCTTCAAGGCGAAGTTGTTATGTCTGTACTGGCATGCACTGACAATGGGACATATCATTAAAATTCACTTGTCCATACAGATGGCTAACAAACACATGAAAAGATGCTCAACATCACTCATCATCAGAGAAATGCAAATCAAAACCACAATGAGGTACCATTACACGCCAGTCAGGATGGCTGCTATCCAAAAGTCTACAAGCAATAAATGCTGGAGAGGGTGTGGAGAAAAGGGAACCCTCTTACACTGTTGGTGGGAATGCAAATTAGTACAGCCACTATGGAGAACAGTGTGGAGATTTCTTAAAAAACTGGAAATAGAACTGTCATATGACCCAGCAATCCCACTTCTGGGCATACACACTGAGGAAACCAGATCTGAAAGAGACACGTGCACCCCAGTGTTCATCGCAGCACTGTTTATAATAGCCAGGACATGGAAGCAACCTAGATGCCCATCAGCAGACGAATGGATAAGGAAGCTGTGGTACATATACACCATGGAATATTACTCGGCTGTTAAAAAGAATTCATTTGAATCAGTTCTAATGAGATGGATGAAACTGGAGCCTATTATACAAAGTGAAGTAAGCCAGAAAGATAAAGACCATTACAGTATACTAACACATATATATGGAATTTAGGAAGATGGTAACGGTAACCCTATATGCAAAACAGAAAAAGAGACACAGATGTACAGAACAGACTTTTGGACTCTGTGGGAGAAGGCGAGGGTGGGATGTTTCAAGAGAACAGCATCGAAACATGTATATTATCTAGGGTGAAACAGATCACCAGCCCAGGTTGGATGCATGAGACAAATGCTCGGGGCTGGTGCACTGGGAAGACTCAGAGGGATTGGGTAGAGAGGGAGGTGGGAGGGGGGACTGGGATGGGGAATACATGTAAATCCATGGCTGATTCATGTCAATGTATGACAAAACCCACTACAATATTGTAAAGTAATTAGCCTCCAACTAATATAAATAAATGAAAAAAATAAAAAATAAAATTCACTTGTCACAGAGGAGCCCATATATCAGAATAAAGTTGCTAATGTATCAAGATTCTAGTGAGGATGATGGAATTACCTTCAGAGATTTCAAATGTGGGTTTATGGATGCCTTTGGACTGTACAAGGCTGAGATGGTTGAAATTTGATGATATGAAAAGTCATCGGTTTACTAAAAATTAGCCTTTGCTTTGATTCTCTCAGTTTCCCTTGGGCCAATTCCACTAGAAAATCATTAGCATGTTTACATGAATAATTTCAAACCACCAGCAGGTAGTGTGGAGATCTCAGTCCAGTTTTGTTTTGTTTTTTTAAGTGGAACTTAAAATGGATGTCTAGATACATTCTTCTCTTCTCTCATCCTGATGCCGGTCCTGTTTGTCTTTACCAGACAGGTAGCAGGGAGAGAAACAAATATGAAGGAAAAGAAAGGCAGCCAGGTTGTTCCTGAAAACCTTGCCAGACTGCAAAGAAGCTGTAATTCATAATGCAGAGAATATCCTGAGAAAAGCTGGTTGACTTACTGATCTCTGTGTAACATCAAATAATTTAGAGTAAGGAGCGATTTTAGAATTCTGAAAAGATTAAAGGTGATTAGACAGTTGGAGAGTGACGATCCACGCTAGACCACTCACCTTGGGTGGGATTTAGAGTCACCTCAGTCCCTGCCAAGATCTTTTAACAGTCTCCTTCAGCCCCTTGAAGATTGGAGCCAGGTCCTAATCCTTTCTGCATCTACGCTGAATCCTGTACTATGATACTAGGTGCTTCACAAATATCTGTTGGGTGATTGAACCCTTCACTCCTAATGTCACAGAGGCTGAGGATCTCTGTTCCCACGCCACTGTGGTGCCCGTGGAGATGATGGGAGCGGTTCAGTTATCCAGTGCTCCCTAGACCTGGTCCACTGGATGCTCCCAGGTGTGTGTTTGGAACCTCCTTTTCCTGTTCTGTATCGTCTCCCACGGGACTTCTCAGTCTGACTCCATAACCTGTCATCCACTTTTGATTACTAGAATAGCTCCGATTGTGTTATTGAAGACTCGCTTCCCAGGTGGCTGCTAGTGGTAAAGAACCTGCCCGCCAATGCAGGAGACATAACAGACGCAAGTTCAATCCCTGGGTCAGGAACATCCTCTGGAGGAGGGCATGGCAACCCACTCCAGTATTCTCGCCTGGAGAATCCCACGGACGGAGGAGCCTGGCGGGCTGCGAAGAATCAGACATGACTGCAACGACTTAGCACACACGCAGGCAGGGCTCTTCTTTGAAAAAGGTCAGTCTTGCATGTGATGCAGATCTCGTGCCTTTCCCTCTCCTGTAGATGGGTAAGCGTGTACCTGCACAGGAATGTGTAAACTTGTTCAAGTGTGTCTGACTGTACGTGTAAAGGTGTGTGTGTGTGGATGTGATAACATGGTGTGTGTCTGTGTGTGTGTATTTATGGAGGGGAGTTGGCCTTGCTCTCGGACACCTCCTGCTCCTTCTAAGAACTCGCTTCTCCAAGGTGCTGGGAGCAAGGGGAGGAAAAGGTCAGATGCCTCCCTGCCATCTGGACAAGCCCCACCCGCCTCTCACCTGGCTACCAGCGCCCTTCCTGGTCAGCGCCCATGTGGGAGTGGTGGTGATTCGGCTGGTGGTCACTTGTCACTGTCTGTTGACCAAGGGCTCATGCCCAAGCCGTTCCCTAAGCATTAGCAAATCCTTCCACGGTTCCGGGCTTTCCTAGTGGTTCAGACAGTAAAGGGTCTGCCTGCGATGTGGGAGATCCAGGTTCAACCCCTGGGTCGGGAAGATCCCCTGAAGAAGGGAATGCCTGCCCACTCCAGGGCTCGTTCCTGGGGAAATCCCGTGGACAGAGGGGTCTGCAGTTGATGGGGTCGCAAAGACTAAACGACTCAAACTCTCTCACTTTGAAGCTGCAGCCGCCTCGTAAGCCGGGCCTGGCCGGGCCGAGCCCCTGCATTGCCCTGACGTGCGCGTCTCACTGTCCCTGGGGCCGGGGGGTCCCCCGTCTCTGCCCCAAGAGCGGGCGCTCCTGCCGCACAGGCTCCGCCCTCCGCACCCGCACCTCCAGGAGCGCCAGGCCGCGGCCTCCTCTCCCCTGACAGGCTCGCGCCTGCTCTCCTGCCCTGCCCCGTCTCATTCTCGTGATTCTTCTTCTCCCGGCCAGAAGCACTGGAGCCGACGCCCGTCTCCCAGCGAAGCGCTCACCTGACTCGGCGACCAGAGGTTGGGCAGCTCTTCGTTTAGGGACGCGTTTTTCAACCAGCGCGCCGCTTGAGGCCCTTGTTGGGATGAATGGAGGGAACCGTCTCACTACACTCCCCCTGATGCCACCTCCTCGTTCTTAAAATCCCCTCTTTACATTGGCTGAGGTGATGGAAACGGAGGCAGTTGGTGATAGAGCCAGTCCAAAGATATTTCTTTCCAATTCTTGTAAGCCTTGGAGAAAGGAGACCATCCCTACTTACAGTGACCATGCTTACAATGTGGTGTATCGGGCCTTAGCGCCAATTCGAGGACAGTAAGGAAAGTTCTAGCATATTTTTCTACAGACTTCAGATGAGCATTCTAACTCTTTATTTACAGCCAGACTACACTTAACTTTAAACTTAACAAGTAGCATAAGCTAAGAAGTAAAATAAGAGGCAAAAGGTAAATAAAGAATAAAATGAAATTAATTAAAAATATAAAGCAAAATATTTAGTACAAATATAAATCTCTTTAATAATAATAATGGCTTACTCTATGTCAAATACTGTTCTAAATTGATATGTATCATCTCATTTAATCCTGGCAACAATGCTATAAGTTATTTTTAAGCAATTATTTATTTATTTTATTTTTGGTTGCACTGGGTCTTCACTGCTGCTCGTGGTGGGAAGGAACAGGTAAAATTAATTGGAATAGTATATTTTACTTAACCCAAAAGTTGGACCTTAAAGAAGGCTGAGCACCAAAGAATTAATGCTTTTGAATTGTGGTGCCAGAGAGAAGTCTTGAGAGTCCCTTGGACGGCAAGGGGATAAAACCAGTCAATCCTAAAGGAAATCATCCCTGAGTATTCATTGCAAGGACTAATGCTGAAGCTTCCAATACTTTGGCCACCTAATGCGAAGAGCCGACTTATTGGAAAAGATCCTGATGCTAGGAAAGATTAAGGGCAAGAGAAGGGGGTGTCAGAGGATGAGATGGTGGGATGGCATCACTGACTCAGTGGACATGAGTTTGAGCAAGCTCTGGGAGATGGTGGACAGGGAAGCCTGGCGTGCTGCGGTCCACAGGGTTGCAAAGAGTCGGACACAACTCAGCGACTGAACAACAATATATCCAAAGTGTTACCGTTTCAACATGAAATTAATATATAATTATCAGGGAGGTATTTTGCATTCATTATTTTTTATTCTGAGTCTTTGGAATCTGGTGTGTATTGCATACCTACAGCACATTCAGTTTGGACTGGCCTCTTTCACATGCTCAATAGCCCTGCATGGCTGGAGGCTCCTGGAGGGTGCAGTGCGGCTGCAGAATGCTTAGAACAGTGCCAGGCACAGAGTAAGTGTTATTCAAAGGTTATTGATTATTTTACCTTCCAAATATTTTTCAAATCGATCACTTCTTTCCTTTTCCGCTGACACCCCTTAGATCAATTTATCCTCATCTTTGTCAAAAGAGATGGATGGACCTCCTAACTTGGCCTCCTCGTATGCACTAGCCACAGCCCTTGGCCATCTAGTTTTCACGCTGAAACCCAAGAAATCCCTTGACAATACATATCTGATCATTTCCTGACTCCATCACCCCTGAGCCTTTCCTGTGTTGAATCCCTGCTTCTCTCTGTCTTAGCCACTAACCTCTGTTCTGTTCCTTGGATGGTCAGTTCCTCGCTGAGCCTTGACCGTGATGCCCTTTCCTCCCACACCCCCATTTCCACTTCTTCTGGCTCCTCTGTTTGTACTGTCTGTCTCCTTTATATCTTCCTCAGGAAGCTTTTTCTGGTGGCTTCCAGTCTCTGTCAGATGACTTTGTTAAAATGCTGACATAGAATCATATTTTCTTTCCAAAGCTCTTATTGCTCTAATTTTGCTTTCATTAGTGCGATAAATTAATTAATCTGTCTACTGCCCCAACTTGTCTGTAAATTCTTTCATGGCAGGTGCTGCATTTGTTTCTTTTCACCATTTTGTCCCCCACGTCTAGACCCCAATACCTGACACCTTGTGGACTATCATGAAATTTTTAAATAAGTAATTGAAATAAGTAAGTATGCAATTATTGCTCTGCAGGACCCTACAAAATCAAAATGAAGGGAATTTAAGACAACGAGGAAAATGCCGCAAGGTCAGCTTTTAGTTTAATTTAAATTCTTAAAAGATAAGAGCAAAGAAATAATGCACCACATAATAAGATTCAGAAAACTTCACAAAAATAGCAATACCAAGAGACATTAGACAAAGACAGGCACGATTATGCTGTTAACCACCCCAAGCATGGAAAATCAGCCTGAAAAATGGGGAAAAAGGAGATAGGGAACAGGAAGGATGTTGTGAGCCAAGTTTTACTTCTCATGTACCTGAAAAGTTAAATAAGAGTTGTGCTCAGTGAAACACTGGGGGTAAAGGTAGCCTGGGGCCTAGATGACCCAACGTTTACGTGACAACCTTGTACTATTTTCTCATAAATAGTTAAAGCATCATGGAAATTCTAGTATCTCAGCAAATAGCAATTAAATGAAGTCGGCCGATGAATCAACAAATATTTATGTCTTCCATACGCTCTGTGCTGAGAATACAGAGGAAAATAAGACAACTGTCTGTATTATAGATTTAGGAATGCCATCGTTTCTTTCTTCCTTCCCTCTCAGCCCTGTGTCTACTAAGCCCAGGCCTGAGAACTAGATTAGGCTTAACGTACAGTATCAGGGCATGTAAAATAAATGGCAGTAGAAGTGGTTCAGAGCATCTAATAAGGTAGGGAATTCATTCTTCCCAGTCACCTTCTAGGAGGCGGAGGAGAACCTGCCTGGAAGAGTCCTCCAGCGCTTCTGCCTCCTGCGGTGTGCCGAGTGCGGCTCCTCTCTTCTAAGAATCTCTATGAGAAAGGGGTGAGCACATCTCCTCACTGCTAGCACTGTTTCTAGCCTCATCAGTTGCGTGGAGAGAGAACACTTGAAAGAGGAGCCGGTTGGAAATGGAAAGAAAAAGAGAGATCCGATGACTTCCATATTGGGCGAGCTGTTACGCTCCTGTAATAAACGACTCACAAAATCTCAGGGACTCACCTCAGCAAAGTTTTAGCTCGTGCTCACACAAAGTCTGCTGTGCCTTTGGCAGCTCGCTGGAGCAGCTCCTCTCCCAGCAGGGAAAGAAAGCCACGCATTTTCATCTTGTGGCTCTGTGGTCCCTCCCACAACTTCCAGATTTCTAGGTGACTTCTAGATTGCTAAGGCAGTGGAAGAGAGAGCGGCCGTTCACTGCCTCAGCCGGGAAGTGACATTCACTTGTGTTCACAGTCCATTGTGCAGAGATAGTCGTATGACTTTCTCAATCTGCAAAGAGGGCTGTAAGGTATTCTCTTCTATGTGCCCAGGAAGGAGGACATATAGACATTCGTGGACATTAAGAACACCCATCACACATTTGATGCATTTAAGATACCCCTGAAATGTCCAAGTGAAAATATCCTATAGGCATTTGGATACATGGATCTGGTACTGTGAGCCTCAGACTTGACTGCATAAGGATCATCTGAAGGAAACTGTTAAAATTCACATTCCTGGGTCCCGCTCCCAGAGGTTCTACTTTGGTGGGTCTGAAGTTAAGCTATGGAATCTGCACTTTAAACCTCTGCAGAGATCATAATTTGACAAACTCTAGTCTAGAACTTTAAAAATTCAGAATAGGGATGGTATTAGTTGCCATTGGGGGAAGTGAGGTCACCTTTAGAAAGAATCTTCAGAAGAGGGTGGAGTAAGAAAAAGAAAAAAGATCCAGCCTAAAACCCCAGAGAATTCCAAGGGGAGAGACTAGTGCCAGAAGATGGGGATTGGGGGTGCCCATTTATGGCAGATGCTGCTGAGAGATCTTCGTGTAGGATAAGAATTGGAAAGATTCATTGTGTTTAGTGACCAGAAGTTTACTGATAATCTCAGCAAAACATGAAGGCTGATATCAAGTCTGTGTTCACTGAAGAGTCAGTGTATTAGTCTCTCAGTCGTGTCTGACTCTTTGCATCCCCAGTGAGTATGACCCTCCAGATTCCTTCATTGATGGGATTTTCCAGGCAAGAATACTGGGGTGGGTTGCCATTTCCTTCTCCAGGGGGTCTTTCTGACCCAGGGATCGAATCTGGGTCTCCCACTTTGCAGACAGACTCTTTTATCATCTAAGCCACCGGGAAGTCCCACCAGGAAAGAGTCAGTGGGATTAGACAAACAGTGGGAAAGTTTTTGAGGACGTATAGCTGCAAAGGGGAGACAGGTTGGTAGCAGAAGGGGGTGGGCGGGATCAGGAGAATTAAGAAAATATTGGTGAGACTGAACATGATTAAATGCTAATGGTGAGAGTAATGTTGAATAAAGAGGAGATGAGATCGTCAATAGATTTCCTGAGAAAATGTGTGTGTGTGGGGGGGTGGAATTTAAAAGAATGCTTAGGAAGGCTTTGCTTTAGCTTGGCAAAGGGAACACTCCTTCAGGAAGAGATGGGTAATAGACAACCAGTTGACTGGTTGTCAGCTTTGGGTGTTCACTGAAATCACCTAAGGAGCTCAAAACAAGGTACTTTGACCTGCCCCAGCCCTGAAATTCTGTTTTTTGGGTTTGTTTTTTTTTTTTTAAGATTTTTTGATGTGGACAATTTAAAAATTTTTTATTGAATTTGTTTCAGTATTGCTTCTGCTTTATGCTTTGGTTTTTTGGCCACCAGGCATGTGAGATCCTAGCTCCCTGGCCAGGGATGGAATCTGCACCCCCTTCATCTGAAGGGGAAACCTCATCACTAGACTGCCAGGGAGGTCCCCTGAGATTCTGCTTTGTCTGTTGAGCAGGTTCGGCATCAGGATTTGAAACACACTCTCCCGGATGATTCTAAGGCATGACTGAGGCTGTGAGGTTTTCAATGAATTAGGAGCAGCCTTGTTTACAGTTCTTGCAGATTCTTAGGTCACAGTTTGGACAGCACTTCTTAGAGAAGACTTCCAGGATTCCAACTAAATTAGGAGCCTGGATGTATGTTCCTACGTTGTTGCTTAGTCGCAATTCTTTTGTGATCCCAGGGACTGGAGCCCGCCGGGCTTCTCTGTCCATGGGATTTCGCAGGCAAGAATGCTGGAGTGGGTTGCCATTTCCTTCTCCAGGGGATCTTCCTGACCCAGGGATCAAACCTGCGTCTCCTGCATTGAGAGGCAGATTCTTTACCACTGAGCCACCAGGGAAGCCTGTACTTCCTGTCCATACATATATATTAGAATAAATACTTAGATATTTGCTTCTTCTGAGACAGGCCTGGGACCTGGGACCCTTTGGTGCAGTGCCGCAAAGCTTGCACCTGGACACACCCCTCCTCCAGCTATGAAATACAAAGAAACTATTAGGGACTAAAAATAACCGTGCGCATGCGCAGCTGGGCAAATTCTGGACCAAAAGATACAAAGACAAACAGCCCCGCTGCCACTGCTGAAGAGCCAGGAGCGGAAGCAGAGCGCTCTCCGTGACCCCTGCGCTCGACGCCGCCGAAGCGTGGCAAACACCCTAAGCCGCCAGTCTGGCGCGATCCCTGGGCACGCCCGGACCCTTACCCCGGGGGAGGAACAAGCTCGCGGCGCCCCTCCAGCTTGTTGCTTGTTTCGGCTTTCTTCTTTGCCCAGTGCAGAAACTCCAATAAACCTTGCCTGGATTTCTTGCCCGGACTCTATGGTTAATTTCTTTTGATGGGGGAACGACAAGAACCCTGGTCAATACCACTTTCACTCTTACTGTCCTAGTCTGTGCACATCTTCCTCACTAGACTGTCGCATGGAGCAGTAGCCCCCTCTGTCCCGTTCACCGCTGACCTCCTAGCAGGCAGATGGTGGACGTTCCGTAAGGTGGCAGGCAAGGGCCCAGGCAGACGCGACGCTGGGTGACGGGAAACTGCCCGCGCGGGCTCCGGTCACGGCTGTGGGCGCGGCGAGGGCGCTCTCTGCGCCTCCATGCAGAGCTCACCCAACCAGCATCAGTGGCAAAGCCCGTGTAATTGTAGCTTCCAGGCAAGGTGGATTGCAATGTAAGGCGATAACAATATTGAGCAATTCTTGTATAATCGAGCATAGTTATTTTGTCTGTAGTTCAAAGTTGTTTGAAGTTCAAGATTACTTAATTATAAAATTCTGGTTTGTTTCCAGAGGAATACAGGGACTAGGGAAAAAGGAGCTGTACTGTGAGACTATTTGAAAGAATATGACTTCTTAAAGAATCCACATGTAAGTTTTCGTATCTAAACTGATAAACTCCTTATAGCAAGACATCTGTTATTTCTCCAGTCTTCACCCTACTGCATGCATCCATAGACTCTTCCCTTTGATCTAGTTGCATTATGGTTGGGATGTGTGATGCTGGGTCATAATGAAACAACCCAGGGGTTTATAAACTTTTTAAAAAAAATAAACATTTAATGTTTTGTGAGCTACAGCAGTCTCTCCACTGCTAAGGCCCCAAGGAAGCCTTGGACAATACTTAAAAAAATGAGCGTGGCTGGGGTTTTCCCTGGTGGCCAGGTGGTTAGGACTCTGCGCTTCCGCTGCAGGGTGTGTGGGTTTGATGCCTGGTCAGGGAATTTAAGATCCCACATGCCAGATGATGCAGCTGCCCTCCACCCCCTCAAAAAAAGAGCATGACTGTTGTATTGTTTTATTACTGTGTAATAAATCACCACAAATGTAGTGGCTTAAAACAGCAGACATTTATTATCATATAGTTTCCATAGGTCAGGAATCAGCTTTCTGGGTCCTCTGTTCCCGGTCTCACAAGGATACAATCAGGGTGTTGGTAGTGGCAGTCTCATCTGAGGCTTGGGATGCTCTCTCAAGTGGGTATTGGGAGAATTCATTTACTTGCAGCTGTCTAACTCATAGCAGCTTACTAATGATAGACAAGCTATCATCTATCTCATCTAATTCATCTCAGCAAGAGGCTCAGGAAAAGCCTAGGCCATTTAAAAGTGTTCCTCTAATTAGGGCAGGCCCACCCAGGGCGTTCTGGGTTACCTTGCAATCAACCGATTAAAGGCTTTCATTACATCTGCAAAATCTTTTTATCTTTGCTATTTAACGTAACACAATCATAGGAATGATACGGCATCATGTTCACAGGTCCAAAACACTGCAGAAGTCGGCCCCTCGGGAAACCAAGAGCCACACGGGGGGGGAGTTGGAGAACTCAGGTTTACTACACCTCGCCCCAGGAGTTAACACTTCCAGCTCTTGGCCCCAAAGAAAGGAACTGCAGAGTTTTTGTAAACAGTGCATGACACCAGACTTTAGTGGGTAGTGCTGTTAATAGGCTAGTTCAAACTAGGGGTTTCCGGGCATGGACG
Source organism: Odocoileus virginianus (assembly GCF_023699985.2). Taxonomy (NCBI): domain Eukaryota; kingdom Metazoa; phylum Chordata; class Mammalia; order Artiodactyla; family Cervidae; genus Odocoileus; species Odocoileus virginianus. The sequence goes on along the minus strand of NC_069694.1, from coordinate 5,142,544 downwards.
CAGCAGGGGGCATGCCTGACCTTTACACAAACAAAAGTGATTAAGCCTCATTTCAGGGACTGGGTAACTGACAAGGGTGAATGAGGTAAATTTCAGCTCCTAGCATTGTTGTAAGTTTCTGTACTTCCCCGGAGCCCCCACCCAAACTATGTAACTTACCTGACTTTGCAGGCAGCTCACAGGATTGCAGAAGCATAACCAGCATGACGTTGTTTCTAGCTGGGGGCAAGTTTTTAAATTCTCCTCTTCAAACCCACGCTTGAGGGGAGGAGAGATTTCACAGGGCATGTATATGCTAGGGAGTGGGAATATTGGGGGCTGTCTTAGAATTCTGTGTACCACATCTGGGCAAATAAAGCAACAAATGGACACTGAAATGTGAATATCAGAAATAATGTTTCTGTTATTTCTGATATTCTGTCACAAAATAATTTTTTTGATTATGTTTTCAACCCTTAAAAAAAGTAAAAATGACTTTTGTGGGCTGGAAGAAACAAAACTCAAGAAATAGGCAGCTGGCTGGATTTGGCCTGTAGGCCATAGTTGACCCTCCTTGATATAATCTGTAAAATGGAATTAAGACAGCCCTGGTAGTTTACTAAGAAATGGTTCCCAAAACCAGATGCTGGATCCAGAAGGTATGGAAGCAAAGCTGGAGTTTAAGAGTCACCTGCTGGGGTATAAGACACTAGATCCTTTCTCTTAGAGGTTCTTCCTGTGACTTTGAAAGATCTTAGCCTGAACAGACCAACATCAGAGCCATTAGCCTAAGTGCACACCCCCTATGAGGACGCAGGGAAGCCTGGGCTACCCCACACCCCCGGCCCCATATCTCCTAGTTGCTTATGAATGTGTTGAATGTATCTCCTTTGTGCTTATTCATGCGAACTGAAGCATCTTTGTATTTTTCTGTTCAAGTGTCCAATCAAATCCTCTATGAGGGTGCTCCAACTTCACATAGTCAGTCAAAGATCAGCATGCTTTTTAGTGTCACTGTAAATGTAATTCTGCTGAAATGGAGTTTATGGCATAAGAAGCAATCGTTTGCTTTTTCACATCACAAGGCAAATTGTTTCAGATATTTGGGTTGTACATCCAGGCTAATTTTCATATTGTTCAGATCTAAATTTTTGTCTGCACAAACAAAAAGATTAAGGATGTGGAAAACATTCTTGGAGCAGAAGCTAAAAAAAAAACTATAGTAGTACTGTGTGAAATATTTGTTCTTAAAATCATGATATCCTGTTTTAGTCACAAATGTACTCATCAAATGTTTATATAGTGCTCACTGGGCACTTATATGGTGCTTACAGGCACTGTTCTAAGCAGGGCACAAATGTTAATTTATTTGGAGCATAACCCTTGAAGATATATTATTATTATCATCCTTGATAAGGAACCTGAGACACAGAGGACAATTAAGTAGTAACTTGACCGATATCTCCTGCTTCGTCAGTAGCTGCCCTGGGATTTGAACCCCAGCAATTTCATTCCACAATCTGTTCTCTCAACTACTATCCTATGCTACTTCTCCAGCATATAGTAATAATTTAAAAATGATTCTGGAATATGCTGATGTTATTCATGGTGTACAAATAACTAATAAGATATTTTAGTGAAAACTCTGGAATGAGTATGAAAGTTCTTGAGGTCACATCTCGTCAGGTGACTGATGTGGCAAATTAAATGACCATCTTCCCTCTAGACTAAACCTCAGACTTGTTGATTAGCTTGTCAGCATGTCACCCAATATTTCTAAGGCCAGCTTTGAGATTCTTTTCCAATAATACCAATATCAGAATCTCAGTAAGGATCAGTTGCATGGCACACATTTGCAACAATTGTATTAATAATTCATCAGATTTTCTCAATTGATGTAGACATTATTGTAAAATTATTCAAAATTTGTTATGTTTCTATAATATGAGTGAAGATACTGAAATAACCCTGTGATTTTATCAAAGACAAATTTGGTCCTATTCAAACATAAGATTTCTGATACAGATGCCTGTTCTCAGAATACTAATAATGTTTCAACCATTACAGGCTTAGTTTTTATCAGTTGAAAGAGTTCCATTGTCAAGACATTTTCCAAAGATCCTAAATCAAAACAATACCATTGCAATTTTCTGTGACACTTTTTTCAAAATGGAGGGGCAGAATATTTCTCCGTGTGAATTTCTGCATTTTAATAAGAATTGAAGAGCAAAATAAATGTTAATGGTTTAATTCTAAAAATAAAAGAATTTCATAAGAAAATTACTAGTAATGTTAAATATTCATTGTGATGTGTATTTAGTGAAACTGATAAGGGAACAGGAGTTAACTTATTAACCTACACAAAAAAAGCCTTTAACAATTTTACATTATTTGGAGAAATAACAGAAACTTGTTAAAAAGAATGATCTGAAGAAAGCATGGAATAGTCTCTAGGATATTGTATTTTCTATTATCATGAAGACTTTTCAAAATGAGATCCTTATCTTTAATTACTTGAATACTTGTTTGCTAAGTAGGAGCAGAAGAAAACAAAATTCTTCAGAAGTATCTTCATGGAAAACAATACTTCAAAATTTCACACCACCCTTTATGACTCCAGTTCATCAAATCATTTTTAATAACAACTTGGGAATTACTAAAGTAATTGATTGATAAACCAAATCAATTACTCAGACTTTCCAAGAAATGTTTGAAAAGATAAAGTATAAATTTTAACTTCCAAGTTGAATTCTACAAATGAGCATAAAAATGTGAAATCCAGTTATCAGCTTCAACAGGGATTATGAAAATGACAAAAGTTATATTACCCATCTGTAATTTTTTTTTCAGAATTTTGTATTCATTCTCATGTACATTAACTTTTGTCAATAAAAGGTAATTGGTTAAATGTATAACATACAAAATTTAATTTTTCTAATTTTTGAGGCTTTCTAAAAATTAATTCACAAATAAAAAGCACAATTTGTCAGAATATGAATTCAGACTTGGAGCCTGTTATAAATATGGTCACCATATGAATGTTCTGGACCAGAAAGGATGAAGCTAAGAAGGAGTCGCAGTGGATGGAAATGGAAGAAAAATGAAGTGTGGGTGATTTGAAGATTAATGGGACCTTTTTTCTTGTCGGGAAGAGAACCATTGCAGACATAAGATGATTCTTGTTAACGCAATAATCACTCTCTATAATCAAACTCTAAGTACTTCAGCTAGAAACTCCTGAGCACCAGGAAAGAGCTATTAGGCATTGTTAAAGCAATTGATCGCTCCCATCATTATATGTATGGCTGAAATTTCACAATCAGAACATATCATACTGCATTATGAGGCCTGCTGAAATTCACAAATTTGAAGGGACAAATTGCCTGGATGCTTACAAAACTGTGAGGCTGTCATTTCCGAATTGAATATTGACAGAGGGTAAAAAAAATCATAAAGTACATGCATTATCCAGGCACCCCGTGTTGGGATAATGCTTCTAAATCTGACATTAGCTATGAAGAAAAGAAACAAATAGTTTAAAAGATCTGGTAGTTAGTGTTTTGGAACAAGCAAAGGTTTCTGGCTGGGAGGGTGGAAAACACTCCTGTTTCCTGAATGGAAAGTTATGAAACGGCTCATTCATTTGTCCAACAAATATTTATTGAGTGTGTGCTAAATGCCAGGCACCAGACCAGGCGTGAGAAATGCACTAGTGAGCAAGACGAATCATAGGGCTAAGGGCCCAGCAAAACATAGAGAGTGAGATAGAAATATTGTTGTGTGAAAGCTGGACTGTGGGCTATGCTTTGTCACTCAGTCATGTCCGACTCTTTGAGACCGCAGGACTGTAGCCTGCCAGCCTCTTCTGTCCACGGGGATTCTCCAGGAAAGACTTTAAGACTGGGTTGCCATGCCCTCTTCCAGGGGATCTTCCCGACCCAGGGAATGAACCCAGGTCTCTCGCACTGCTGGCGGATTCTTTACTGTCTGAGCCCCCAGGGAAGCCCTGTGAAAAAGAAACAGGACTTATTCACCCTTTGTGCTGTGTGCGGTGCTAGGCAGTGTTGCTTCAGTCGGGTCCGGCTCTTTGTGGCCCCATGGACTGCAGCCCGCCAGCCTCCTCTGTCCCTGGGAGTCTCCAGGCAAGAGTACTGGAGTGGGCTGCCATGCCCTCCTCCAGGGGATCTTCCTCTTCCTGACCCAGGGATTGAACTCCTGTCTCTTGTGTCCCTAGCATTGGCAGGTGGGTTATTTACCACTAGCACCACCTGGGAAGCCCATTTACTCTATGTATTGCCACTATTAAATATTACTGGAAGTCATGTAAATGCAGTCAAACTTCTAATTAAAATTTCTTTTGCATGGAAGTTATATTTGACCATTACAGGTTATGCTAGGAAAGCGCATGTGTTCCTTTTTAAAAAATGTAATATTTAACTATCGCACAATCCCAGAATTCTGTTCATCTAGTTTTTCAAGAGAACTTAAGGCTGTTATACATGATCAACCAAATTTAAAACAATTTGGGAATTTCCTGGTGGGTCCAGTGGTTAGGACTCAACACTTCACTGCCAATGGCTGGATTGGCAATTCCCTGGTGGGGAAACTTGGAACCCACAAGCCACGTGGTGTGACCAAAATAAATAAAAATGATTTGCAAAAGAGCAGATTTAGCATATATGACCTAGAAAAATTTCACCTTTGAAGGAAACACCAACTCCATAGAATTCTGCCTTATATTTTCTTATAGCTAAAAGTGTTTCCAAGGAATCCACACATTAAAAAAACAATCTCTAATGTACTGAATAGAATAATATTTCTATTATTTCTCAGATATACCAGGAAGATATTCTGATAGTTTTCTATAAAGGATTAGTCCTGAAAAGCAAATAAAAATTTCTGAATATTTTACACAGTGGTTGGCACATGTAAGAACTCATTTAATATTTATAGACAAGAGTAAACAAATTGGCTATGACAAGTTAACGTCACAGTGATTAAGTAGCGGGGTCAGATCCGGTTTTATGGAATCTGAAGCTTATCCAGTGGGGGGATGTCCCTCTTTAAAAGAAAGAATAAAAATTATATATATAAATTTAGGCATGAGAGCGAATATTTACAATGAGAAAATAAATCACTACAAATTATAATATTTAAAAGGATAGACAATTACAACAGATTTTTTAAATGAGCTTTTGGCTTCCACCAGGATGTTCCACTTCATCCTATTTATCAAAAATCTACAAAAATATAAACAATGAATCTGAAATGAAGGCATAAAAAACAGGAATACAGATGCATTTTCTAGGAGGCTGCTGTTTGTACTGAGCGACATAATTGTGTAAGCAAGTTATTCACATTGCAGGTAGTGAGTTACGAGTTTTGTCCCTGGAGCCCGTGTTTCGAAGCCCATTTTGCGTGCTGGTGGCAGATTTGCACGGCACCTCTGGAGCTGCCAGACTTGATCGGGACAAGCTGTATCAGATACAGTAAAGTCTGATCCGGTGTACACTGGGGTACACAGAACATGTGACTTCACACACAGACGTATTAATGCTTACTGTCCAGGGAACCCAAGACCAGTGCTCCGTGACGGCCGGGAGGGATGGGGTTGGGGGAAGGAGGGGTCCAGCAGGAAGGAGACACATGTGTGCCTGTGGCCAGTTCATGCTGATGTGTGGCAAAAACCATCACAGCATTGTAAAGTAATTATCCTCCGATTAAAATTTTAAAAGGAAACAAACAAAAATAGTCACTGTTTACTGTACCACTGTAAGCTTGTACCCTACAAACACAGGAATTCTACTGAGTTCTGTTTAACGAGATTCCTGCAGTGCCTGCAATGCAGGAGACCTAGGTTCGATCTCTGGGTTGGAAAGATCCCCTGGAGAAGGGACAGGCTACCCACTGCAGTGTTCTGGGCTGGAGAAGTCCATGGGCTTCTCCATGGAATATATCCATGGGGTCGCAAAGAGTCGCACACGACTGAACGATCCTCACTATAGCAGCTGACGTGTAGCAGCTAATGAGGTTCCCAGCAAAAGACAGAACTAACGTATGTTGTGTTTGTAACTGTGTATACTGCATTATGGGCTTCCCCGGTGGCTCGGTGGTTAAGAATCTGTCTGCAATGCAGGATACATGGTGGGAGCCACGAGTTTCATCCCTGGGTCAGGAAGAGCCCCTGGGGAAGGAAATGGGAACCCAGTCCAGTACTCTTGCCTGGGAAATACCATGAACAGAGGAGCCTGGTGGGCTACCGTCCATGAGGTTGCAAAGAGTTGGACGTGACTCAGTGACTAAACAATAGCAACAACGTACTGCCGTATTGACCAGATGTCTAACAGAATGGAACTCCTGTTTTGACTAAGCATCATTGAGAGCTGAATCCCTCACTTAAATTATACATGTCTGACAATTAGAAGACGTATCCATAGGCCAGCTATATTTTAAATCTAGTTTTCCCTCCATTAACCATAATCTACAGGTTTCTCTTAAAATTCTACCCCTGACCCTGGATTTCACATCTGACGCTAAGTGAGCTAGCTCAGTGGGGGTGGGGATGGAAAAGGGATAAATGGTCTTCTAACTTAGGTGGACCTGTTTATTCTTGTGTTTCCAGACTTGGGACCAAGTACCAGTGTTTGGGTTTCATCGCGTCTGGCTGGCTGCTTGTGAGTGGTGTACCAACTGCCGTAAGACTGGCTTCGTTCCCCAGGCCTGCTCAGTGGCCAAGAGAACTTTACCCATGTATTGGCACCTAATGTTGACCCTGATTTGCATAATGGTGCAATAAAAGGCATTCTTCAAGTCCTTTTTGTGTGTAACTCATCAATGAAGGGAAACCAGAGCTTGTGGCAACTTGGAGTTGGAGGCAGCCTATCAGCAGAGATTGTACCTATGACCTTGACACAGACTCATGCAAGGGAAGGAAGCTGTCAGGAGGGTTCTCACGCTGAATCGCCCTCTGACCTCTGACACTCCAGTTATGCCCTGCGCCCTTTGACCCGGAGCTGTCAGTTCTCTCCCCGTCAGGGCTGGATCCTGCTACCCATGTTCTGGCTGGGATCCTGTTCCATCCTCAATGCACAGCTCGGACTTTAGAAAATTGTCCCCCTCTTGCCCAGAGACTCTGCTAGTTCTCCCAGCCTCCAGATCCTTTCAGAACAGACATAACCTGAATTCTCTGCGCTGTTGGACACTCAGATGGAGTGGTGTCTTTTACCTCCCCCTCGAAAGCAAGCCTACGACTGAGCTTGGCTATCAAGCTTGGGCACTGTTGAGGCTGCAGGACCCCTGGTGTCAAGTTTAAGTGGGTTGCCCTGGGCTTCCTGCCCGAGCCCCTGACTTCTGTCCTCACACCAGCCCTGAGGCTGGGTGCTGAGAAGGATGACATGAGACCTTCCAGACCCAGGCTCTAGCTTCCTGAGATCTACGTGGACGAGGACGGGTGCGTGTGCGCACAGGAGGATCATGGCGGGGGTGGAGCCACCTGCCCCGGAGCTGAGGGCTGAGGCGGGCCCAGAGCCACGCGCAGCGGCCTCTGGAGCTGGTGAGCCGCGATGGCAGTGCTGGCACCCCCCTGACCCCCCAGTGCTTCAGGTGGGAGGGACAGGGACAAAAAACTGGGGATGTCCAGACTTCTGTGTTTGTGGCTCCTGGGATCACACATGGGCTGTGCACCTGTCTTACTCACAGTTCAAACCCGGATTTTTTAGTATGTCTATTATGGATTTTTGGTTTTCAGTCACTAAGTTGTGTCTGACTCTTTGCGAGTCCGTGGACTGTGGCCTGCCAGGCTCCTCTGTCCATGGGATTTCCCAGGCAAGAATACTGGGGTGGGTTGCCAATTCCTTCTCCGGGGGATCGTCCCCTATTATAGATACACACTGTTTTTTAAAAAAAAGTGCCAAGAGTGCAATGTGATCCTTGCTTTTACTCCTGACAATAAACAATGGATGCTACTTGCTTGGAGAGTTCCCTCTCACCCTGCCTGGGTTCCAGGGGGAACAGTGTGTCCCCACACTGCGCACTGGAATCAGGCTGGCCGGGAGGAGATTTACGAATAGGACTTGATTTCATTTCTATCACAGCTTTACCTGCGTCTTCTCCTCTGCCTGGGTACACTTTGTCCCCTTCTTTATCTTGCCAATTTTTCTTCCCTCAAAACACTCCCCATCCATCACCTCTTCCAGAAAGCCTCTCCTGACACCCCCCAAATCTGGAGTAGGTCCCAGCCTGCATGCTCCTGGGACAACCCTACTTGTCTCTGCTGTGACACTTAACCACTGCCTTTCTAGGCAGGCTGCCCACCCATCTGAGTTACCAATAATTCTGGCAACCTGAAGAGAGGAACTGCATCTGTTGTCTGTATATTTCAATGCCTAGTGACCAGTAAGCATGCAGTAGGTGTTTGTTGAATGAATGAATGAGATTTATTGACTTACGCGGCATCAAACCTTTCCAGACCCTAGTGGTCTAAAATTCATCATCATATTCTGTAGAAACTGATTGGATATCGATCACTTGCCATGGCTTCAAATTCTACAGAAAGATCTTTTGCAAATATGATATGCAGCTATAAAACAACAAAACTGATTCTACAGGCCACCTATAAATATCAGTCTCATTATTTTATAATCATGCTGAGTAAGAGACTAAGAAAATTTGAAATGATTGAGTTGCAGTCAGATTAGAACACACGCTTTAAGAAGCATTACTTTGCTTAGTGTAAAGCTAATAGGTTCATTTAAAATTGTTGGGAAGAATCAGGTTGGCCTGGAGAAGATTTACGAATAGGGTTTGATTTCATTTCTGTCACAGCTTTATCTGGTTTGTTCCTAGGTCCTAATCTTCAAATTCTGTTTCTCAGTGAAAGCAGTACCTGTGTTCTTGGAGACTCATCGTCAACATAAACCTGCCACACACAGGAGACTCTATGCAACTTATTCCACCCCATGAAGTTTATGGAGTGCTTGCTACTCACACTGTGCCATTATTGAGATTAGGTCATGGAGTCTGGATATTTGGGTACAGCGTTTTTTGTTTTTGAATCTCTCATTCCTTCATTAAACAAACACTGTAGAACTTTCACATGTGTTCATCAGGCATTGTTCTACATGCCATGGGGCTGGGGAAGATCAATAAGTTCCTGATTTCAGAAAAAGTATAGTTTGGGAGATAAAATACACAGGCATGATATGTTTAACATCAACACTGAAGCTTCATAGCAACAGGAATTGATCATATAAGAAACATCCTATGATTAAGTCCATCTCTCTGGCTTTTAGAGTTCACCTCACAACAAGTCAGGTTATACTAGAAAGAAACTTCAGAGACAGGCTGGTGTTTGAAAACGGGGGCAAGTTGCCGGCTTCAATGGCTTCACCAGCTTCTCGTGTACATAGGATTACTGGGAAGAGTAACCTTGGGAAAGCAAGTGAATGTGGTGGTAGAAAACTCAATTCCCATTTCATTTTTCCTCCAGTTTCTAGAGGAGCTAAGTACAGCCAGGTAAAGCTGTGGTAAAGAATCCGCCTGCCACTGTAGGAGATGAAAGAGACACGGGTTCGATCCCTGGGTCGGGAAGATCCCCTGGAGTAGGAAATGGCCACCCACTCCAGTACTCTTGCCTGGAGAGTCCCGTGGACAGAGGAGCTGCCTGGTGGGCTGTGGTCCATGGGGTCGCAGAGTTGGGTGAGACTGCGCATGCGTGCACGTGCTAAAGCAAGCTGCCAACAATCAAGGTGCCCCCTATGCTTTCCCCGGGGCTGGGGGTGGCGCCAGCACCATGACACACGGAGCCACCGGCCACCTCCCCAGAATCGAGCATGCGGTGGGGGCGAGAGAGAGAGTGGCCACTGCTTCCATCTGCGGAGTTCGGTCTTGGCAACAAGAGTTCCTCTCTTCTCTGTAGGGGAGGGAAGAGGGGGCCTTCCCTCACCTTCAAGCCTAACTGGAGGCAGTGGGCTTCAGGAGACTCTGTAGAGATCGGGAGTGTCTGTACCAAAGAGAAGGAAGGCATCTCACTGCCCAGCTGAGCTGTCGTTCCAGTCCTGGAGCTTCTAGTGGGACAGAATTGGGTGAGTTCAAGGATCCCTCAGGATAACCTGAAGGTGGGGGTTGGGTTCAAACATGGAAATGAGTACCACACTCTTTATGAAGTGGGTAGAGTCATGAGCACATCTTGAAAGTGAAGGATGAAGGCCATCCTGCTCACATCCCAGAGGCCTCTAGGGTAGGGGTCCCCAGCCTCTGGGGTCTAATGCCTGAAGATTTGAGGTGGAGCTGATGGAATAATAATAGAAACAATGTGCAAATAAATGTAATGTGCTTGAATAATCCAGAAGCTACCCCTCCATCCCCACCCCCCCATCCGTGGAAAAACTGTCTTCCACGAAACTGGTCCCTGGTGCCAAAAAGGTTGGGGATTGCTGCTCTAGAGGATATGGAGGAAACGGAGCAGGACCAGTGTTCCGCACGGACCCCAGGAAAGGGCAGGACGTTAGGGGAGGGACCCTGGTGGCTTCTGGGTCCGGCCAGGTAATGTCTTTACTCAGAGAACTGGCTGGAGGGGTGGATTCCTGGTGGGGCCAGGAGTCAGGACTGCCTCTCTGAGATAGTCCTGGAGACAGAGGAGCTGGGATGAAGCTGAACAGAAGGCGCCCCAAGAAAACCAAGAAAACCACTGCCACCATCTGTGAGGAGACTGCCAGGTAAAGCCGAGGCAGACCAGAGTGAGGTCAGGGAGGCGCCCTAGGATGGTACCACGCTCCCACTGGAGAAGCCAGCCACGAGGGGAGGAGGCTGGAAGTGGCCAGCGCCCTGCTGCCTGCTCTGGAAGAAAGAGCAAGAAGTGGGATTTAAAGTACCCTTTTTTTTTTTTAGTTCTACCATTTTATTGCTACCAACCCATCTCCCTCCACCCTCGTGCACACATGCTCAGTCATGTAACCCCATGGACTGCAGCACGCCAGGCTCCTCTGTCCATGGACTTTTCCAGGCAAGAATACTGGAGTGGGTTGCCATTTCCTTCTCCATAAAGTACCTTTGAGATAAACCCCGCATTGCACTGGACTTTAATAATCAGAAAGGACTGTAAGTTATAAAAATTTACCCAGGGTAGATGGAGAAACAAGGAAGGTGATTTGATGTAGTAGCACGGTTGGAGTAATTTTGGGAAGAAATGAAATGATTTCATGCTCATACCAACTCGGAGAGTCCTTAACAAACTCCGGGCCCACTTGGGGACACACATCAGCAGAGCTACTTGTCCCTGGGGAGCTGGGCTCAGACAGGTGCTCTACGGGGACAGCCCAGGTGCCCTCCCTCCCCTCACCGCCCCCCACCCACCTCCGCCCACCATCTACTCAGAATATGACTCCCTACAACTCAAGCAGCAAAGGAACCTCAGCTTAGGAGCCCGAGGCTTAGATCAAATTAAATTGAGTTTTAAAAGGGCTGCCTGCATAGAGTCTGGGGCCAGAACCCTGTGTCTTCTTGGTTTTTCCACCTATGAAATGAAGATGATATTAAAACCTCCCTTTGAAAGTTTTTAGGGTTCTTTTGAAAAGAAAATGAGTTTATGATTATAAGGCACTTGAAAGTGTCCGGCAGGTTGCTGTTGTTGCTAGACCTCCAGGCTCCTCTGACCCTGGGATTCTCCAGGCAAGAAGATTAGAGTGGGCTGCCACTTCCTTCTACAGGGGATCTTCCCCACCCAGGGATTGAACCTGCATCTCCTGCACTGGCAGTAATAAGCAGTATATGTATTTGTATTTAATAAATATAAATAAGTATAAAGTAATGGGATGTTTCTTGCCTGTCCAGATTTATGAAGTAAGAATTATGCCTCCAACTTCCAGTTTCCTGTTTGGCATGGAAGAGCTTAGATGTCACCACTCCATCCTAACAAGTGAAAAACTAAACCGGAAATTAACAGCTCTTCTTAGATGTGTCAGAGAAGTGGGATCACAGGGCACTGTACCCAAAACTGGAGAGATAGACACATATGGAGAATCACCACTTACCAGAGCTGGAACCCACAAACAGAAATTTCTGTGGAAAATCAAACAACGTGAATTTAGTAAGAAGCACAGGTTCATTTTGAACCCAGACTGTCTCTCCACAAAGCATGTTTTATTCACACAATGAGCATTTATTATGTGCATAAGTGCTGAGCTCCGATACAAAATAGGTTAAGATGCTTATGCTCTTACCTTACCCTAGCGGTTGGTGACCTTGATGCTATCTGAGGAGGTCCTGGAGAGGATGTGTTTAGGAGAACAAAGTCCATGGATAAACCAGAAAAACAAGTGGAGATACTGGCTATGTACTCCTACCATTCTTACTCGTCTCATCGCCTGATTCCCAGGGCTGCAAATACCCAAGATGATATCCTTGTACGACAGGCTTCTTCCTTCTTCTCGTCTCATCTAACCTAAAAGGCAAGGCTATAATGGAGAAAATGAGCATCTGCCCTGAAGGAGCTGAGATAACCTTGAAGGGAATAATTGATCATGCGTATTGATGGGTCAATTTGAGTACATATTGATTACTGGTAACCGGTGCTTGGATTCTCAGCTCATATAATAGGTAGTAAAGGTTACTACTTATAATTAAGGCTACAGAATATTTTTTTCTAAACCCAATAAACCCTTAGAAGATCTTTTTGTTTTTGTTTATAAATACTCAGTTGATGGAGAGCGCAGTGTGACCTGTGGCTTCGTGGTTATTGATTTATAGGCCTAATTAACAGAACCTTAATTAACAGAACCACATGTAGGTGGCTACAGAAACAGTCCTGAGCAGAGAGCATACGTAATTCTCTTTTGGGGACACTGATAATGCAAAGAGGAATTTTCCTGATGGGGAAAGGATGAGGGAGGAAACGGCAATGCACTCCAGTCTTCTTGCTCGGGAAATCCCGTGGACAGAGGAGCCTGGAGGGCTGCAGTCCATGGGGTCGCAAGAGTCAGACACGACTGAGCGACTGAGCACACACGCATTGGGAAGGAAGCCTGTTGGTTTTTTCTTCCTGAAACGGGGATTCTTCCTGGAAGAATCGACCTCACTGTAAATTGAATCAAGTGCAAAAACTAGGGTTGAGAGTGAATGTAATTGCAGCTAGAATTCTGCTTCTATTTCTACTCAGTCATCCACAATTGTTAAATCACTTGTATTTATTTAATGTCTGGCACTCTCAAAATAGCCTCTCAAGAACTTCCTTCTCTTTTTCCATCACCGTCACACCATGAGCCAGACAGAAAAATCATATTCTTGGCTATGTATGAGAACAGAATGAGGCTGAGTGTCCACTGGTAGATTCTAGGGAAATGGACATTTAGTAATATTGCAATTGAAACATCCACTTATCTGTCCGTTCATCCACTACCCATTTACTGAGTTCCAGATATCGCGTTGATGTCTGGAGAGATATAGGTAAACAAAACCCAAGTCCTTGGCTTGGGAGGTCACAGTCTTGTCAGGAAGAAGGGAAGATGTCTGTGGAAGTGAATGTAGGCATCTTCATCATCCAAATTTAACCTTTTAAAACAGCGCGGGATTGCATATTTTCAGGTCATGTGTATTTCAACATACTCCCCTGTTTTAAATTGGAAAAAAAAATGTGTCCCCAAAGGAGAAGGGGACAGCAGAGATGAGATGATTAAATAGAATCACTGACTCCATGGACATGCATTTGCGAAAACTCTGGGAGAGACTGGAGGACAAGGAAGCCTGGCGTGCTGCAGTCCATGGGATCACAAAGAGTGAGACATGACCTAGCGACTGAACAACAAAATCCCATTTAAAAACCCCAATAAATTTCTCTGAAAAATATCTCAAAACACCTCTAAGCACCTATACAATCATCCACTAAAGATTTCTGGTTTAATATAAAACATCTGAAATGTCAATCATGTGATTTTTTTAGCACTTAATGAACTCTATGGTTTTGTGAAGTGTATGGTAATATGGATGGGCCCTGGACATGAATCGTGTTTTACTTTTATCGCAAAGGACACACCCTCTGTGTGTCTCATTCAGATTGTGGCCATCAGTTCACTGTATATGGTCTTTCCATAGATTTAAAAGATAACTTGCCATGTCCAGAACCAAAAGCACTTTCAAAATTTTTCTGCATCAGTTAGAATTAAGATGGTGGAATAGAAAGATCCTGAGCACAACTTCTTCCATGGAGAAAATTATGAACAGCTATATGCCAACAAACAGGACAACGTACAAGAAATGAATGAATTTTTAAAATCATGCAAACTTCCAAGACTGAATCATGTATAAACAGAAAAATATGAATAGACTGATCACTAGTACAGGATTGAAACAGTAATAAAAACATCAAAATACAAAAATCCAAGATTGGATAACTTCACAGGTGAATTCTACCAAACATTCAAAGAAGACTAATACTTATCCGTTTCAGATCCTTATAAAAAATAGAAGAGGAAGGAACACTTCCTAACTCATTTGTGAGGCCAACAATACCCTGATACCAAAACCAGCAAAGACAACACAAAGGAAATTTCAGATCAGTATCTATGATGAATGTAGATGCAAAAATTCTCAACAAAATGTTAACAAACCAAATACAAAAATACATTAAATACACCATGATCAAGTGGGATTTATCCCAAGGATGCAAGGATGGTCAATCAACTTGGTATACCACATTAATAAAGAGAAGGAAGACAATCATACGATCATTTCAATAGACAGAGAAAAAGCATTTGACAAAATTTAACAAGTGGGTGTATAGGGAACATACCCCAACATAATAAAGACCATATAAGCTAACATCATATTCAATGGTAAAAAGCTGAAAGCTGAAAAATGCCATTTGCAACAACATGGATAGACTGACAGGGTATAAGTGAAATAAGTCAGAGAAAAAGACAAATACCATATGGTTTCGGTTCTACGTTGAATCTAAAAAATACAAAACAGAAATAGATTTATAAATACAGAAAACAGGTGGTTTCCAGAGGGCCACAGCATGGGGGGTTGGGTGAAGTAAGTGAAGGGATTAAGATGCACAAACTTCCATCTAGAGAAGACATGCCACAAGAATATATTGGATAGCATAGGGAATAGTCAGCAATATTGTAATATCTTTGCATGGTGTACTGTACATCAAATATACTTCAATAAAAAATAAAAAGGAAAATATTTGCAAAGAAAAATACACCTATAAACATAACATTCATAGGACACGGCGATGTATACATGGCCAGACTTGGGTTCTTCGTGTGTTTACCTTTCTCAATGTTCTCTGTCGTTCTAATATATGGACTTCTACCAGGCATCTTCCATTAATATGCTTCCTCTGGTACATCTTTGGTGACATTTTCCCTTAAGACTGAGAGAGACGTGAAAGCAATGATGCACAGTGCAGCACAATGCAAGCTCATGATGAGATGGTTTTGGGAGAACAGTTGACATATGACCACAGGGCACTGTACTCCCTGTTGCCTGCATTTCCATGCATAACTATGCAGATTTATTGTAATGTGTTCCTGATTTGGATGGAGACTGATGGGTGAACATTTTCGCAAGTCATTACAGCAAATGTTCATATGATGAGTCCTCAGATAACAAGGTCCTCTGTAATTTCCAGAGGAGTGGGCATCAGTTAACATGGTCACACAGAGGAGAGTGATGGGCCCTGCCTGGAAAGGTCGGGGAGGGCTGCTCCACACGGGAGCAGGGCCGGCCGAGGGAGAGCTGCGTGATGGCAGGTCAGCACATGGGCCAGGTGGAGAAGTCCCGTGCAGGGCAATTCAGGCAGAGAGAAAAACACGTACCAAGTCAGAGGGGCAAAACACCCAGGCACACACCCATCACATTGTGCTCAGGGAACTGAAAATATTTCCATAGTGCTGAAGTATAAGGAACAAGGGAAATGAGGCTGGAGGAAGTGGCATCAATCTGAGTGGAAATACCTTGATTTGTTCTGGAAGACACGAACCCTAACTGAAGGCCTTTAAGCAAGAGAGTGTTAGCATCACATCTGAAGTTTAGAAGAGCACTCTAGAAACAAAACAGAAGCAGGATCTGAGGACAGATACCTGTAGCCAGAGATGACAAGGATCTGAGAAAGGACCATAGCAGAGATGATGATAAAGAGGATGGGCTGGACCGCTGAGAGAGGCTGAAGGGGTTGATAGGAGTCCGCGATCTCTGAGAGGCAGGGGGCAGCTCTTTTTATCTCAATGTCAAAGATTAAGAAGTTAAGATCAGGCGGTTGTGTATTTTACATTAAATATCTCCCAAACCTAACACAGCTCCTGGCAGATACCCTATACATGGTAAATGGACAAATTCCATTTTTTAGCCAACACATCTTCAGCGAGGTACTGAGGGGAGAGTCAAATAATGAATCAGTGAGTTAGTTCATAAATGAAAGTCTGCTTTCTTGGTAGGGTCTGTTAGTCTCCCATAGCATTCCGGCTTCTCTTTTTTTCATTTCCACCACTGTCCCCATCACACGGAGAGCAGAGGTTTCACTGGAATATTGCAATATTTTCTGAATTGATCCTCAGCCTCTTTTCCCTTGTCTTATAATCCCAAAGCCACACTGGTCTGGAAGTGGGGTCCCCTGCCTTTCAGCCCAGGATATTGCAGACGTCAGCTGAGCCTCCCCCGCTCAACTTTTTTCATCATTTCTCTCTTCCCGATGGAAATAATAATCCTTATTCATCCACCTCACACAAATGTTGGACAGATTGATTAGTTAATGTGCAAAAATTGCTTTGAGGATGCAAAGTGCTGATTATTATTATTATGTTGTCTAAGTGAAATTTTCTGCCGTTTGAAGGGAGCTGCAGAATGGTCACTGATGTTTCCTTTGAATTCTCTGCATCTCACAGGTGGAACATTTATTTACAAATAGAGAAAAATATCTCTACATAGAATGGACTTTCCTGGTGGCTCAGATGGTAAAGAATCTGCCTGCAATGCAGGAGACTTGGGTTTGAACCCTGGGTTGGGACGAAGGTATTGGCAACCCACTTCAGTATTCTTGTCTGGAAAATCCTGTGGACAGAGGAGCCTGGTGGGGTCCATGGGGTCGCAAAGACTCGGACACTATTGAAGCAACTGAGCATATAAAATAGCTCTCTGAAGCTCATCCATCTGTTTTTAAAAGACGTGACCAAATTGCCACCGTGGAATGTAACTGAGGTGGCTTGGTTAAGGTCCACACCGAGGCTGTCGTCAGCAAGGCTGTCGTCTTCTTATCCACAGGCATTGATGACTTTACCTTTTGTCAGCCACCTGTTACCTCAAATGCTACTGACATCAACTGAAATCATATACAGGCTTTCAGAGATGTATATATAATTTTTCTCCCTTTCAGAACACTTTGAACTTACAACATTTCCCCTTGGCCAGGAGTGAGTAGTGGTTTCTCAGGGACATCGTTTTTCTTTTCTTTTTAAAAATTTCATTAATTTTATTTTTATTTACATTATGTTTAAAAACAATCATGTATTAGTTTAGCTAGATTTAGTGGTGACTTTGTTATACATATTGAAATGATGAAAACAAAAATTGCAAACTTGAGTTTTTAAATTTTTTACCTCTCAAAGGTGATGACATTATTTCTGTGAACCACTAAATTAATTAGCATTTTAAGTGTTATAAGTGAAAGTGAAAGTCACTCAGTCATGTCCAACTCTTCGTGACCCCATGGACTATAGCCTGCCAGGCTCCTCTACCCATGGGATTCTCCAGGCAAGAAAATAGAGTGGGTTGCCATGGCCTCCTCCAGGGGATTGTCCCAACGCAGGGACTGAACCCAGGTCTCCCACATTGTGGGCAGATTCTTTACCATCTGAGCCACCGGGGAAGCCCTAGCATACTGGAGTGGGTAGCCTATCCCCTCTCCGGGGGATCTTTCTGACCCAGGAATTGAACCAGGGTCTCCCGCACTGCAGGAGGATTCTTCACCAGCTGAGCTACCAGGGAAGCCATTAGTGTTATATACTTCATTTCTATTTTACTTCTAATGCCGTTCTCATCTTGGCTGCTCATTCTTTAAATACCCACCAAACCCAAACCAATTAAATAGGAATCTTTGGGGTGGGGACAAGACAGCAATGTTTTTTTAAGCCTCCCTAGGTTACTACAATATACTGGTTGAGAACCAGTGTTCTATTTCAGGAGCATCTTTTTTCATTTTTTTTTTCTATCCTGAGGTAATTTTTATGCATATACCTCAGAAAGTCCAGTTTAGAATAACAGCAAAAAGAACAACAGAACAACAACAAAAAATAAGTGAATATTTTGAGTTTCTTTTCTCTTTTTGAACTTTTTTAAGTTTGGGGCTTGATAGAAAGTCAGGGAAAGTTTTAAGAAAACGTGTATTTAGACAACAGGGAAAAACCTTAATTTGAAGTGTGTGGATATAGAATTGATAACTGATGCTGGTGGCTGATATTCCAAACTTGATTTGCTGCCACGTTTCTTCAGCAGCTTGGGCTTTTAGTGTGATTTATGCCTAAACTTTAAGAGTAAAATTTATGAACTGCATTAAGTGCTAAGGAAAAAGCATAAAAATCAGTAATTTGAGAGTCTGGGGAAGTAGAATGCTGTGTACAAATAAGCTAAATGAAAATAATAGGCTAATAGATGCATCAGAGAAAAGCAAATGGCTTTCTGACATCAAGGAACCAGAGTTTTGGGAAATTCTTTAATTACCATCTCATTGGTTGGATGAGATAGTGTTGCTAAAGATATATGAAACCAAAGGGCTCTCGTTTAAAAATGAAACGAGCTTGGGCAGAGAAATGGTGAAATGTACGGTCGCGGTTCATGATAGTAATCAATTGGATCAGAATAGAAAGTCAGAGAAACCACCATCTTCGGACTTTGCCCAGCAGGTGGCAGAAGGGAGGCTTCAGGACTCGGTATCTGCGGCGGAGCCACGAGCTGTTTTTTAAATCCTGTCCCTGTGGCTGCTTCCCAGGCAGTGCTGGTGGTAAAGAACCGGCCTGCCAGTGCAGGAGACCTGAGAGACTCAGGTTCGATCCCCGGGTCGGGGAGATACCCTGGAGGAGGGCATGGCAAGCCACTCCAGGATCCTTGCCTGGAGAATCTCATGGACAGGGGAGCCTGGCGGGTACAGTCCATGGGGCCGCACAGAGTCAGACACGACTGCGGTGGCTGAGCATGCACCTGCGCACTGCGATGGCGGACGCGTTACCCGGATGGCTGGACGCGTTACCCGGATGGCGGGGCTTGGCTGAACAAGCCTCTGGAGCCATCTTCGCACCTGCGCACTGCGATGGCGGACGCGTTACCCGGATGGCGGGGCTTGGCTGAGCAAGCCTCTGGAGCCACCTTCCTAAGATAATGAATGCTATGTATCAGGCTGGAACAGCTCTCACGGGCCTGGTCATTCTGCACCTTTGTTCTTTGCTTTTCCCAAATGTGAGGCCGGCTCCTCTTTCTCGCACTGTTCTGCCCCTTGGTGTACCTACGTACTTCCCCTCCAGCCTTTTGTCTTTGGAGAGCAGTTGCTCTGGGCACTCTGACCTCCGTTCTCTGCGGTCCAACAGAGCTGACAGAATGAGGAGAGGGTGCGGGAGTCCGTGGGGACGGAGGTGCGCTAACCGTTTCAAGTCCGCCCTTCCCACATCCCTGTGGGACAGATACCGTTTCCCCTTTGACTGATGGAGAAACTGAGGCTCTGCGAGAATAGGGAGCTTGCCTACGGCCTGCAGTACGTTTTGGAGCTGTAACGTATCTTTCTCTCTTCAATGTGCCCTGATTCTTCCACCAATTCCTGTAGCACCTAGATTCCCTGGCATCACAACCATCATAATCATAGGAAAGGATTTTACAGGAAATGGACAGGGCACAGAAAAACTTGCTGTCTCAGATGAAACCCTCTCAGGCTAGATAGAGATTCTCTGGGTGTATCAGTCAAGGTTGTCCAGAGAAACAGAACTAATCGGGTAGATAGTAGAGGATGGATGGATAAGATAGATGTTGCTCTTTTAGTCTCTGAGTCGTAACTGACTCCTTGCAACCCCGTGGACTATAACCCGCCAGGATCCTCTGACCGTGGGATTTCCCAGGCAGGAATACTGGAATTGGTTGCCATTTCCTTCTCCAGGGGATCTTCCATCTTCCCAACCCAGGGATCCCACATTGGCAGGTGGATTCTTTACCACGGAGTCACCAGGGGAGATAGACAGATGACAGACAGACAGACAGACAGGGGTTGGGTGCTGCCCACCCACACTGATGTGGCTGACCTTTACCCAGCCTAGTAGCATTCAACTGCTAGTCTTTTTAAGAGACACTCCCAAAACACCCAGAAATAATGCTTCTCTAGCTTTCTGGGCATCCGCTAGCCTAATCAAGTTGACACATAAAATCAACCATCACAGCTGGGGGGTGTGGGGTGGGGGGAGAACTGGAGAAGTGAATGGGAGGAGACACTGTGGGTGCCGGAGAAAGAAAGGCCCTTATGCTTCATCCTCCAGGTGGGTTGGGGGTGAAGATCAGGGGAAAACAAGAGCCCCCCTAGTTTTGGGGCGGGGCAAAGTGCAGAGCGATCTGTGATCCTCTTTCCAGGTACGGCTGAGACCCTCCCCCCCCCACCCCCCCAGGAACTTGGGTGTGGTGTGCCTTGGCAGTGGGGCTTGGGGCAGCCTCGCTGAGGTCCCCAGCAGCAGAGTGACCTCCCCGTTTTTCCCGGAGAGGCAGGGATCCTGCAGGGGAGGACCAGACCGGAAGGAGGAGTCTCCGGGAACACAGGGGATGTTGGCAACGGCTGTGTAGTGATGCAGCTTAACGCTGGACGGGAAGGGGACGGCTCAGTGGATGTGCTAGAGGGCAGAGGTGATGACCAAGACTAGCAGCCAGCCTGCCATGCTATGTCATGGCACAGTCCCCTTTCCATCCCCATCAGGTGCCTGCGGAGAGAAGCAGTGATTGACTCAGAGCACGTTCCTGCCCCCTGGTGGGACAGGAGCTCATTACAGAAATTAAGCTTAGTTGAAAGTGAAGGTGAAAGTGGCTCAGTCCTATCCAACTCTTTGCGACTGTACAGTCCATGGGATTCTCTAGGCCAGAACACTGGAGTGGGCAGCCTTTCCCTTCTCCAGGGGATCTTCCCAACTCAGGGATGGGACCCAGGTCTCCCGCATTGCAGGCGGATTCTTTACCAGCTGAACTACCCTTAGACCAACTAAAAAGCTTCATGTTTGTGGACTGGTATCTGCAGCCTCAAGCAGCATTGAACCTGGGGTTTTCTGGCTCTAAGAACTGCTCATTTCACTACATCAAAAGGCATCCGCGTTAACAGATCCAGAATTTGACATAATCAGAAGCAACTGCTATTTCTGTTATTATCGGTGTGTGTAAGTGTGTGTGCTCACTCACTCAGTTCTGTCTAAGCATTTGCAGACTCATGGACGGTAGCCCACCAGGCTCTTCTGCCCATGGAATTTAACTGGAGTGGGGTTCCTGTCCATTCCTTTCACCAGGAAATCTTCCTGACCCAGGGATTGAACCCGTGTCTCTTAGGTCTCCTTCGCTGGTGGGTGGATTCTTTACCACTAGCGCCACCTGGGAAGCTGCCTAATACTAGTTTAAAAATATTCCATGATTCAAACCAATTCATTTCCATTCCATTTATTTATTTAATTACTGGCCACACCTGGGGACATCTGGGATCCTACTTCCCTAACCAGGGATCAAACCCATCTCCCTGGTGATGGAAACAAACTCTTAAGCACTGGACTGCCAGGGAAGTCCCCATTTCCACTCAACTTAATGAGATTTTATTGAGCCAAATCACCAGGGATCTTTCAAAATATTTTTAGTGTGTTACACAAAAGAGGTATTCTCTATAAGAAAAAAATAATTTTTTCCCATGAAGACTTGAATAACTTCAAGATAACACAGTTTCCAATCACACCATATATCAGAGCTTCTCACATAAGAATTATTCATCTGTTTGAATTCTCACACGTCGGTGTCATTCAATTGCTCTCAAAATTCAGCAGCATATTCAAACAGAGGAAAGAGTTCAAAATGCATTTCTATCACGATTTTATTGGCTTATAGCCCTCTACCCCCAAATCTGCTGATGCAACATTTCCAGGATATTTTCAGCCTTTATTTAAAAAAGTTACCTGACTTGCCCAAGGGTCCTGGTGACATTGATCCTAAATGGCATTGAATTGTGCAACCTCTGAGTAAGGGAACAAGATGGTCTTGTAGGGGTTAGAGAATCACCTTTTGGGCAGTAATGGTTCTTGCCAACATGCAAGTGAGGACTGTTCACACCATGGGCTTAACGTTTTCCTGGTTAAATTCCTCTTTGGGGGCTGAGCTGTGCTGCGCTCTGGGATCAGCCCAGCAGAGAGAAAAGCATCTTCACAATAGTTAATGATGTTTACTAAATTTCTTCTGGGCTTCCTAGGTGGCTCAAGCGGTAAAGAATCCATCTGCCAAGCAGGAGACACGGGTTTAATCTCTGGGTCGGGAAGATGCCCTGCAGTAGGAAATGACAACCCGCTCCAGTATCCTTGCCCGGAGAACTCCACGGGGAGGATTCTGGCGAACGGCATGTAGTCCATGGGGTCGCAGAGCGGACCCCGCTGAGCTGCTGAGCATACATGCACACAAATTTCATCCAGCCCAGCTCTTACTATGATCAGCAGTACCGACTTCAGGTCTGAGTTACAAAAAGAGAAGCTGAAAATGGAGCTAAACTTTGCGCGCATATCCTGAGAAATGGACGCTGTCCATAATTCAGCCCGGACAGGAGCGGCTCGAAGTACCCAGTCTACCAGCGTGTAGCTGCGATGGAGGCAAAACTCCTCTAGAGGGCACTCACAGCTTCTCCATGAGTGAACTGCTCTTGAAATCGCGGTTTTACAGAAACCGCGCAGACTGCAAAGAGTCACATAAACAGATAGCTGGATTTGCAGATCACTTTTTTCATTAGAAAATAATACCTCTTTGTCTTTTTCAGATCGGCATCGGTGAAAACCATGCACATGTGGGAATGTAAAATATGGACAATTTCTTTTTGTTTCCTTTGTGAAAGCATACTGAATCCTTACCTCTGAGGGAGTTTGCTGTAGTTCATTGTGTCATGTTTATAATTATCATGAGAAGGAGGGAAATTAAAAGATTCAACGGCCAAACTGTTCAGCAGTTGAGCTGTCCGCCCTGGGGACCTGCTGGGAACTTCATGTTCTGGCTGCGTTCTGTGAAAATCCTCAGGAATGGCCCCTCGACCTCTCGCTGGGCCACCTGAGGAAATCAGCTTGGGTTGGATTAGATGGGCCATAATTGGCCTTTGAGTTGCAGAAGCACACTCTGGGTACACACTGCTCCATGTTTTGAAAGGCGTGTGTTTTCCTTGGATGAGATCAGGGCAGAGGGAAGTCAATCGCTGCCTGGGTGGGTGGCCGGAGCGGGTTGCTGTTCCCCAAGACCGCCTCTGCCTCTCAGCCTCCCCCGGCCCCTCCATGCCCTCTGCCCGCTCCCCTTCAAGGTCAGGGGAAGGGCTGAGTTGTGGTGAATCTGCAGTATAATTTGCAAGGGAAGTACCGGTCTGGATGATTTTTAAGGGTTCTTGTCAACTCTTAGGGCCTAGAACTCCATGAATTTGCAGATTCTGAAGTGAGGAGAGCATAAAAATGAGTCTGTGTGACTTCAGCATTGTAAATGGTCTGAGTATTTTCCTTGCCTCTGGTCATGCCTGTCCCCAAACCATTCTCTAGCAACCAGTATGATCTTTCAAAAATGTATATGAATCGTGGTTTTCTTGGTCACCTAAATTCTTCAAAGGCTCCATATGGCCTTCATGAAAAAGCCCAAACTCCCTAGCCTACACGATTAACAAGACTCCTCGTGAGCTGCCGCCTCAGCCCTTCCTGTTGAATGGCCTGCAGCTCTCCAGTGCCGTGGAGAGCGCTGGATCTCTCTGTCGCCGCCGGGTCTGCGCTGGCCCTTCCGCCTGAATGTACCCTCCCACAGCACACACCCTCCTTAGCTCGGCTGATGTTCCTCTTGCTGTGAGTCTCAGCTTGGGTGCTTGTTCCTCTAAGGCTTTACTGTAGCAGGAAGGGAGACCCTTTTCAGAGGTCTTGTCTCACACACAGAAATGAATTGTCCAAGGAGACACAAAGCTAGAGATTTTATAGGGAGGGGGTGCCCAGGCAGAGAGCAGTGGGCTACGGGGACCCAGGAGAACCGTTCTGCCCCGTGGGTCACAGTCTCAGGTTTAGTGGTGATGAAGTTGGTTTCTGGGTTGCTTGGCCCTTGAGGGTCCTTCTGGGGGCACATGCCTCTTTCAGCCAAGATGGATTACAGCATGAAGGATTCTGGGAGGTTGGCAGGACAGTGTAACAGGCTGGTGTCTCCTCTGTTCTTTTTTTTTTTTTTTCTCCATTTAT